>NC_057811.1:110261051-110586604 GCF_018294505.1 Triticum aestivum
ATACATGCCTCCTTGACGTACATTCTGGCGGCGGCTGGTGTGAACACGATTCCATCCATGGATGCAATATATGTTATCTTTGGGACACTGGTAATTTTTAAGCTGCCAAATTACATTTATAGGATGAGCTGGTTCAGAAAGTAACTCGCCTTTCTTTGGCAGGTGCTGCTTAATTCTGGATTCTTTGTCTTCATACTGCATATAATTTACACAATCTTCCTGACTAAGCTGGGAATCAAGCCTTCACTGAGGCTTCCACGATGGCTGGGGAAAGCAACGTCTAGTTGATAGGTAGAATGCCACCATACTAATTTGTACTTGAAGATTTGCTCCCATGGCCTTTGTAATATGAGCATTGTTGTCCGGCTTTCTGGTAGATGATTGTGGTTTTACCGACAAGATTTTTGTTGGTTGCGATTCTGCATTGGTGGCATTGACTGATCGACAAGTGTTGTAGAACTTGTGAGACTTGTCGAGTATATTGCCCCGGTCACGCCTTTCATTTGAACTTTTTTTTTGCGGTGTTTCTGTTAATATATAATTTAGAATTTTGGGGCATTACTCCCTTCATCTGAAATTCTAAGTCATATTCATTTTATCCAAAGTCAAGCGTTCTTAAGTTTGATTTTCTGCATTCCCTTTACCTACATCACACCGGTTTACAGGATTACATGGCATTTGAATAAACTCTAACCCTAGCTAGCTAGAGACAACATTTATGTATTGTTTGGTTGATGCTGCTGGGGAGTAAAACAGGGGTACGATTGGTTTCTGCCGGTGGCTCCACCTACCAACACTGGGCATCCAGCCCACTTTCTTGAGATATTTACCATCTCCTTTGAATTTCTCAAATTCTTTTTCTTATTGTTTTCCTTTCCAAACCAGAAATCTTGTCACCCAAAACTACAAATTGTATTTCCACAAAATATTTTCATGAGACATTTACTATCCTTTTACTTTTGCGTTTCCCCCTTGCAAGTTTATTTATTTATTTTTTAAATCAAAGGGGTTACCCCCTGCCCCAACTTTTATTAAAAGCAGAGGCAAACAGTGTAACCATGGTTCAACAGCTCTCGGTCGCAACCAGAAAGTAGTTGTGACGGACTTATTACAACTTAACAGAGGTAAACAGCGGAACACAAGCTACTACCATATAACCTATTAAACACCAACTGGTCATCTCCAAATGATCATAAGGAGCTCCCCACGGTGATGATCGAGCAGCCGCAGGCATTTGAGGAGCAGAGTAGCTTGAGCATCTGCGCACAACACTTTCCATTGATGAACAAAAGCTCCTACCAAACCCAGGATGCATTTCTTGCTTCATAACGTTCGACCCTGAGAAACAAAATCGTTGTGAAGCAACCATAAGCTCCACAAGGTAGCAGTCATAACCATGTTGATGACAGTAGCCTGCTTCTTTTGTTGCCAAAACATAGCTAAGGAATCAAAAGAACAGAGAATTGGAATATCAAGTACACCAACCACCACCTTCCAAGTTCTTTTTTGCAACAATGCAATGAAAGAATAAGTGTTGAACAGTTTCCAATTCATTGCAGAATACACAAGTAGGGTCAGCCACATGGCGCCGTTTAGCTAGATATCTCTAGTTAGACTTCTATTATGTAACATGAGCCAACAAAAATATGAATATTTGGTGGGGTCTTAATTTTCCAAATACATTCTGTAAGATTAGAAGATATCCCACCAAAATTGATTAGCTTGTACAAGGATTTCACAGAGTATGTGCCAGAAGGCTCAAGGGACCAAACAGGAACATCAGCTTCAGAAGATAGAACAATTGGTTTCACCCGAGAAATCAATTCAAACCAACTATTGAGAGTTTGTTCATTAACACATCTCCTGAAAGTTAATTTTAAAACTACACCATCCCATACTTGGACAACTGAAATATCTTATTGCTAGCAAATCTCAAACAGATCTCATAACTGAGTTTTGAGTGAACAATCACACAACCATAGATCATGCCAGAAGGCAACTTTCTGTCCATTACCCAGCTTCCATCTACGAAATGTTTTAGCAGCAGAAAAAGCCCAAGATATACATTTCCAAAAAGGAGAACCCAAACCAGGTTTAGCCCAAAGAATATTAGGTTTATCACTAGTGCATTTATTCCAGTCACTTGGCCGATTATCAAAAAATCTTTTGCTCCAAGAGGCTAATAAAGTCATGTTAAAATCCCTAAGATTAGGGACCCCATACCACCAAATTCTTTTTTCTAGAGATAAGCCCCCGGTTTGCAAGATGATACTTGTGTTCATCCCCAACACTGTCCCAAAAGAAATGAGTCATTTGAGAAGTCATGGCTTCAATGGTCCGTTTAGGAAACTTAATCATGGACATGACATAAGTAAGAATATTGGCAATACAAGTAGTACGCAAATTAAGATTACCCCTGTAGTATAAATTCTTGCCAAGCCAGCCAAAATATTCTTACTAGTCCTAACTATAATGGGTTGAGTATCCTCCCTTATCAACTTTTTGAAATGCAAAGGAACACATAATTACCTAAAAGGAAAAGAACCAATCTGACAACAGAAAATCTGAGCAAAACAATTAGCGAGTTCTTCCACATGGATAGTATGAAGGTCACTTTTATGGAAATTAATCTTCGCCCCAGATAGTTTCTCAAAGCAATATAAAATCTATTTCAAATTCCTAGTATGATCCACAGAAGCATCCAAGAAAAGGATGGTGCCATCTGCATATTGCAGACTAACAACACCTCATGGGATACCATGAGGAAGTAGGCCAGAGATTAAGTTGCGTTGAACATCTTTAGTAAGCATCTTAGAGAAGACATCAACAAACAAATTAGAAAACAGCGGAAACAGAGGGTCTCCTTGTTTTAAATCGTTGCCCCCAACAAAGTAAGGACCATTGGTATCATTGATTCTTACACAAAAAGATATTTGGAATAAAGTACCCCAAAACCAACCATTCCATTTGCTAACAAAGCCTCTAGAAGTCAGCATTTCCACAATGTACTCACAGCTCACTCTATCATAGGCCTTCTCATAGTAAATCAGACCACTCACACCGATTCTATGGATATCATGTATAACCTCATGGGCCATAATAACACTTTCCATAATAAATCTCCCTTTTATGAAAGCATTTTGGTTAGGAGAGATAAGACTATCACGGATAGGAGAAACTATAGTGGTAATACCTTTAGTAAAAATCTTAACAACACAATTACTCAAACTAATTGGATGAAACTTCTTCATATCTTTGGCATTAGGTTCTTTAGGAATCAGAGTAATAATAGCAAAATTGAGGCTATAAACATCTAAAGATCTAGCTTCAAAGTGTCTTACAAGCCACACAAAGTCATCCTTAATCAACGCCCAAAAGGTTTGGTTAAGAGAATCCATCAGGACAGGGGCGCCATGAGCATAGGAGTTCATGATGGTCATCTTGTTCTCTTCTTTAGAGAAAAGTTTTTTCCAAAAATATTCTCTTCTTCCAAGGCAAGATCAGATTCCTCCCAGAAATCAGGCCACAGGTTTAGACTCAAAAGGCAAAAAAGATTCTTATAAAAAGTAGTCATTTCCAACATCTCAGGGGTAGATGTCACAGGACCATTATCCCCAATAAGAGTGGACAAATGATTCTTACGACTTCTATGATTAGCCAAAGAATAAAGTAAAGCATTAGTGGGTTAATAATGCTTTTACCTTTTTCTATATCACTCCTAACCAAGTAAAAAGTCCCACAGAATAAAGTAGGGTAGGAAACGTGTTCCAAATATCATGCAATTCAGCAATAAATTCATCTTAAACTCAGGATAAGCAGTACCATAAACAACAACCAACTGCCAACCAAAGCCATTGGATTTAAGGTAGAACCACCCCAAATTCTAATTGGAGAAGCCAATAACCTCAAAGATATCATTCTTAACACCAACCAAAATACCACCAGCGGTATTTTTAGCAGGCAGGAAATGCCAAGTGAAGGAATAAACTTATCAATAGTTTTGAGGAAACCCTCAGAAATCATCTCACGTTTAGTTTCTTGAAAGCCAATGAAATCAGGGTTAGACTTAGCAATGGTATCACACATGCATTTTACTAGGTTGACCTAGACCTCTAATATTTCAAATGAGACCTAACATATTTAAGAGATTTTAAAGGGGTGAGATAAACCACAAGGCTTATCCTTAGTGAGAATTGTAGGAGTTTTTCGTAGGCTTGAACTTCTTGTAAGCAGCCTCTTCCATAGAATCAAGTAGAGATCTCTTACCCCCCTCCCCCCACCCCCAAACTTATAATTTCCACAACCACATGAGAAAGGATATCCATATCCACAGATTTTAACAGCTGAGAGCAATAGTCCAGGTTCTTAGACTTGGAACACTTCACCAATTCCACCTAGATCAACAGCAGGGGCAGCAGGTCTACTGACAGCATCTTCTATCTCTGGTACAGTAGCTTTGTCATGACTCTTATTCACATAATCCAGAATAAAAACATCATGAACAAAATCAGAGAGAGCAACAATATGGCAATTAGAGTCAACAGAGACCTCCCTAGCATTATTATCAGCAGTTGATTGCTCAATAAGATTCGCTTTGTCTAACTCATCAATAGCATGCTCTCCATCTATAAGTTTCTTCTCCTTCATCATTGTCCTCATCCAGCGGACCAAAAGCACCCACTTATTCAAACCCTTCAACAGTGGAACCAACCAGGAACAATTTCTTCTTCATCTCAACAAGTCTTTCAAAAGGAATTGCAAGTTACAATCTGGCGCTGAAAACTACGAACTGCCTTTAATGATTTGGAGAAACAGAATAATACAGGGTAAAGAAAGTTGTTACAAAACCAAGTAAAAGAGGTAGCATCATCTTTCTTCTGAACCGGAATGAACTGTTGTTACAAGGATCTGCTGCTCCAAACTTACATTACATGGTCTAACGACACAGATCGCATCCATATATATTTCGCTATGTACAGTACAAACTTCGCATACACAGCAGCAAACTGGCCATTACAAACAAAAGCGGTGAAGAAAGAACGCGGCAAACTGAAGGAGCATGCAGCAACTAGTGTACAGTCCGGCCGGTCCGCCACCGCCCACGGGCACGCGGGAAGCCGGCCGGCGGGAAACCTGGCCGATCTCATCTCACTTGGGCCCCCAGAGCAGCAGGTGCATCACCTTGGCCGTCTTGCCGTTGCCGTGGCCGACGCCGTCCTCCGCGCGCCGCCCCAGCTCCCTCCCCGCCGCCGCGCCGGCACGGGGCAGGTGCTGCCTCTGCTCGCCGTCGCGCGCCGGCGCCCACAGAGACGGCAGCCGCCCCCACCCGCCCTCGCGCCCGTTGTCGCTCACGTTGTCCATCCCACCCGCTCGATCCTCAGCTGGTCTGCACTCTGTACCCCGCTCTCAACACGCGCATTCTGAGGTCTGGGCAGAGCTTGGCCTCCTCCTGTGCAGCCTCGCTCTTATAAGCAGCAGCGCATGGGCAGCAGCAGCGAGGAAAAAATATCGGGTGCTTTGAACGAAGCTCTGTGTATGATTGAGGCGAGCATGTGGCCAGGAGCATCCCGATGATCGGGCCGGATTTTTCTGTTCCCTCGGCGGTGCGGCGCGGCATCGGGATCTTTCCATGTGGTGTCGCTACGTTAGCTCGGAGGTCGTCAAGTCGTCGGAATAAATTCGCGGGTGAGGCTCTAATCAGTGAGGCCCGCGCGCGTCGCCCTCGCCGGTACGGCGAATTTCCACAGGATGCCCGCATGTGGGGCACTCCTCCGGTGGTGGCGCTGTGGGCGCGGCTTGCCCTGTGGTCGCGGTCGATGCGGCGGTGGCGACCGATCGAAGGGATCATTGATGCGCGAAGGGATCTTATCGCGACAAATCCAGAAGGTACTGCTGGTTGGATGCGCTGTGGGTGGGTGACTGACTGGTGGCGCGGTGCGGTCGGGGATGCGTTCGTTAAGGGGTTATTCATACGCAGCGCACATGGGGGGGCGTTCGCTCCGGGATAAATGGGCCGGCTCATCATAATTCATAGCTTCGCCTTACCGGTTTTGGGAGTCCACATGGGGAGCGAACTCCGGGTTTGTTAGCTTCATAGTTCATTCTTTCCTGATTTTATTATTGAACTGTTAGACCGATAAGTGAATTTAAACATGACCCGGTTTACATTTTTTTTCACGAACACGCAAAGTTTACGTATCTTTTCATTGATAGGTAGGAGAGAACAAACATAGAGAGGAGATGGGGCATCACACAAGGTGTGGTAGGAGCAGAATAATGGGTGCTCAACCCTCCAAAACGCAGCAAACACACGCCTGGCCCAACCTCATGCCACAAGTGGCGGAGATGCAGAACATGAGCACGAAAGGCCGCGTCACAACCAACGCCGAGATATCTGGGAGCACGGCCATGCCAAGGGAGCAAACTAGATCAACGCACCCTCCGCCTAATGTGCCAAGGAGATGGCAAGTGGACAGCAGGAACCAATCAAACCCGAGGAAGGCGTCATCCAAAAGTCTTCGGCGGCGGAGTACATTGCGCCCCAGAGACTCAAGCCCATGATAGCGGAGTTCACCTGAAGGGGATGGAGAACCGAGCAAAGAAGGCAACACCACATAACCATCTCAATTAGAAGTAGGTGGCACAAGACAAGCTCCATAACAGCTCACCCGCCAAGGATGCAAGGATCCACGTGCACGACAAGGACCAGGATTGCTACGACGCCTGCAGGCGCCATCATCACGAAGCTTTCGCTCGGTACCCAGGAGGATGAAGGCTTGCTGCACCGACGACTCTGATTTACATCACTACTCTGGTTTGTTTCGCGGTTTTCTTAAGTTTCCAGACAAAGTAATAAAATCAGCGCTTTACCCTAAAAGAGACAAAAAAAATCCAGTTTTTTACCTTTTCTTTTTTCTTCCTTTTCTTTTCATTTTGTTTTGTTTTATTTTTTATTTAGCAATGTTTTAACATTGTGAACTTCTTCCAAAAAATTTAACATTTCTAAACCCATGAACATTTTTTTAAATTCACAATTGTTTAAAATTCACTACCTTTCTCAAATGCTTGGACTTTTATAAAATGTGTGAACTTTCTTAAAATCAGTGGTTTTTGTGCAAATCCATGAACTTTCTTCAAGTTTGGTGAACATTTTTTCAAATCCGCGAATATTTTCAAATTCATGAATTATTTTTCAAATCTATGAACTTCTCAAATCCGCGAACATTTGTCATATCCATGAAATTTTTTAGACTCATATATTTTTCTAATTTCAAGATTTCTAATATTTATGATATATTTTTAGAAAAGTCAATGTTCTTGTTCAGCGGTCCTGGTCAACGGTCAAATGGTGTGGTCAGTGGCTGTTAGGCTGGTCATAGTGGGAGTAACTTAGCAAGTAACATAACACACTTCAAGAAAAGTTTGCTTCTGTGGTGTAGTTAATGAGGAGAGAGGTGTTTGGAGTAACATAATATGTTACTGTAACATAACGCGTTCCAAGGCAAAATGAGTCTATGTCTTAATAAATGATGGCTTGCATACATATGTTACTCCGCACTATGAAGCTAGTAACATAGACAAGTAACATGCATATGTTACTAGTCTAAGTTACTCCTCACTATGACTAGCCTTATAATCAAATTGGTGAACGTGCGAGCTAATGGAGCCCGACCGAGTGAACTTGTGCACTGGAGGGCCCGCCCGAATAATACTACACCTACGAACAAGTTACATTACGTAACTTTCGTTCGCCACATTCCCTCCCCCTGAATTCTAGGTAGGGTGGGCCCCTCCTTCACCCTACTCCCAATCACACTTTGCCAACTGGTTATTGTAGCATTGCTCGGGCCACCCCACGTGAGCGACCGCGTGGGTGCTGGTTCGCCAGTCAGTGCCACAAGTGAGATTAGCTTTTGAATGGAGGCACAAGAATTGGAGGGCTTTTTTTGCGAGGAAATTGGAGGTATTGTTGGGTGTATTTCTATGTTGTTGCATTTTCCCTTCATGCTATTATTATTGATTTTTCTTTGGCGTCGCTATTAAAAAAACATAATCCCTATTCAAGCACCCAATTGTTTGATTTTCGGGGAAAAATCTGCATACTTTTGGGTGCACCGCCTCCACGTTTCAATTACCACACTTGCACAAAGTGGTATGTTCAACTCTAAGATAGGATGATGCAACTAGGTTAAGTTTCACATTTCTAAATCTAAGATTCCACATGTTTTTGTTGCATTTTTTATTTTTGATGTTCCTTCTTTAAATTTATGTTTTGTTACTGCTGTTGCTCACAATGGTCGACGTGAGTTTAAAAATACAAGATAAATTTGTCTACAACACCAAAACATCCCCCCCCCCGGCGGGTTCCATTATTACACCATGCCAAGCAAGTCTAATGCATTTCAGAAATCACCCAACATAAAAGCACTGCAGGCAGGCAGGAATCTACACTACTATGCTTAGGGTGTCCATCGACGCCACCTTCTTGATCCTCTTCAAAGGTGCAGCAATAGGGGAGGGAGACCATACACCAGCTCTGAAGACTAACGCGGGGCTCAGAATGGAGTGCTTCCCCGCAAGCTTGCCGCTGGTAGGTGAAGCGGACTCATCGTCTTCAGAAAGGCGAAGGACTCCAAGATCAGGGACAACATTCTCATTGCCTACAAAAGGAGGGGAATTCTCTGGGACCGGCCGTTGCTAGGCCAGGCAGCCTTCGGCCACCCTGAATCAACAGTGGCGACTTGAGGAATTCCACTAGGAAAGCAATAAAGGTCTCTATCAGTTCCTTCACTTGTGTTGGTAACAGGACCATCCATGACGTGAGAGTTCTCAACATTCTCCACCAGACCTGTTTGATATCAATCCAAGACAGATTGTCAAAAATCATGAAGTTTCTATGTTTCCAGATACACCAAAGAACAACAACATAGACAATGTTTAAAATTAGATGTTTCTTGTTGGCAACCCACGGTCTTGCTATTGACTCATAACTGGTGCCTACTGGTGTTCCAAAGAAATCCTGCACAACGGGCCATATATTGGAGGAGACAACACAATAAAGGAACAAACGAGGAATGCTTTCATCACAGACACATAACAGACAGTCACTGCCTTTGTCAATGTGCCTTTTCAGCAAGTTATCTATGGTCATTAGTTTTTTGCAAGCTAAAATCCAGAGAAACATATGAATCTTAGAAGGGACAACCCATTTTCACACAGCAGAAATGTAAATTGATTGCACCCCCTGTAGTTAATAATTTTGTAAAGAGAACTAGCGGAGTAAACACCATTTTTTTCAAGCGGCCAAATCAGAGCATCCGAGTCAACAGCGAAAACAATGCTATTGGCTATTTCAACTAGTTCGTACCACTTTTCCAACATCGGGGGAGAGAAAGATCTCCTAAAAGTAAGTTTGAGGCCAACACCATCCCACACTGACTAGATAGTGGCATCTTTTTCCATACAAACGAGGAACAAATCCCATAATTGAACAGCAAGAGGTGATGTTCAATCCAAGTGTCTTCCAAAAACTTAATCTTAGCCCCATCACCTACTATCTATCCATCTATAAAAACACCAAAACCTTTTATTCTTGTTTACCATGTCCCTTTTTAATGTATTATTTGCATATTTCTAATACTAGTTTCGTTAACATGATGTGTGTGCATCTTTAATCTTAAGTATATATGACTAGTTAGACTTGTACAATTCTAAGATCAAAATTGTCCACATTTTGTGTTGTCCTTTCCTTTAGTGTTCCTTTGAAAAAGATTGATTGCACCTTTTGTAAGGTCATGCACTTCTAAACATGCACGGGCATGGATTTATTATTATTATTATTATTATTATATTAGGCTATAATATTTACTCTTATTATATTTCGTCCTAGTTACGCACCGCAAAGGCTAGAGTTGCATGTTCATTTTTGGGGCTATAGGCTTTAAATAAGTAACTATGGTTATTAGGGTAGTTACAAAATTTTAACTTAAAGTTGCACTTTTTTCTTTTACATGACTAACATTTAAAAGAAAATGTACATGTGAGGATGGGTGTCCGAGTTTATGTTTCATGTAGTCGTACAACCTAACATTTTATTTTGCTTCTTATATGTATTGTCAATTTCGTCTTCGACTAATGAGGCATGGATGCATGCTAGAGATAAATTTACTGAGATATATGAAAATCCTGGTTGACCGCTCTCTAGGCGTGTAGCAAGCAAAATATGTACTATTAGGCACATTGTGGATGGGCTCTTGGCCTAGTGGCTGGAGGGCTGTGACGCATTCTAGCCTACTCGGTTATGAACCATGTGAGCGCAATTTTAACCATTTTGGTTAATTTCACTGGTTTGGGTGTGTCTCACACCTTTCTCTTAATTTAAAAAGGTGCATGGGATGGGTTACGTTGAGAGCAAATTACATTAAGTTGAATGTTGATGGAGCATTTGACCCCGACTTACTACATGATTATTTTGGAGTTGCTATTGAAGGAAATATGCCCTAGAGGCAATAATAAAGTTATTATTTTATTTCCTTATATCATGATAAATGTTTATTATTCATGCTAGAATTGTATTAACCGGAAACTTGATACATGTGTGAATACATAGACAAAACAAAGTGTCCCTAGTATGCCTCTAGTAGACTAGCTCGTTAATCAAAGATGGTTAAGTTTCCTGACCATAGACATGTATTGTCATTTGATGAACGGGATCACATCATTAGAAAATGATGTGATGGACAAGACCCATCCGTTAGCTTAGCATTATGATCGTTGAGTTTTATTGCTATTGCTTTCTTCATGACTTATACATGTTCCTCTAACTATGAGATTATGCAACTCCCGAATACCGAGGAACACCTTGTGTGCTATCAAACGTCACAACGTAACTGGGTGATTATAATGATGCTCTACAGGTGTCTCCGAAGGTGTTTGTTGGGTTGGCATAGATCGAGATTAGGATTTGTCACTAAGTGTATCGGAGAGGTATCTCTGGGCCCTCTCGGTAATGCACATCACTATAAGCCTTGCAAGCAATGTGACTAATGAGTTAGTTGCGGGATAATGCATTACAGAACGAGTAAAGAGACTTGCCAGTAACGAGATTGAACTAGGTATGATGATACCGACGACCGAATCTCGGGCAAGTAACATACCGATGACAAAGGGAACAACGTATGTTGTTATGCGGTTTGACCGATAAAGATCTTTGTAGAATATGTAGGATCCAATATGAGCATCCAGGTTCCGCTATTGGTTATTGACCGGAGATGTGTCTCGGCCATGTCTACATAGTTCTCGAACCCGTAGGGTCCGCACGCTTAACGTGCGACGACGATTTGTATTATGAGTTATGTAATTTGATGACCAAAGTTTGCTCGGAGTTCCGGATGAGATCACGGACATGACGAGGAGTCTCGAAATGGTCGAGAGGTAAAGATTCATATATTGGAAGGCTTTATTCGTGTTGGAAATATGCCCTAGAGGCAATAATAAATGGTTATTATTATATTTCTTTGTTCATGGTAATTGTCTATTATTCATGCTATAATTGTATTGTCCGGAAATCGTAATACATGTGTGAATACATAGACCACAACGTGTCCCTAGTAAGCCTCTAGTTGACTAGCTCGTTGATCAACAGATAGTCATGGTTTCCTGACTATGGACATTGGATGTCATTGATAACGGGATCACATCATTAGGAGAATGATGTGATGGACAAGACCCAATCCTAAGCATAGCATAAAAGATCGTGTAGTTTCGTTTGCTAGAGCTTTTCCAATGTCAAGTATCTTTTCCTTAGACCATGAGATCGTGCAACTCCCGGATACCGTAGGAGTGCTTTGGGTGTGCCAAACGTCACAACGTAACTGGGTGACTATAAAGGTGCACTACGGGTATCTCCAAAAGTGTCTGTTGGGTTGGCACGGATCGAGACTGGGATTTGTCACTCCGTGTGACGGAGAGGTATCTCTGGGCCCACTCGGTAATGCATCATCATAATGAGCTCTATGTGACTAAGGCGTTAGTCACGGGATCATGCATTGCGGTACGAGTAAAGAGACTTTCCGGTAACGAGATTGAACAAGGTATTGGGATACCGACGATCGAATCTCGGGCAAGTAACACACCGATTGACAAAGGGAATTGTATACGGGATTGATTGAATCCTCGACACCGTGGTTCATCCAATGAGATCATCGTGGAACATGTGGGAGCCAACATGGGTATCCAGATCCCGCTGTTGGTTATTGACCGGAGAGGCGTCTCGGTCATGTCTGCATGTCTCCCGAACCCGTAGGGTCTACACACTTAAGGTTCAGTGACGCTAGGGTTGTAGAGATATGTGTATGCGGAAACCCGAAAGTTGTTCGGAGTCCCGGATGAGATCCCGGACGTCACGAGAGGTTCCAGAATGGTCCGGAGGTGAAGAATTATATATAGGAAGTCAAGTTTCGGCCACCGGGAAAGTTTCGGGGGTTACCGGTATTGTACCGGGACCACCGGAAGGGTCCCGGGGGTCCACCGGGTGGGGCCACCTATCCCGGAGGGCCCCATGGGCTGAAAGTGGAAGGGAACCAGCCCCTAGTGGGCTGGGCGCCCCCCCATGGGCCTCCCCCCATGCGCCTAGGGTTGGGAACCCTAGGGTGGGGGGACTTCCCCCTTGCCTTGGGGGGCAAGGCAACCCCTTCCCCCCCTTTGGCCGCCGCCCCCCTTGGAGATCCAATCTCCCAGGGCCGGCGCCCCCCCAGGGGCCTATATAAAGGGGGGGAGGGAGGGCAGCAAACTACAGCCTTGGGCGCCTCCCTCCTCCCCTGCAACACCTCTCTCTCTCTCGCAGAAGCTCGGCGAAGCCCTGCCGGAGACCCGCTACATCCACCACCACGCCGTCGTGCTGCTGGATCTCCATCAACCTCTCCTTTCCCCTTGCTGGATCAAGAAGGAGGAGACGTCGCTGCACCGTACGTGTGTTGAACGCGGAGGTGCCGTCCGTTCGGCACTCGGTCATCGGTGATTTGGATCACGGCGAGTACGACTCCGTTATCCACGTTCATTGGAACGCTTCCGCTCGCGATCTACAAGGGTATGTAGATGCACTCCTTTCCCCTCGTTGCTAGTATACTCCATAGATGCATCTTGGTGAGCGTAGGAAAATTTTAAATTATGCTACGATTCCCAACAGTGGCATCATGAGCCAGGTCTATGCGTAGTTACTATGCACGAGTAGAACACAAAGCAGTTGTGGGCGTTGAGTTTGCCAATTCTTCTTGCCGCTACTAGTCTTTTCTTGTTTCGGCGGCATTGTAGGATGAAGCGGCCCGGACCGACCTTACACGTACGCTTACGTGAGACAGGTTCCACCGACTGACATGCACTAGTTGCATAAGGTGGCTAGTGGGTGTCTGTCTCTCCTACTTTAGTCGGAACGGATTCGATGAAAAGGGTCCTTATGAAGGGTAAATAGAAATTGGCAAATCGCGTTGTGGTCATACGTAGGTAAGCAAACGTTCTTGCTAGAAACCTACAAACCACGTAAAAAACTTGCAACAACAATTAGAGGACGTCTAACTTGTTTTTGCAGCATGTGTCATGTGATGTGATATGGCCAGAAGATGTGATGAATGATATATGTGATGTATGAGATTGATCATATTCTTGTAATAGGAATCACGACTTGCATGTCGATGAGTATGACAACCGGCAGGAGCCATAGGAGTTGTCTTTATTATTTTGAATGACCTTCGTGTCATTGAATAACGCCATGTAATTTACTTTACTTTGTTGCTAAACGCGTTAGCCATAGAAGTAGAAGTAATCGTTGGCGTGACGACTTCATGAAGACACAATGATGGAGATCATGATGATGGAGATCATGGTGTCATGCCGGTGACGAAGATGATCATGGTGCCCCGAAGATGGAGATCAAAGGAGCATGATGATATTGGCCATATCATGTCACTATTTGATTGCATGTGATGTTTATCATGTTTTTGCATCTTATTTGCTTAGAACGACGGTAGTAAGTAAGATGATCCCTTATAATAATTTCAAGAAAGTGTTCACCCTAACTGTGCACCGTTGCAAAGGTTCGTTGTTCCGAAGCATCACGTGATGATCGGGTGTGATAGATTCTAACGTTCGAATACAACGGGTGTTGACGAGCCTAGCATGTACAGACATGGCCTCGGAACACACGCAATACACTTAGGTTGACTTGACGAGCCTAGCATGTACAGACATGGCCTCGGAACACGGAGGACCGAAAGGTCGAGCATGAGTCGTATAGAAGATACGATCAACATGGAGATGTTCACCGATCTTGACTAGTCCGTCTCACGTGATGATCGGACACGGCCTAGTTAAACTCGGATCATGTTTCACTTAGATGACTAGAGGGATGTCTATCTGAGTGGGAGTTCATTAAATAATTTGATTAGATGAACTTAATTATCATGAACTTAGTCTAAAATCTTTACACTATGTATTGTAGATCAAATGGCCAACGCTGTCCTCAATTTCAACGCGTTCCTAGAGAAAACCAAGCTGAAAGATGATGGCAGCAACTATACGGACTGGGTCCGGAACCTGAGGCTCATCCTCATAGTAGCCAAGAAAGATTATGTCTTAGAAGCACCGCTAGGTGATGCACCAATCCCAGAGAACCAAGACGTTATGAACGCTTGGCAATCACGTGCTGATGATTACTCCCTCGTTCAGTGCGGCATGCTTTACAGCTTAGAACCGGGTCTCCAAAAGCGTTTTGAGAAACATGGAGCATATGAGATGTTCGAGGAGCTGAAATTGGTTTTCCAAGCTCATGCCCGGGTCGAGAGATATGATGTCTCCGACAAGTTCTTCAGCTGTAAAATGGAGGAGAATAGTTCTGTTAGTGAGCACATACTCAGAATGTCTGGGTTGCACAACCGCTTGACTCAGCTAGGAGTTAATCTCCCGGATGATGCAGTCATTGACAGAATCCTTCAGTCGCTTCCACCAAGCTTCAAGAGCTTTGTGATGAACTACAATATGCAGGGGATGGAAAAGACCATTCCTGAGGTATATTCAATGCTGAAATCAGCTGAGGTAGAGATCAGAAAAGAACATCAAGTGTTGATGGTGAATAAAACCACTAAGTTCAAGAAGGGCAAGGGTAAGAAGAACTTCAAGAAGGACGGCAAGGGAGTTGCCGCGCCCGGTAAGCCAGTTACTGGGAAGAAGTCAAAGAATGGACCCAAGCCCGAGACTGGGTGCTTTTATTGCAAGGGAAGTGGTCACTGGAAGCGGAACTGCCCCAGATACTTAGCGGACAAGAAGAAGGCCGGCAACACCAAAGGTATATGTGATATACAAGTTATTGATGTGTACCTTACCAGTACTCGTAGTAGCTCCTGGGTATTTGATACCGGTGCGGTTGCTCATATTTGTAACTCAAAACAGGAACTACGGAATAAACGGAGACTGGCGAAGGACGAGGTGACGATGCGCGCCGGGAATGGTTCCAAGGTCGATGTGATCGCCGTCGGCACGCTACCTCTGCATCTACCCACGGGATTAGTTTTAAACCTCAATAATTGTTATTTAGTGCCAGCTTTGAGCGTGAACATTGTATCTGGATCCCGTTTAATTCGTGATGGCTACTCATTTAAATCCGAGAATAATGGTTGTTCTATTTATTTCAGAGATATGTTTTATGGTCATGCCCCGCTGGTCAATCGTTTATTTTTGATGAATCTCGAATGTGATGTTACACATGTTCATAGTGTGAATACCAAAAGATGTAAAGTTGATAACGATAGTCCCACATACTTGTGGCATTGCCGCCTTGGTCACATTGGTGTCAAGCGCATGAAGAAGCTCCATGCAGATGGACTTTTGGAGTCTCTTGATTACGAATCATTTGACACGTGCGAACCATGCCTCATGGGTAAGATGACCAAGACTCCGTTCTCTGGAACAATGGAGCGAGCAATCAACTTATTGGAAATCATACAAACCGATGTGTGTGGTCCAATGAGTGTTGAGGCTCGCGGAGGATATCGTTATGTTCTCACTCTCACTGATGACTTAAGTAGATATGGGTATGTCTACCTAATGAAACACAAGTCTGAAACCTTTGAAAGGTTCAAGGAATTTCAGAGTGAAGTTGAGAATCAACGTGACAGGAAAATAAAATTCTTACGATCAGATCATGGTGGAGAATATTTAAGTCACGAATTTGGTACACACTTAAGGAAATGTGGAATAGTTTCACAACTCACGCCGCCTGGAACACCTCAGAGAAATGGTGTGTCCGAACGTCGTAATCGCACTCTATTGGATATGGTGCGATCTATGATGTCTCTTACCGATTTACTGCTCTCATTTTGGGGTTATGCTTTAGAGACTGCCGCATTCACTTTAAATAGGGCTCCGTCGAAATCCGTTGAGACGACACCGTATGAATCATGGTTTGGGAAGAAACCTAAGCTGTCGTTTCTAAAAGTTTGGGGATGTGATGCTTATGTCAAGAAACTTCAACCTGAAAAGCTCGAACCCAAGTCGAAAAAATGCGTCTTCATAGGATACCCTAAGGAAACTATTGGGTATACCTTCTACCTCAGATCCGAAGGCAAGATCTTCGTTGCCAAGAACGGGTCCTTTCTGGAGAAGGAGTTTCTCTCGAAAGAATTGAGTGGGAGGAAAGTGGAACTTGATGAGGTGATAGTCACCCCTTCCGAACCGGAAAGTAGCGCAGCGCGGGAAAATGTTCATGTGGTGCCTACACCGACTGGGGAGGAAGTTAATGATGATGATCATGAAGCTTCGGATCAAGTTACTGAACTTCGTAGGTCCACAAGGACACGTTCCGCACCAGAGTGGTACGGCAACCCTGTCCTGGAAATAATGTTGTTAGACAACGGTGAACCTTCGAACTATGAAGAAGCGATGGCGGGCCCGGATTCCGACAAATGGCTAGAAGCCATGAAATCCGAGATAGGATCCATGTATGAAAACGAAGTATGGACTTTGACTGACTTGCCCGATGAGCGGCGAGCCATAGAAAACAAATGGATCTTTAAGAAGAAGACGGACGCGGATGGTAATGTGACCATCTACAAAGCTCGACTTGTCGCTAAGGGTTATCGACAAGTTCAAGGGGTTGACTACGATGAGACTTTCTCACCCGTAGCGAAGCTGAAGTCCGTCCGAATCATGTTAGCAATTGCCGCATACTATGATTATGAGATATGGTAGATGGACGTCAAAACGGCATTCCTTAATGGCTTCCTTAAGGAAGAGTTGTATATGATGCAGCCGGAAGGTTTTGTCGATCCTAAGAATGCTAACAAAGTATGCAAGCTCCAGCGCTCAATCTATGGGCTGGTGCAAGCATCTCGGAGTTGGAACATTCGCTTTGATGAGATGATCAAAGCGTTTGGGTTTACACAGACTTATGGAGAAGCCTGTGTTTACAAGAAAGTGAGTGGGAGCTCTGTAGCATTTCTCATATTATATGTGGATGACATATTATTGATGGGAAATGATATAGAATTCTTGGAAAGTATAAAGGCCTATTTGAATAAGTGTTTTTCAATGAAGGACCTTGGAGAAGCTGCTTATATATTAGGCATCAAGATCTATAGAGATAGATCAAGACGCCTCCTTGGTCTTTCACAGAGTACATACCTTGACAAGATATTGAAGAAGTTCAGTATGGATCAGTCCAAGAAGGGGTTCTTGCCTGTATTGCAAGGTGTGCAATTGAGCACGGCTCAATGCCTGACCTTGGCAGAAGATATAGAAAAGATGAGTGTCATCCCCTATGCCTCGGCCATAGGGTCTATTATGTATGCCATGTTGTGTACCAGACCTGATGTAAACCTTGCCGTAAGTTTGGTAGGAAGGTACCAAAGTAATCCCGGCATGGAACACTGCACAGCGGTCAAGAATATCCTGAAGTACCTAAAAAGGACTAAGGATATGTTTCTCGTTTATGGAGGTGACGAAGAGCTCGTCGTAAAGGGTTACGTCGACGCTAGCTTCGACACAGATCTGGATGACTCAAAGTCCCAAACCGGATACGTGTATATTTTGAATGGAGGAGCAGTAAGCTGGTGCAGTTGCAAGCAAAGCGTCGTGGCGGGATCTACATGTGAAGCGGAGTACATGGCAGCCTCGGAGGCAGCACAGGAAGCAGTCTGGATGAAGGAGTTCATTACCGACCTAGGGGTGATTCCCAATGCGTCGGGCCCGATGACTCTCTTCTGTGACAACACTGGAGCTATTGCCCTTGCGAAGGAGCCCAGGTTTCACAGGAAGACCAGGCATATCAAGCGTCGCTTCAACTCCATTCGTGAAAGTGTTCAAAATGGAGACATAGATATTTGTAAAGTACATACGGACCTGAATGTAGCAGATCCGTTGACTAAACCTCTCCCTAGGGCAAAACATGATCAACACCAGGACGCAATGGGTGTTCGATTCATCACTATGTAACTAGATTATTGACTCTAGTGCAAGTGGGAGACTGTTGGAAATATGCCCTAGAGGCAATAATAAATGGTTATTATTATATTTCTTTGTTCATGATAATAGTCTATTATTCATGCTATAATTGTATTGTCCAGAAATCGTAATACATGTGTGAATACATAGACCACAACGTGTCCCTAGTAAGCCTCTAGTTGACTAGCTCGTTGATCAACAGATAGTCATGGTTTCCTGACTATGGACATTGGATGTCATTGATAACGGGATCACATCATTAGGAGAATGATGTGATGGACAAGACCCAATCCTAAGCATAGCATAAAAGATCGTGTAGTTTCGTTTGCTAGAGCTTTTCCAATGTCAAGTATCTTTTCCTTAGACCATGAGATCGTGCAACTCCCGGATACCGTAGGAGTGCTTTGGGTGTGCCAAACGTCACAACGTAACTGGGTGACTATAAAGGTGCACTACGGGTATCTCCAAAAGTGTCTGTTGGGTTGGCACGGATCGAGACTGGGATTTGTCACTCCGTGTGACGGAGAGGTATCTCTGGGCCCACTCGGTAATGCATCATCATAATGAGCTCTATGTGACTAAGGCGTTAGTCACGGGATCATGCATTGCGGTACGAGTAAAGAGACTTGCCGGTAACAAGATTGAACAAGGTATTGGGATACCGACGATCGAATCTCGGGCAAGTAACACACCGATTGACAAAGGGAATTGTATACGGGATTGATTGAATCCTCGACACCGTGGTTCATCCGATGAGATCATCGTGGAACATGTGGGAGCCAACATGGGTATCCAGATCCCGCTGTTGGTTATTGACCGGAGAGGCGTCTCGGTCATGTCTGCATGTCTCCCGAACCCGTAGGGTCTACACACTTAAGGTTCAGTGACGCTAGGGTTGTAGAGATATGTGTATGCGGAAACCCGAAAGTTGTTCGGAGTCCCGGATGAGATCCCGGACGTCACGAGAGGTTCCGGAATGGTCCGGAGGTGAAGAATTATATATAGGAAGTCAAGTTTCGGCCACCGGGAAAGTTTCGGGGGTTACCGGTATTGTACCGGGACCACCGGAAGGGTCCCGGGGGTCCACCGGGTGGGGCCACCTATCCCGGAGGGCCCCATGGGCTGAAAGTGGAAGGGAACCAGCCCCTAGTGGGCTGGGCGCCCCCCCATGGGCCTCCCCCCATGCGCCTAGGGTTGGGAACCCTAGGGTGGGGGGACTTCCCCCTTGCCTTGGGGGGCAAGGCAACCCCTTCCCCCCCTTTGGCCGCCGCCCCCCTTGGAGATCCAATCTCCCAGGGCCGGCGCCCCCCCAGGGGCCTATATAAAGGGGGGGAGGGAGGGCAGCAAACTACAGCCTTGGGCGCCTCCCTCCTCCCCTGCAACACCTCTCTCTCTCTCGCAGAAGCTTGGCGAAGCCCTGCCGGAGACCCGCTACATCCACCACCACGCCGTCGTGCTGCTGGATCTCCATCAACCTCTCCTTTCCCCTTGCTGGATCAAGAAGGAGGAGACGTCGCTGCACCGTACGTGTGTTGAACGCGGAGGTGCCGTCCGTTCGGCACTCGGTCATCGGTGATTTGGATCACGGCGAGTACGACTCCGTCATCCACGTTCATTGGAACGCTTCCGCTCGCGATCTACAAGGGTATGTAGATGCACTCCTTTCCCCTCGTTGCTAGTATACTCCATAGATGCATCTTGGTGAGCGTAGGAAAATTTTAAATTATGCTACGATTCCCAACAATTCGGACATCGGAAAGGTTCCGAGTGATTCGGGTATTTTTCGGAGTACCGGGGAGTTACGGGAATTCACCGGGAGAAGTAATGGGCCTTATTAGGCTTTAGTGGAGAGAGGGGACAAGGGCCAAGAGGTGGCGCACGTCTCCCTCCTGCCCAAACCGAATTGGACAAGGGGTGGGGGCACAGCCCCCCCCTTTCCTTCTCCCTCTTCCTCTCTTTCCTTCTCTCCTACTCTGAATAGGAAAGGAATGCTACTAGGACTTGGGAGTCCTAGTAGGACTCCCTATGCTTGGCGCGCCCCCTTGGCCGGCCGCCTCCTCCCTCCCTCCTTTATATACGGGGGAGGGAAGCACCCCAAAGGCACTTCAAGATTTGTCTTAGATGTGTGCGGTGCCCCCCTCCACAGTTACACACCTAGGTCATATCGTCGTAGTGCTTAGGCGAAGCCCTGCGCCAGTAACTTCATCATCACTGTCACCACGCCGTCGTGCTGACGGAACTCTCCCTCGTCCTCAACTGGATCAAGAGCTCGAGGGACGTCACCGAGCTGAACGTGTGCAGATCGCGGAGGTGTCGTGCATTCGGTACTTGGATCGGTTGGATCGCGAAGACGTTCGACTACATCAACCGCGTTACTAAACGCTTCCGCTTTCGGTCTACGAGGGTATGTGGACACACTCTCCCCGCTCGTTGCTACGCTTCTCCTAGATAGATTTTGCGTGATCGTAGGCAACTTTTTTGAAATACTACGTTCCCCAATAGTGGCATCCGAGCCAGGTCTATGCGTAGATGTTATATGCACGAGTAGAACACAAAGAGTTGTGGGCGATAATAGTCATACTGCTTACCAGCATGTTGTTGGATGAAGCGGCCCAGACCGATATTACATGACCACGTTCATGAGACTGGTTCTACCGACATGCTTTGCACATAGGTGGCTGGCAAGTGTCTGTTTCTCCAACTTTAGTTGAATCGAGTTTGACTACGCCCGGTCCTTTTTAAAGGTTAAAACAGCAAACTTGATGAAAAATTGTTGTGGTTTTTTATGTGTAGGTAAGAACGGTTCTTGCTAAAGCCCGTAGCAGCCACGTAAAAATTGCAACAACAAAGTAGAGGACGTTTAACTTGTTTTTGCAGGGCTTGTTGTGATGTGATATGGTCAAGACGTGATGATATATAATTTGTTGTATGAGATGATCATGTTTTGTTAAAGTTATCGGTAACTGGCAGGGGCCTTATGGTTGTCTCTTTATTGCATAAGATGCAAGCGCCATATAATTGCTTTACTTTATCGCTATGCGATAGCAATAGTTGCAAAAGCAATAGTTGGCGAGACGACCATATGACGACACGTTGATAAAGCTCAAGATGATGGAGAACATGGTCTCATGCCGGTGACGATGGAGATCATGACGGTACTTTGGAGATGCAGATCAAAGGCACAAGATGATGATGGCCATATCATGTCACATATTTTGATTGCATATGATGTTTATCTTTTATGCATCTTATTTGCTTAGTACGACGGTAGCATTATGAGATGATCCCTTACTAAAATTTGAAGGTATAAGTGTTGTCCCTGAGTATGCACTGTTGCGACAGTTCTTTGTGCTGAGACACCACATGATGATCGGGTGTGATAAGCTCTACGTTCACATACAATGGGTACAAACCAGTTTTGCACACGCGGAATACTCGGGTTAAACTTGACGAGCCTAGCATATGCAGATATGGCCTCGGAACACTGAGACCGAAAGGTCGAACGTGAATCATATAGTAGATATGATCAACATAGTGATGTTCGCCATTGAAAACTACTCCATCTCACGTGATGATCGGACATGGTTTAGTTGATTAGGATCATGTGATCATTTAGATGACTAGAGGGAAGTCTATCTAAGTGAGAGTTCTTAAGTAATATGATTAATTGAACTTTAATTTATCATGAACTTAGTCCTGGTAGTATTTGCATAACTATGTTGTAGATCAATAGCTCGCGATGTAGCTCCCCGTATATTTTTGATATGTTCCTAGAGAAAAACTATGTTGAAAGATGATAGTAGCAATGATGCGGACTAGGTCCGTGATCTGAGGATTATCCTCATTGCTGCACAGAAGAATTATGTCCTTGATGCATCGCTAGGTGATGGACCTATTGCAGGAGCAGTTGCAGACGTTATAAACATTTGGCAAGCTCGGTATGATAACTACTTGATAGTTTAGTGCGCCATGCTTTACGGCTTAGAACCGGGACTTCAAAACTGTTTTGAACGCCACGGAGCATATAAGATGTTCCAAGAGCTGAAATTGGTATTTCAGACTCATGCACGAGTCGAGAGGTGTGAGACCTCTGACAAGTACTTTGCCTACAAGATGGAGCAGAATAGCTCAACCAGTGAGCATGTGCTCAGATTGTCTGAGTACTACAATCGTTTGAATCAAGTGGGAGTTAATCTTCCAAATAAAATAGTGATTGATAGAGTTCTCTAGTCACTATCACCAAGTTACTGGAACTTTGTGATGAACTATAATATGCAAAGGATGACGAAAACGATTCCCGAGCTCTTCGTGATGCTGAAATCGACGAAGGTAGAAATCAAGAAAAGCATCAAATGTTTATGGTTGACAAGACCACTAGTTTCAAGTAAAAGGGCAAGGGAAAGAAAGGGAACTTCAAAAAGGAATGGCAAGCAAGTTTCCACTCCCATGAAGAAGCCCAAAGCTAGACCCAAGCCTGAAACTGAGTGCTTCTACTGCGAAGGAAATGGTCACTGGAAGCAGAACTACCCCAAACACTTGGCAGATAAGAAGGATGGCAAAGTGAACAAAAGTATATATGATATACATGTTATTGATGTGTACTTTACTAGTGTTCGTAGTAGCCCCTGGGTATTTGATACTGGTTCAGTTGCTATGATTAGTAACTCGAAACACGAGTTACAAAATGAACAAAGACTAGTTGAGGGCAAGGTGACTATGTGTGTTGGAAGTAATTCCAAGGTTGATAAGATCACCATCACACACTCCCTTTACCTTCGGGATTAGTGTTGAACCTAAAATAAATGTTATTTGGTGTTTGTGTTGAGCATAATATGATTGAATCATGTTTATTGCAATACGGTTATTCATTTAAAAGAATAACTGTTATTCTGTTTACATGAATAAAACCTTCTGTGGTCATACACCCAAGGTGAATGGTTTATTGAATCTCGATCGTAGTGATACACATATTCATAATATTGATGCCAAAAGATGCAAAGTTGATAATGATAGTGCAACATATTTGTGGCACTGCCGTTTAGGTCATATTGGTGTAAAGCGCATGAAGAAACTCCATGCTGATGGGCTTTTGGAATCACTTGATTATGAATCACTTGATGCTTGCGAACCATGCCTCATGGGCAAGATGACTAAAGACTCCGTTCTCCAGAACAATGAAGCGATCAACTGACTTATTGAAAATAATACATACTGATGTATGCGATCCGATGAGTGTTAAGGCTTGCGGCGGGTATCGTTATTTTCTGACCTTCACAGATGATTTGAGCAGATATGGGTATATCTACTTGAAAAAACATAAGTCTAAAACATTTGAAAAGTTCAAAGAATTTCAGAGTGAAGTGGAAAATCATCGTAACAAGAAAATAAAGTTTCTACGATCTGATCACAGGAGACGAATATTTGAGTTACGAGTTTGGTCTTCATTTGAAAGAATGTGAAATAGTTTCGCAACTCACGCCACCTGGAACACCACAACGTAATGGTGTGTCCGAACGTCGTAACCATACTTTATTAGATATGGTGCAACCTATGATGTCTCTTACCGAATTACCACTATCGTTTTGGGGTTATGCATTAGAGACAGCTGCATTCACGTTAAATAGGGCACCGTCTAAAAATCGGTTGAGATGACACCGTATGAACTGTGGTTTAGCAAGAAACCTAAGCTGTCGTTTCTTAAAGTTTGGGGTTGCGATGCTTATGTGAAAAAGTTTCAACCTGATAAGCTCAAACCCAAATCAGAGAAGTGCGTCTTCATAAGATACCTAAAAGAAATTGTTGGGTACACCTTCTATGACAGATCCGAAGGCAAGATCTTTGTTGCTAAGAGTGGATCCTTTTTAGAGAAGGAGTTTCTCTCGAAAGAAGTGAGTGGGAGGAAAGTAGAACTTGATGAGGTATTTGTACCTTCTCTGTCGTGGAATTGTCACGGCAGATGTCGTCATGTAAGGACTTAGTCGTGGAGCCATCGCAGCTAGGAAGCTTAAAGGGGTTAAACGGGACAAGGAACACGAGGGTTATACTGGTTCGGCCCCTTATGGTGAAGGTAAAAGCCTACGTCCAGTTGAGGTGGTATTGATTAGGGTTTCGATGACCAGGGAGCTTAATTGCTATGCCTGGCTCTCGGCGAGATCTTACTTGTCCCTAAACCGCCGCCGGGTCGCCCCTTTATATAGAGAGGTTGACGCCCAGCGGCTCTCAGAGTCCCGGCCGGCTCATAAGAGCGTCCGGCTCGGACTCTCAACTATTCCTGCCTTACACTACAAGTCTTGCCATACGGCGGTTTATGACTATGGGCCTTAAGCCTCCTCCGGGTCTTAAGCCCATTATCTAACCCGCCGTCTTCAAGCTTGGTACTGGGCTTCGCGTGATGACCATCATGACGTAACCCGGCCCCTCCTGGGCGGGTGACTCTAATGGTTATATCCTCAACATTAGGCCCCAGATTGATTTGAACCGGTTCATGTCAATCTTCAATTATTTTGAGAGAAAAGATCTTCCGGCTTATGGTCGTGTGAAAGTTATAACCCGCCGTGACGTCATCTTTTGGATTTCTGGTAACCCGCCATGACGTCATCTTCATTAAGTCCATTTTTTACTCCACCATATCCGCAACAGATCTTATCTTTAATTGCCGTCCCGAAAATCGAGGCGTTTTTATGGCGAGATAACCACGCCGTGGCCTCCTCGTTTCTCGCGCCCAATTATGAGCCTCATCTTATAAATAGCCCGGCCCATGAGCCTCGTGCCACTCGTCGCCTCCATCTTCTTCCTCCTCTCGCCACTGCGCTGCCGCCCGAGCTCCCAAGGCACCCATCACGTGCAACTGGATGAGATCCAATGTCACCGACAACACTCTAGCTGATTTCGTAAAGACGGGTTACCTGCCCAAGAAGGAAATCATGTCTTACCGTGCCCCTGACCCGTCGGAGGAGAGACCGCAACCAAAGGATGGTGAGGTGGTGATTTTTGCTGATCACATGAGCCGGGGCTTCGCACGGCCCCGCTCAAAATTCTTTAGAGACGTGCTGAATTTCTTTGATCTGCGGCCGCAAGACATGGGACCCAATTCCGTGTCAAATATATGCAACTTCCAAGTATTCTGCGAAGTCTATCTTGGAGAAGAGCCCAGCCTGCTGCTCTTTAGAGAGCTCTTTTATCTGAACCGCCAGAGCGAGTGCGCCAACGGGCCGAGCCTAGAACTTGGTCGAATCTCCATTCAACGCCGTAGAGACTGCCTCTTTCCTTACGCTGAGCCGCCCAGCCATCCAAAGGACTGGAACCAGACATGGTTCTACTGCCAGGACACTTCGCCGGCTGACAAGAGCCCTCTGCCCGGCTTTCGTGCCCTGCGTCTGGAGCCAAGTCACTCCCTGCCGGATAAGCTAACTCCAGCCGAGCGTCAACCTCTGATCCCCACCATCAACAAAATTAAGGCTCTCCTGGGAAATGGCCTCAACGGCATTGATCTGGTCCGGGTCTGGATCTCTTGGCGGGTGATCCCCTTAAGCCGCCGCCCCGGCTTAATGTGTGATTACACGGGCCGGAAGGATGACCCTCTGCGACACAGCCGCAACGATCTACCTGAAGACGTTGTTGACGACATGACCAAGTCTCTCTTGAATGAGAGCTTGACAGACTGCGGGAGGACCAGGTTAAGCCCCTTCTGCAAGACTAACCCGGCCCCAGCGGTAAGCCACTGATTTGAACATCTTATTTTCTCCTTAGATAGTTTTCATCTGAACCTTAAGAAATCTTCATTGTATTTTTCAGGCTGATGATAAATTCTGGAAGGTCAAGTATGACCATGAGGTGGCTAAAAACGCGAGAAAGGCTAAGAAAGCCGCCAGGAGAGCCGCTCCCCGCAAGAAAGGAAGCAGGCCTACTGCCTCAGAGCTGCTTCAGCTAAGTGACAGCTCCGAGTCAGAGGTAACCCCTTAATCTGTAAGCTCTTGTTTTATCTCTTGTTTATTTCTGTCCACCTTATCGATACCGTACATCAGCAGGATGACACCGAAGCAAGTAACCCGGTGACTGAAGAGGTAACGACACTTTCCTCCGACTCGGAGCCCTTGCCAAGGCCGAAAGTCCGAAGAGTAACCCGGAAAGTAAGATTTTCACATCCTTTAGCTTATCAAGATCCTCAATTTCTTTTGAAGCAACAGATTCATGAGAGCCGGCGGCACACCCGGACCAACAAGGATGCAGACCTCTCCTCCGGCTTACCTGAAGCGTCAAGGAAACGCCGGACCGAGGTTATCTCCAACTTATATCCTTTTCATCCTTTGGCGGGCATTATACGTCAACCGCTCAATTTTTCTGATTCCAATTATCAGGAAACTTCACCTTCCTCTGGTGACTCCATGCAATCGAACTTGTCGGCTTTCAAGACCGTACCCGGGTAATGATGATCATCTCTTGTTGTGCTTATCTTTACTCATACTTCTGTACTAACCTTTTGTCCTTTCAGTGCCCAGGCAAAGCTCAGCAAGAGGGCGAAGAAGAATAAACCGGTCGAAGAGCCGGTCTTGACTGAGCCGGAGGTTTCAGCTCAAGAGCCGCCAGCTGCCTCTGCTCCTGAAGCCACCGCTCCAACCGACGAGCCAGCCATGGAGACTTCCACTAACCCGGACATCTCCAGCCCGGCTCAGCCGGCCGATGACCCGGACGTGGTAATCACCCGGACGGAGTTTGTCGAGCCGGGGAGACCCACTTCGCTGGCTAAGTGCTCTGCCAAGGAAGAGTTGCTAGAGCGCCGCAGGGCCAAGCTGGACATCACCAACTATGCCAACCTAAGCATTGGAGATATCATCTCTGGCTATGTCAATCAGGTGCACAGCAGCCGGGACCTGGAGATTGACATGGTGAAGCAGATATAGCAGAAGTCTGAGGTACCACTCTATTGCTTACTGCATAGTCATCTTTACCATACTCTAGCCCCCAAGTCTACTACTTATGATAGAATATGTTGTAGACTTAACTTCCGGCTTACTTTCATGAACCGGTAATTTTGTAGATAGAAACTTTCGACATGCATTAGCCCCCAAGTGCCAAGTGTCTTTGCTTGGAAAGCGCTTGGGACTTTAAAATTGCATAATAATTATTCATACTATAACCCGGAAATTGTACAGGCTGCTTGCAAGAAGTTTGAGGCTGATATCTCTGAGCTGAAGAACCGTCTGAAGACTCAGGAAACTGAGACCCGGAAGGCCAACGCCAAATTTGAATCCAGCATTGCTGCTCAAGAGAAGCTGAAGAAGAAGTTTGAAGCTGAAAGGAAGACTTGGGCCGAAGAAAAGGCTGTTCTGATAAGCCGGGCCGAACAGGCGGAGAAGTCTCTGACGGAGAGAACCGCCGAACTCTCCGGCTTAAAGCGCCATGTGTCACAGATGGTCGCCGCAATCTTCGGTAAGTCATTCTGCAGGGTTTGAACAAGTTTACAGTCTTTATATCTCATAACTCCCATCATTGCTAGCGGCTTATCTTACTTTGTTAAACAGGTCCCAGAAGCGCCAACCTCAATCAGAACGTGCAGACCAAGCTGAAGGCCGTGTACACCTTGGTGGAGCAACTCTACACCGGGTCACAGCGCGCCTTGGCCGTTGTGGCCCTATCCAATGAGGTTTCGACTCACCTGGCAGACGTGCTTCGCCAGCTTGCCGTTCTTCCTCAGCGTTTCCAAGAGCTGCGACGAGCCTTTGCAAGAGCCGGAGCCATAGCTGCTCTGAGCCGGGCCAAGGCTTTCCTTCCAGAGCTAGACCCGGCTGACATTGCACTTGGATACCCCAGCCTGAAGGAAGACGGCACCCCCTTCGACCAAAAAGACTTTGTTGCCTGTGTGAAGATCGTGCGCCCGGTGGCCACCCTAATTGGGAATGACACCGATCTGACCAAGTACCAGCCGGGCTACGACGCAGAGAATCAGAGGATCCCCACTCCGTGTTATGAAGCCATCAGCTTGGTCCCGCCGACTCGTAAGCACACCTTTGCCCCAGAAATTGACCTGGCTGGGTTAATTGACGAGGAGGCTCAATTTGAAGCTTTGAGCGGCATTGACTGGAAATCGTCAACCTTCCAGGTCATGGGAACAGCCGGAGAAGCGGAGAGGGATGAGCCGGAAGCTTTGACCCGGCAAGCATCTTGACTCTTTAGGCGGCCCATGATTCTGCTTGTTAAACAATGCTTCACCATTTTGGACTCGGGGAGTCTTGTAATAGAGTAGGACCAACACTTTAACTTTGTCATGCCATCGTGCATGTGTTGAATGCTTAACTCCATTGAAATTGCTTAAGCTCGAATAGCTGTCTTTAACCATCCTGCATAGAAAAACAAATCACAAGTCTCTAGGCGGCTTACCGCACTGAAAATCATAATCTCGTGCATATAACCCAGAATATAAATCTAAGTCACCATAATAGCATACTTACAGGCCTTCAAGTATACTTCCGGTTTATGTAACCCGGATAATGAGGGTGGTACCTCAATTCCGGTTTACCAGTTTTGATAATGCTTATTGTGTGTGACTAACACTGTGAATCAAAGTTAAGCCGGTGGAGTAAGGGCCGCCGTGCACACTATTGATACAATCAGAAGAACTTGTTGTAGATCCAAAAAATCAAAACTTAGGGGCTTCCAGTTCGAATACGACCAGAGACCCGTCCCAAAGGGGTTAAGCTAAGATTCGAATGCGATCATATAGCCCCCAGTGGGTTTGGCGATGCCGATCAAGAGGGTACCGACAACTATGTTCTCTTTGGTTCGAATACGACCCATGTTTGAACAGGAAGCCCCCAAATGACCTTAAAAGTTGTTTAACGACGCTGATTCGAATACGATCCACATCGGTTCCCAAAGGGGGTTGAGCTATGATTCAAATATGATCAAAGAAAACTCCCCAATGAGCTCGGCAGTGTGCCAATCAAGTGGGTAACGACAGCTATGTTCTCTTTGGTTCGAATACGACCTATGTTTGAACAGGAAGCCCCCAGGTGATCATATTGGTAACAGCCAGATTCGGATATGATCGTAAGCCGGACTCACCTCCAAGTGATCATGTAATGTAGTAATGGAAATAACACATGTACCTTTGGAGGAGAAAAGGACAGAGGTCATGCTTTATTATTTATCATAACATATACATGGCTATAGAAATATGTACATTATGAGAGCCGGTGGCTCAAGTGTAATAAGGCCGAAGCTGAGCTATGTTCCACGGCCGACGGGTCTCTTCCTCCGACTTGCGTGAATCCTTGTGCTCCCGAATGTCGATGAGGTAATATGACCCGTTGTGCAAATTCTTGCTGACCACAAAGGGCCCTTCCCAAGGCGGGGATAACTTGTGCGCATCTGTTTGATCTTGGATGAGCCGGAGCACCAGTTCACCTTCCTGGAAGACCCGGGACTTAACCCGGCGACTGTGATAATGGCGCAGGTCTTGTTGGTAAATCGCTAAGCGAGCTGCTGCCACATCACGCTGTTCGTCCAACAAGTCAAGAGCATCTTGGCGCGCCTGTTCATTATCCGCCTCAACATAAGCCGCCACTCGAGGCGAGTCATGACGGATGTCACTGGGGAGGACTGCTTCCGCTCCATAAACCATGAAGAAAGGCGTGTAACCCGTAGACCTGTTAGGAGTAGTATTGATGCTCCATAACACGGAGGGTAACTCCTCCACCCAACAACCCGGCGTCTGCTGCAAAGGGACTAACAGTCGGGGCTTAATGCCCTTCAAGATCTCCTAATTAGCTCTCTCAGCTTGACCATTGGATTGAGGATGAGCCACTGATGAAACATCAAGTCGAATATGCTCTCGTTGACAAAACTCCTCCATAGCGCCCTTAGATAGATTGGTGCCATTGTCAGTTATAATGCTGTGTGGAAAGCCAAAGCGAAATATCACCCTTTTCATGAACTAAACCGCCGTGGCTGCGTCACACTTACTAACTGGCTCTGCTTCAACCCACTTTGTGAACTTGTCAACTGCCACCAAGAGGTGGGTCTTTTTATCCTTGGAACTTTTAAAAGGCCCAACCATGTCAAGCCCCCAGACCGCAAACGGCCAAGTAATTGGAATCATCCTCAGCTCCTGAGCCGGCACATGGGCCCGTCGCGAGAACCTCTGGCAACCATCACATTTACTGACCAAGTCCTCCGCATCAGCATGAGCCGTCAGCCAATAAAAACCATGACAAAAAGCCTTGGCCACAAGGGATTTTGAGCCGGCATGATGGCCACAATCCCCTTCGTGAATCTCACGCAAGATTTCCTGACCTTCCTCAGGGGAGACACAGCGCTGGAACGCTCCTGTAACACTGCGGCGATGCAGCTCACCATTGATAACAACCATTGACTTAGACCGCCGGGTTATTTGTCTGGCCAGAGTTTCATCCTCGGGCAAATCTCCCCGGGTCATGTAAGCCAAGTATGGCACCGTCCAGTCCGGGGTGATGTGGAGAGCCGCCACCAACTGTGCCTCCGGGTCAGGGACAGCCAAATCTTCCTCTGTAGGTACCTTAACAGAAGGGTTATGCAAGATGTCCAGGAAAGTATTAGGCGGCACCGGTTTTCGCTGAGAGCCCAGCCGGCTTAATGCATCAGCCTCCTCGTTCTTCCTGCGATCGATGTGCTCTACTTGGTAACCCTGAAAGTGTCCAGCAATGGCATCAACTTCACGGCGATAAGCCGCCATGAGAGGGTCCTTGGAATCCCACTTGCCTGATACTTGTTGAGCCACTAAGTCTGAGTCGCCGAAGCACCTTACCCGGCTCAAGCTCATCTCCTTAGCCATCCGAAGACCATGGAGCAAAGCCTCGTACTCAGCCGCATTGTTAGTGCAAGGAAACATCAACCGTAGCACATAATGAAACTTGTCACCTTTAGGGGAAGCCAATACAACTCCAGCCCCCGAGCCCTCCAATTGCCTGGACCCATCGAAGTGAATAGTCCAATACGTATTATCCGGCTTTTCCTCGGGCACTTGTAGCTCTGTCCAATCGTTGATGAAATCCACCAAAGCTTGAGATTTAACAGCAGTGCGTGGCACGTATTTCAAACCATGGGGCCCGAGCTCTATAGCCCACTTAGCCACTCTTCCTGTGGCTTCTCTGTTTTGGATGATATCTCCAAGGGGAGCAGAACTAACCACAGTGATAGGGTGACCCTGGAAATAATGCTTAAGCTTCCGGCTTGCCATGAACACACCATAAACAAGCTTCTGCCAATGTGGATACCGCTGTTTGGACTCGATGAGCACTTCACTGACATAGTAAACCGGCCGCTGAACCGGATACTCCTTACCCTCTTCCTTGCGCTCCACCACCACAGCCACGCTGACGGCTCATGTGTTAGCAGCTACATACAGTAATAAGGGCTCCTTGTCAACCGGAGCAGCAAGGACCGGGGGCTCGGCCAGCTGTCTCTTCAAATCCTCAAACGCAGTATTAGCAGCATCATTCCAGACAAAGTCATCAGTTTTCTTCATCAACTGGTACAGCGGCATGGCCTTCTCACCCAAACGGCTTATAAACCGGCTTAAAGCAGCGATACGACCCGCCAGGCGCTGGACGTCGTTTATGCACGCCGGCTTAGCCAGAGAGGTGATCGCCTTGATTTTTTCCGGGTTAGCTTCAATGCCTCTGTTAGAAACCAGGAAACCCAAGAGCTTGCCTGCAGGAACACCAAAAACACACTTAGCCGGGTTAAGCATCATCTTGTAGACCCGGAGATTATCAAAGGTTTCTCTCAGATCATCTATCAAGGTTTCCTTCTCTCTGGACTTAACCACAATATCATCCACATAAGCATGAACATTGCGCCCAATCTGGTTATGAAGACAGTTCTGTACGCAACGCTGATAAGTCGCCTGTGCACTCTTGAGCCCAAAAGGCATAGACACATAACAGAAGGCTCCAAAGGGAGTGATGAACGCCGTCTTCTCCTGGTCCTTAACTGCCATTTTGATCTGATGGTAACCAGAATATGCATCCAAGAAACTTAAACGCTCACAACCCGCCATGGCATCAATGATTTGATCAATACGAGGGAGAGCGAAAGGATCAGCCGAACATGCCTTGTTCAAGTCCGTGTAGTCCACACACATCCGCCAGGTGCCGTTCTTCTTGAGCACGAGCACCGGGTTAGCTAACCACTCTGGGTGAAAGACTTCAACAATAAACCCGGCCGCCAAGAGCCGGGCCACCTCCTCACCAATGGCTTTCCGCCTCTCTTCATTAAACCGTCGAAGGAATTGCTTGACCGGCTTAAATTTCGGATCAACATTGAGAGTGTGCTCAGCGAGTTCTCTAGGTACACCTGGCATGTTAGAAGGTTTCCATGCAAAGATGTCTCTGTTCTCACGGATGAACTCGATGAGCGCGCTTTCCTATTTCGGATCCAAATTGGCACTGATGCTGAACTACTGAGATGAGTCACCTGGAACGAAATCAATAAGTTTAGTCTCATCAGCTGACTTAAATTTCATTGCCGGCTCATGCTCCGTAGTTGGCTTTTTCAGAGAGGTCATATCTGTTGGGTCAACATTGTCCTTGTAAAACTTCAACTCCTCTGTTGCACAAACAGATTCTGCATAAGCCGCATCGGCTTCCTCACACTCCAAGGCCACCTTCCGGTTGCCATGAACCGTAATGGTCCCATTGTGACCCGGCATCTTGAGTTGTAAATACACGTAACACGGCCGTGCCATGAACTTGGCGTAAGCCGGCCGCCCAAATATGGCATGATACGGACTTCTTATCTTGACCACCTCAAAGGTCAATTTTTCCACCCTGTAGTTGTACTCGTCTCCAAAGGCCACTTCCAATTCAATCTTACCAACTGGATAAGCCGACTTACCAGGCACCACGCCATGGAAAACAGTATTGGACTGGCTGAGGTTCTTATCAATCAACCCCATACGACGGAAAGTCTCATAATAGAGGATGTTGATGCTGCTGCCTCCATCCATGAGCACCTTAGTGAACTTATATCCTCCCACCTGAGGAGCCACAACCAGGGCCAAGTGACCCGGATTATCAACCCGGGGAGGGTGATCCTCCCTACTCCACACAATAGGCTACTCAGACCATCTTAAATAGCGTGGAACCGCCGGCTCAACAGCATTCACAACCCTCTTATGAAGCTTCTGATCTCGCTTACACAGACTGGTGGTAAATACGTGATACTGTCCACCGTTAAGCTGCTTTGGATTGGTCTGGTAACCCCCCTGCTGCTGTTGATGACCCTGGCCAGACTGCTGACTAAAGCCCCCTTGACCGTTCTAAGGATTAGGATTTGAGCCGCCGCCCGGGCCATGAAAACCGCCAGCGCCTGAGCCGCCACCCGGGCCATTGTTGCCATTAAAGGCATTGGAATTCTTAAAGGCCTTCATGATTGCGCAATCTTTCCATAGATGAGTAGCTGGCTTCTCCCTAGAGCCATGCCTTGGACAGGGCTCATTCAACAACTACTCAAGCGTTGGGCCTGACCCGCCGGCTCGGGGAGGTGGCCTCCCTTTACGTTGCTGGTTGTTACCCTGTGAGCTGGCATTAGCCACAAACTCCATGCTGCCATCCGCCTTACGCTTGTTACCTCCTTGATTTGCCGGGTTATGCTAAGGGCCCTTGCCATTGCCGTTCTTCTTTCCCTTCCCTGTCCTTTCATCATCTGACGCGGGGTCCTTGGTACTATCAGAGTCGGCGTATTTGACGAGAGCCGCCATCAGCGTACCCATATCATTGCAGTCGCGCTTGAGCCGCCCGAGTTTCATCTTCAGGGGTAGGAAACGACAATTCTGCTCCAACATCAAGACTGCAGAGCCGGCATCCATCTTATCTGATGAATGTATTATCTCTTTGACCCGACGAACCCAATGCGTCGTAGACTCACCCTCCTACTGTTTACAGTTAGTCAAATCCACAATTGACATAGACTGCCTACAGGTATCTTTGAAGTTTTGGATGAACCGGGCTTTCAGCTCAGCCCAAGACCCGATAGAATTCGGTGGCAGCCCTTTCAACCAAGTGCGGGCAGTCCCATCTAACATCATGGTGAAGTACTTGGCCATCGCCGCTTCGCTGACCTCCAGCAATTCCATGGCCATCTCGTAACTCTCAATCTAGGCTCCGGGTTGTAAATCAGCCGTATAATTGGGCACCTTCCTAGGCCCTTTGAAGTCCTTGGGTAGACGTTCGTTGCGGAGAGCCGGCACTAGACAAGGGACACCTCCAGTCCTCGTAGGGATACCCACGTCGACGGAAGCCGTCGGATAAGCCGGGGGTGTCTGGTAAGCCGTCAACTGAGGCACCTGCTCCGCCTCCTGCCGTGCTCTGTCTTGATCTGCTGCGTGAAAGGCCCCGTTATGAACTGGGCCGTGGCCAGGTGGCAAGTCATGGCGTCGGACATTACTTGAGCCGGTCGCTGAAACCATGTGTCTGCTATAACTCGGGCTCCGGCCTGGACGAGGGGTTGAATGGATCCTGTCCTGGCTGTAAGAGTACGCCTCTTGCTGCGCCAAAGCTGTCTGAAGGAGCTCCCTGACCCGGCGGGTTTCGACCGCAGTTGGAGAGTCGCCATCAATTGGGAGAGCCGCCAGCCGTGCCGCCGCGGCGACCATGTTTTCCAACGGGTTGGCATAATGACCCGGTGGTATTGGCACATACTGAGGCGGGGCAGGGTTCACCCGGGGAGGCCCCATTACTTGGGGCTGAATGGGTGTCCCAGCCCCAAGCACTATGATCTCCGGCAGGTTATTAGACCCTGCACCCGGCGTGTTGAAGAGATTTCCAGGATCGTAAACTGGAGGGAGTCGAGATTGGGCCTTTTGATGCCTCCTTCTCATGACCTCATTGGATGCGTTTTGATCCATCGTGAGCCGGAAATACTGTGCCTGAATCAGCTGAGTCTGGGCAGCAAGAGCCGCCCTCTCTGCAGCCATCCTGATCCTCTCCGCCGCTAGATCCTCCTTGGCCTTTGCTATATCCAACTTTAACTGGGCCACCTCCGCGTCATGCTAAACTTGATCCGCCGGAGCCACCGTAGCGGTCAACAGGGCCGTCATCTTATCTGTAAGATCCATCAGCACCTGAGCCGGCGAGGGCACCGGGCTTCCTGACCCGGAGGCGGGGTTTTGAACTGGTTGCGCGCCAGCCATGAAGATTCCAACCCGACTCGGCGGTTCAAAGGGGTCCGGAATGCTGTCACCATCGGAACAACCCCTGAGCCTGCCATCTTGAAGTTGATACGAGGAGTTTGACTCATCTGTAGACGACTCGCCGTCAGAGCCGGCAGCCGTCTCATCGCCAGATCCAGACCCTTCAGAGAGTCCTTCATGAACGCATCCCACAAAAACGTGCTTCAAGGCAGGTAGAGCCCGGGCGGGTCGTGCACGCTGAGCCGTCTCGATGAGGTCGGCGCAGAGATCCGGCTCAGGGCCCGGCTCACCAATCTTGCTAATGAAGACATGAATTCCGCCAAAGGGGACCCGGTACCCGTACTCAATTGAGCCGGCGTCGGGGCCCCAGTCTGCATCGTCGATATAGAGCTTGCCGCGACGACTCTTGGTCATCCGGCCCACAGCGTATCCCTTGAGCCCTTCGAAGCTGCCCTTCAAGAACTCAAATCCACCGTGCTTAAGCCCCACAGTGGGCACCAACTGTCGTGGAATTGTCACGGCAGATGTCGTCGTGTAAGGACTTAGTCGTGGAGCCATCGCAGCTAGGAAGCTTAAAGGGGTTAAACGGGACAAGGAACACGAGGGTTATACTGGTTCGGCCCCTTACGGTGAAGGTAAAAGCCTACGTCCAGTTGAGGTGGTATTGATTAGGGTTTCGATGACCAGGGAGCTTAATTGCTATGCCTGGCTCTCGACGAGATCTTACTTGTCCCTAAACCGCCGCCGGGTCGCCCCTTTATATAGAGAGGTTGACGCCCAGCGGCTCTCAGAGTCCCGGCCGGCTCATAAGAGCGTCCGGCTCGGACTCTCAACTATTCCTGCCTTACACTACAAGTCTTGCCATACGGCGGTTTATGACTATGGGCCTTAAGCCTCCTCCGGGTCTTAAGCCCATTATCTAACCCGTAGTCTTCAAGCTTGGTACTGGGCTTCGCGTGATGACCATCATGACGTAACCCGGCCCCTCCTGGGCGGGTGACTCTAATGGTTATATCCTCAACATTCGCCCTTATTGAAAAGTAGTTCATCACAGAAATCAGTTCCAGTGATTCCTACACCAATTAGTGAGGAAGCTAATGATGATGATCATGAAACTTCTGATCAAGTTACTATCGAACCTCGTAGGTCAACCAGAGTAAGATCCGCACCAGAGTGGTACGGTAATCCTGTTCTGGAGGTCATGTTACTTGACCATGACAAACCTACGAACTATGAGGAAGCGATGATGAGCCTAGATTCCGCGAAATGGCTTGAGGCCATGAAATCTGAGATGGGATCCATGTATAAGAACAAAGTATGGACTTTGATTGACTTGCCCAATGATCGGCGAGCCATTGAGAATAAATGGATCTTCAAGAGGAAGACGGACGCTGATAGTAGTGTTACTATCTACAAAGCTCGAATTGTCACAAAAAGTTTTCGACAAGTTCAAGGTGTTGACTACGATAAGATTTTCTCACTCGTAGCGATGCTTAAGTCTATCTGAATCATGTTAGCAATTGCCACATTTTATGAGATCTGGCAAATGGATGTCAAAACTACATTCCTTAATGGATTTCTTAAAGAAGAGTTGTATATGATGCAACAAGAAGGTTTTTGTCAATCCTAAAGGTGCTAACAAAGTGTGCAAGCTCCAGCGCTCCATCTATGGACTGGTGCAAGCATCTCGGAGTTGGAATGTATGCTTTGATAAGGTGATCAAAGCATATGGTTTTATACATACTTTTGGAGAAGCCTGTATTTACAAGAAAGTGAGTGGGAGCACTACAACATTTCTGATAAGTATATGTGAATGACATATTGTTGATCGGAAATAATGTAGAATTTTTTCTGGAAAGCATAAAGGAGTGTTTGAAAGGAGTTTTTCAAAGAAAGACCTCGGTGAAGCTGCTTACATATTGAGCATAAAGATCTATAGAGATAGAACAAGACGCTTGATAAGTTTTTTCAATGAGTACATACCTTGACAAGATTTTAAAGAAGTTCAAAATGGAACAGTCAAAGAAGGAGTTCTTGCCTGTGTTGCAAGGTGTGAAGTTGAGTAAAGACTCAAAACCCGACCATAGCAGAAAATAGAAAGAAAATGTAAATTCATTCCCTATGCCTCAGTCATAGGTTCTATGAAGTATGCTATGCTGTGTACCAGACCTATTGTGAACCTCACCATGAGTTTGGCAAGAGGGTACAATAGTGATCCAGGAGTGGATCACTGGACAGCGGTCAAAATTATGCTTAGTGGAATAAGGAAATATTTCTCGGTTATGGAGGTGATAAAGAGTTCATCGTAAAGAGTTACGTCGATGCACACTTTGACACCGATCTGGATGACTCTGAGTCTCGATCTGGATACATATTGAAAGTGGGAGCATTTAGCTAGACTAGCTCCGTGCAGAGCATTGTAGACATAGAAATTTGCAAAATACATATGGATCTGAATGTGGCAGACCCATTGACTAAACCTCTCTCCAAGCAAAACATGATCACACCTTAGTACTCTTTAGGTGTTAATCACATAGCGTTGTGAACTAGATTATTGACTCTAGTAAACCCTTTGGGTATTGGTCACATGGCGATGTGAACTATAGAGTGTTAAATCACATGACGATGTGAACTATTGGTGTTAAATCACATGGCGATGTGAACTAGATTATTGACTCTAGTGCAAGTGGGAGACTGAAGGAAAAATGCCCTAGAGGCAATAATAAAGTTATTATTTTTTTTTCTTATATCATGATAAATGTTTATTATTCATGCTAGAATTGTATTAACCGGAAACATGATACATGTGTGAATACATAGACAAAACAAAGTGTCCCTAGTATGCCTCTACTAGACTAGCTCGTTAATCAAAGATGGTTAAGTTTCCTGACCATAGACATGTGTTGTCATTTGATGAACGGGATCACATCATTAGAGAATGATCTGATGGACAAGACCCATCCGTTAGCTTAGCATTATGATCGTTGAGTTTTATTGCTATTGCTTTCTTCATGACTTATACATGTTCCTCTAACTATGAGATTATGCAACTCCCGAATACCGGAGGAACACCTTGTGTGCTATCAAACGTCACAACATAACTGGGTGATTATAAAGATGCTCTACAGGTCTCTGCGAAGGTGTTTGTTGGGTTGGCATAGATCGAGATTAGGATTTGTCACTCCGTGTATCGGAGAGGTATCTCTGGGCCCTCTCGGTAATGCACATCACTATAAGCCTTGCAAGCAATGTGACTAATGAGTTAGTTGCGGGATAATGCATTATAGAATGAGTAAAGAGACTTGCCGGTAACGAGATTGAACTAGGTATGATGATACCGACGGTCGAATATCGGGCAAGTAACATACCGATGACAAAGGGAACAACGTATGTTGTTATGCGGTTTGACCGATAAAGATCTTCGTATAATATGTAGGATCCAATATGAGCATCCAGGTTCCGCTATTGGTTATTGATCGGAGATGTGTCTCAGTCATGTCTACATAGTTCTCGAACCTGTAGGGTCCACACGCTTAACGTTCGATGACGATTTGTACTGTGAGTTATGTGATTTGATGACCGAAGTTTGCTCATAGTCCCGGATGAGATCACGGACATGACGAGGAGTCTCGAAATGGTCGAGAGGTAAAGATTCATATATTGGAAGGCTTTATTCGGACATCGGAAAGGTTCCGAGTGATTCGGGTATTTTTCAGAGTACCGGGGAGTTACGGGAATTCACCGGGAGAAGTAATGGGCCTTATTGGGCCTTATTGGGCTTTAGTGGAGAGAGGGGAGGCCAAGAGGTGGCGCGTGCCTCCCCCTGCCCAAACTGAATTGGACAAGGGGTGGGGGCGCAGCCCCCCCCCTTTCCTTCTCCCTCTCCCTCTCTTTCCTTCTCTCCTAATCCGAATAGGAAAGAGAATCCTACTAGGACTTGGGAGTCCTAGTAGGACTCCCTATGCTTGGCGCGCCCCCTAGGCCGGCCGCCTCCTCCCTCCCTCCTTTATATACGGGGGAGGGGAGCATCCCAAAGGCACTCCAAAATTTGTCTTAGCCGTGTGCGGTGCCCCCTCCACAGTTACACACCTCGGTCCCATCGTCGTAGTGCTTAGGCGAAGACCTGCGCCGGTAACTTCATCATCACTGTCACCATGCCGTCGTGCTGACGGAACTCTCCCTCGTCCTCTACTGGATCAAGAGCTCGAGGGACGTCACCGAGCTGAACGTGTGCAGATCGCGGAGGTGTCGTGTGTTCGGTACTTGGATCGGTTGGATCGCGAAGACGTTAGACTACATCAACCGCGTTACTAAACGCTTCCGCTTTCGGTCTACGAGGGTACGCGGACACACTCTCCCAGCTCGTTGCTATGCTTCTCCTAGATAGATTTTGCGTGATCATAGGCAATTTTTTTAAAATACTACGTTCCCCAACAGTTATTAGATATTCAAGTGGCAAGTTTATTGCGGTAGGAAACGGAAAGATTGAGTGGTGTGGAGATGCACTCATGGCTGAGGCAATGGCCTTGCGCTTTGGGATGTACCTTGCAACAACTGTTGACAGGTGAATTCTGACAACGTCAAAGTAATTGAGACGATGATGAACAATGGACGATCTTTCATAATTACAGCAGCAATTTTTTACGATATCTATAATACTACCTGTGATTTCTGCATGTTATTTTGTATTCCCTCCGTCCCAAAATAAGTGACTTAAAAGTGACTAAACTTTGTACTAAAGTTAGTACAAAGCTGACTCATTTTTGAGTCACTTATTTTAGGACGGAGGGAGTATGATGTTTCTAAAGAGGCAACTTGCGTTGCCCATGACCTAGCTAAGCTAGCCAGTAGTTCAGTGTGTTCTGGTTGGATGGAAGAACCACCAAATGAGATTATTAGCTCTCTTGTATGATGCTACTATGATTACCATGCAATAAAGAGTGTTTGAATGTCAAGAAAAGGTGCAGAGGCTACTCCGATGCTGGTCTAGTGGGTGAAGGAAATATGCCCTAGAGGCAATAATAAAGTTATTATTTATTTCCTTATTTCATGATAAATGTTTACTATTCATGCTAGAATTGTATTAACCGGAAACATAATACTTGTGTGAATACATAGACAAACAGAGTGTCACTAGTATGCCTCTACTTGACTAGCTCGTTGATCAAAGATGGTTATGTTTCCTAGCCATAGACATGAGTTGTCATTTGATTAAATGGGATCACATCATTAGGAGAATGATGTGATTGACTTGACCCATTCCGTTAGCTTAGCACTTGATCGTTTAGTATGTTGCTATTGCTTTCTTCATGACTTATACATGTTCCTATGACTATGAGATTATGCAACTCCCGTTTACCGGAGGAACACTTTGTGTGCTACCAAACGTCACAACGTAACTGGGTGATTATAAAGGTGCTCTACAGGTGTCTCCAAAGGTACTTGTTGGGTTGGCGTATTTCGAGATTAGGATTTGTCACTCCGATTGTCGGAGAGGTATCTCTGGGCCCTCTCGGTAATGCACATCACTTAAGCCTTGCAAGCATTGCAACTAAAGAGTTTGTTGCGAGATGATGTATTACGGAACGAGTAAAGAGACTTGCCGGTAACGAGATTGAACTAGGTATTGAGATACCGACGATCGAATCTCGGGCAAGTAACATACCGATGACAAAGGGAACAACGTATGTTGTTATGCGGTCTGACCGATAAAGATCTTCGTAGAATATGTGGGAGCCAATATGAGCATCCAGGTTCCGCTATTGGTTATTGACCGGAGACGTGTCTCGGTCATGTCTACATAGTTCTCGAACCCGTAGGGTCCGCACGCTTAACGTTACGATGACAGTTATATTATGAGTTTATATGTTTTGATGTACCGAAGGTTGTTCGGAGTCCCGGATGTGATCACGGACATGACGAGGAGTCTCGAAATGGTCGAGACATAAAGATTGATATATTGGACGACTATATTCGGACACCGGAATGTTCCGGGTGATTTCGGAGAAAACCGGAGTGCCGGAGGGTTACCGGAACCCCCCCCCGGGAGAAGTAATGGGCCTTATGGGCCTTAGTGGAGAGAGAGAGGGGCAGCCAGGAGGGGCCGCGCGCCCCCTCCCCCTCTGGTCCGAATTGGACTAGGAGAGGGGGGCGGCGCCCCCCTTTCCTTCTCCCTCTCCCCCTTCCTTTCCCCCTCCTAGTAGGAGTAGGAAAGAGGGGAGTCCTACTCCTACTAGGAGGAGGACTCCTCCTCCTGGCGCGCCAACAAGGGCCGGCCGGCCTCCCCCTTGCTCCTTTATATACGGGGGCAGGGGGCACCCCATAGACACAACAATTGATCTATTGATCTCTTAGCCGTGTGCGGTGCCCCCTCCACCATATTACACCTCGATAATATCGTAGCGGTGCTTAGGCGAAGCCCTGCGTCGGTAGAACATCATCATCGTCACCACGCCGTCGTGCTGACGAAACTCTCCCTCAACACTCGGCTGGATCGGAGTTCGAGGGACGTCATCGAGCTGAACGTGTGCTGAACTCGGAGGTGCCGTGCGTTCGGTACTTGATCGGTCGGATCGTGAAGACGTACGACTACATCAACCGCGTTGTGTTAACGCTTCCGCTTTCGGTCTACGAGGGTACGTGGACAACACTCTCCCCTCTCGTTGCTATGCATCACCATGATCTTGCGTGTGCGTAGGAATTTTTTTTGAAATTACTACGTTCCCCAACAGTGGCATCCGAGCCTGGTTTTATGCGTTGATGTTATATGCACGAGTAGAACACAAGTGAGTTGTGGGCGATATAAGTCATACTGCTTACCAGCATGTCATACTTTGGTTCGGCGGTATTGTGAGATGAAGCGGCCCGGACCGACATTACGCGTACGCTTACGCGAGACTGGTTTCACCGTTGCGAGCACTCGTTGCTTAAAGGTGACCGGCGGGTGTCTGTCTCTCTCACTTTAGTTGAACCGAGTGTGGCTACGCCCGGTCCTTGCGAAGGTTAAAACAGCACCAACTTGACAAACTATCGTTGTGGTTTTGATGCGTAGGTAAGAACGGTTCTTGCTAAGCCCGTAGCAGCCACGTAAAACTTGCAACAACAAAGTAGAGGACGTCTAACTTGTTTTTGCAGGGCATGTTGTGATGTGATATGGTCAAGACATGATACTGAATTTTATTGTATGAGATGATCATGTTTTGTAACCGAGTTATCGGCAACTGGCAGGAGCCATATGGTTGTCGCTTTATTGTATGCAATGCAATCGCCATGTAATTGTTTTACTTTATCACTAAGCGGTAGCGATAGTCGTAGAAGCAATAGTTGGCGAGACGACAACGATGCTACGATGGAGATCAAGGTGTCACGCCGATGACGATGGTGATCATGACGGTGCTTCGGAGATGGAGATCACAAGCACAAGATGATGATGGCCATATCATATCACTTATATTGATTGCATGTGATGTTTATCTTTTATGCATCTTATCTTGCTTTGATTGACGGTAGCATTATAAGATGATCCTTCACTAAATTATCAAAGTATAAGTGTTCTCCCTGAGTATGCACCGTTGCGAAAGTTCTTCGTGCTGAGACACCACGTGATGATCGGGTGTGATAGGCTCTACGTTCAAATACAACGGGTGCAAAACAGTTGCACACGCGGAATACTCAGGTTAAACTTGACGAGCCTAGCATATAACAGATATGGCCTCGGAACACGGAGACCGAAAGGTCGAGCGTGAATCATATAGTAGATATGATCAACATAGTGATGTTCACCGTTGAAACTACTCCATCTCACGTGATGATCGGACATGGTTTAGTTGATATGGATCACGTGATCACTTAGAGGATTAGAGGGATGTCTATCTAAGTGGGAGTTCTTAAGTAATATGATTAATTGAACTTGAATTTATCATGAACTTAGTACCTGATAGTATTTTGCTTGTCTATGTTAATTGTAGATAGATGGCCCGTGCTGTTGTTCCGTTGAATTTTAATGCGTTCCTTGAGAAAGCAAAGTTGAAAGATGATGGTAGCAATTACACGGACTGGGTCCGTAACTTGAGGATTATCCTCATTGCTGCACAGAAGAATTACGTCCTGGAAGCACCGCTGGGTGCCAGGCCTGTTGCAGGAGCAACACCAGATGTTATGAACGTCTGGCAGAGCAAAGCTGATGACTACTCGATAGTTCAGTGTGCCATGCTTTACGGCTTAGAACCGGGTCTTCAACGACGTTTTGAACGTCATGGAGCATATGAGATGTTCCAGGAGTTGAAGTTAATATTTCAAGCAAATGCCCGGATTGAGAGATATGAAGTCTCCAATAAGTTCTACAGCTGCAAGATGGAAGAGAATAGTTCTGTCCGTGAGAATATACTCAAAATGTCTGGGTATAACAATCACTTGATTCAACTGGGAGTTAATCTTCCGGATGATAGCGTCATTGACAGAATTCTTCAATCACTGCCACCAAGCTACAAGAGCTTCGTGATGAACTATAATATGCAAGGGATGGATAAGACGATTCCCGAGCTCTTCGCAATGCTAAAGGCTGCGGAGGTAGAAATCAAAAAGGAGCATCAAGTGTTGATGGTCAATAAGACCACTAGTTTCAAGAAAAAGGGTAAAGGGAAGAAGAAGGGGAACTTCAAGAAGAACAGCAAACAAGTTGCTGCTCAGGAGAAGAAACCCAAGTCTGGACCTAAGCCTGAGACTGAGTGCTTCTACTGCAAGCAGACTGGTCACTGGAAGCGGAACTGCCCCAAGTATTTGGCGGATAAGAAGGATGGCAAGGTGAACAAAGGTATATGTGATATACATGTTATTGATGTGTACCTTACTAATGCTCGCAGTAGCACCTGGGTATTTGATACTGGTTCTGTTGCTAATATTTGCAACTCGAAACAGGGGCTACGGATTAAGCGAAGATTGGCTAAGGACGAGGTGACGATGCGCGTGGGAAATGGTTCCAAAGTCGATGTGATCGCGGTCGGCACGCTACCTCTACATCTACCTTCGGGATTAGTTTTAGACCTAAATAATTGTTATTTGGTGCCAGCGTTAAGCATGAACATTATATCTGGATCTTGTTTGATGCGAGACGGTTATTCATTTAAATCAGAGAATAATGGTTGTTCTATTTATATGAGTAATATCTTTTATGGTCATGCACCCTTGAAGAGTGGTCTATTTTTGTTGAATCTCGATAGTAGTGATACACATATTCATAATATTGAAGCCAAAAGATGCAGAGTTGATAATGATAGTGCAACTTATTTGTGGCACTGCCGTTTAGGTCATATCGGTGTAAAGCGCATGAAGAAACTCCATACTGATGGACTTTTGGAACCACTTGATTATGAATCACTTGGTACTTGCGAACCGTGCCTCATGGGCAAGATGACTAAAACACCGTTCTCCGGAACTATGGAGAGAGCAACAGATTTGTTGGAAATCATACATACAGATGTATGTGGTCCGATGAATATTGAGGCTCGTGGCGGATATCGTTATTTTCTCACCTTCACAGATGATTTGAGCAGATATGGGTATATCTACTTAATGAAACATAAGTCTAAAACATTTGAAAAGTTCAAAGAATTTCAGAGTGAAGTTGAAAATCATCGTAACAAGAAAATAAAGTTTCTACGATCAGATCGTGGAGGAGAATATTTGAGTTACGAGTTTGGTCTACATTTGAAACAATGCGGAATAGTTTCGCAACTCACGCCACCCGGAACACCACAACGTAATGGTGTGTCCGAACGTCGTAATCGTACTTTACTAGATATGGTGCGATCTATGATGTCTCTTACTGATTTACCGCTATCGTTTTGGGGTTATGCTTTAGAGACGGCTGCATTCACGTTAAATAGGGCACCATCAAAATCCGTTGAGACGACGCCTTATGAACTGTGGTTTGGCAAGAAACCAAAGTTGTCGTTTCTTAAAGTTTGGGGCTGCGATGCTTATGTGAAAAAACTTCAACCTGATAAGCTCGAACCCAAATCGGAGAAATGTGTCTTCATAGGATACCCAAAGGAGACTGTTGGGTACACCTTCTATCACAGATCCGAAGGCAAAACTTTTGTTGCTAAATTCGGAAATTTTCTGGAGAAGGAGTTTCTCTCGAAAGAAGTGAGTGGGAGGAAAGTAGAACTTGATGAGGTAACTGTACCTGCTCCCTTATTGGAAAGTAGTTCATCACAGAAACCAGTTTCTGCGACACCTACGCCAATTAGTGAGGAAGTTAATGATGATGATCATGAAACTTCAGATCAAGTTATTACTGAACCTCGTAGATCAACCAGAGTAAGATCCGCACCAGAGTGGTACGGTAATCCTGTTCTGGAGGTTATGTTACTAGACCATGACGAACCTACGAACTATGAAGAAGCGATGGTGAGCCCAGATTCCGCAAAATGGCTTGAGGCCATGAAATCCGAGATGGGATCCATGTATGAGAACAAAGTATGGACTTTGGTTGACTTGCCCGATGATCGGCAAGCCATTGAAAATAAATGGATCTTCAAGAAGAAGACTGACGCTGACGGTAATGTTACTGTCTATAAAGCTCGACTTGTTGCGAAAGGTTTTCGACAAGTTCAAGGGATTGACTACGATGAGACCTTCTCACCCGTAGCGATGCTTAAGTCTGTCCGAATCATGTTAGCAATTGCCGCATTTTATGATTATGAAATTTGGCAAATGGATGTCAAAACTGCATTCCTGAATGGATTTCTGGAAGAAGAGTTGTATATGATGCAACCGGAAGGTTTTGTCGATCCAAAGGAAGCTAACAAAGTGTGCAAGCTCCAGCGATCCATTTATGGACTGGTGCAAGCCTCTCGGAGTTGGAATAAACGCTTTGATAGTGTGATCAAAGCATTTGGTTTTATACAGACTTTTGGAGAAGCCTGTATTTACAAGAAAGTGAGTGGGAGCTCTGTAGCATTTCTGATATTATATGTGGATGACATATTGCTGATTGGAAATGATATAGAATTTCTGGATAGCATAAAGGGATACTTGAATAAGAGTTTTTCAATGAAAGACCTCGGTGAAGCTGCGTATATATTGGGCATCAAGATTTATAGAGATAGATCAAGACGCTTAATTGGACTTTCACAAAGCACATACCTTGACAAAGTTTTGAAAAAGTTCAAAATGGATCAAGCAAAGAAAGGGTTCTTGCCTGTGTTACAAGGTGTGAAATTGAGTAAGACTCAATGCCCGACCACTGCAGAAGATAGAGAGAAGATGAAAGATGTTCCCTATGCTTCAGCCATAGGCTCTATCATGTATGCAATGCTGTGTACCAGACCTGATGTATGCCTTGCTATAAGTCTAGCAGGAAGGTACCAAAGTAATCCAGGAGTGGATCACTGGACAGCGGTCAAGAACATCCTGAAATACCTGAAAAGGACTAAGGATATGTTTCTCGTTTATGGAGGTGACAAAGAGCTCATCGTAAATGGTTACGTCGATGCAAGCTTTGACACTGATCCGGACGATTCTAAATCGCAAACCGGATACGTGTTTACATTGAACGGTGGAGCTGTCAGTTGGTGCAGTTCTAAACAAAGCGTCGTGGCGGGATCTACGTGTGAAGCGGAGTACATAGCTGCTTCGGAAGCAGCAAATGAAGGAGTCTGGATGAAGGAGTTCATATCCGATCTAGGTGTCATACCTAGTGCATCGGGTCCAATGAAAATCTTTTGTGACAATACTGGTGCAATTGCCTTAGCAAAGGAATCCAGATTTCACAAGAGAACCAAGCACATCAAAAGACGCTTCAATTCCATCCGGGATTTAGTCCAGGTGGGAGACATAGAAATTTGCAAGATACATACGGATCTGAATGTTGCAGACCCGTTGACTAAGCCTCTTCCACGAGCAAAACATGATCAGCACCAAGGCTCCATGGGTGTAAGAATCATTACTGTGTAATCTAGATTATTGACTCTAGTGCAAGTGGGAGACTGAAGGAAATATGCCCTAGAGGCAATAATAAAGTTATTATTTATTTCCTTATTTCATGATAAATGTTTATTATTCATGCTAGAATTGTATTAACCGGAAACATAATACTTGTGTGAATACATAGACAAACAGAGTGTCACTAGTATGCCTCTACTTGACTAGCTCGTTGATCAAAGATGGTTATGTTTCCTAGCCATAGACATGAGTTGTCATTTGATTCGGGATCACATCATTAGGAGAATGATGTGATTGACTTGACCCATTCCGTTAGCTTAGCACTTGATCGTTTAGTATGTTGCTATTGCTTTCTTCATGACTTATACATGTTCCTATGACTATGAGATTATGCAACTCCCGTTTACCGGAGGAACACTTTGTGTGCTACCAAACGTCACAACGTAACTGGGTGATTATAAAGGTGCTCTACAGGTGTCTCCGAAGGTACTTGTTGGGTTGGCGTATTTCGAGATTAGGATTTGTCACTCCGATTGTCGGAGAGGTATCTCTGGGCCCTCTCGGTAATGCACATCACTTAAGCCTTGCAAGCATGGCAACTAAAGAGTTTGTTGCGAGATGATGTATTACGGAACGAGTAAAGAGACTTGCCGGTAACGAGATTGAACTAGGTATTGAGATACCGATGATCGAATCTCGGGCAAGTAACATACCGATGACAAAGGGAACAACGTATGTTGTCATGCGGTCTGACCGATAAAGATCTTCATAGAATATATGGGAGCCAATATGAGCATCCAGGTTCCGCTATTGGTTATTGACCGGAGACGTGTCTCGGTCATGTCTACATAGTTCTCGAACCCGTAGGGTCCGCACGCTTAACGTTACGATGACAGTTATATTATGAGTTTATATGTTTTGATGTACCGAAGGTTGTTTGGAGTCCCGGATGTGATCACGGACATGACGAGGAGTCTCGAAATGGTCGAGACATAAAGATTGATATATTGGACGGCTATATTCGGACACCGGAATTGTTCCGGGTGATTTCGGAGAAAACCGGAGTGCCGGAGGGTTACCGGAACCCCCCCCCCCGGGAGAAGTAATGGGCCTTATGGGCCTTAGTGGAGAGAGAGAGGGGCAGCCAGGAGGGGCCGCGCGCCCCCTCCCCCTCTGGTCCGAATTGGACTAGGAGAGGGGGGGCGGCGCCCCCCTTTCCTTCTCCCTCTCCCCCTTCCTTTCCCCCTCCTAGTAGGAGTAGGAAAGAGGGGAGTCCTACTCCTACTAGGAGGAGGACTCCTCCTCCTGGCGCGCCAACAAGGGCCGACCGGCCTCCCCCTTGCTCCTTTATATACGGGGGCAGGGGGGCACCCCATAGACACAACAATTGATCTATTGATCTCTTAGCCGTGTGCGGTGCCCCCCTCCACCATATTACACCTCGATAATATCGTAGCGGTGCTTAGGCGAAGCCCTGCGTCGGTAGAACATCATCATCGTCACCACGCCGTCGTGCTGACGAAACTCTCCCTCAACACTCGGCTGGATCGGAGTTCGAGGGACGTCATCGAGCTGAACGTGTGCTGAACTCGGAGGTGCCGTGCGTTCGGTACTTGATCGGTCGGATCGTGAAGACGTACGACTACATCAACCGCGTTGTATTAACGCTTCCGCTTTCGGTCTACGAGGGTACGTGGACAACACTCTCCCCTCTCGTTGCTATGCATCACCATGATCTTGCGTGTGCGTAGGAAATTTTTTGAAATTACTACGTTCCCCATCAGTGGGTAAGTCTAGTTTTCTACAATTTAAGTATTAGACACGATTGTTCTCTCGAGAACTTTATCGAAAAAGGTTCTTGCCCCGCTTTATAAATAAAGCAAACCACCACAGCCAAACGGTACAACAAAGGTCCACACACACACATGCGCGCGCGCGCTCGCGCGCAGGAAGCACAATACGGGGTACAGAAAGGTTCTGCTGAGGGCACAACTCAACAAGCCCTGAAAGAGGAAAAATAAAGGCGGATCAACAACGCAGAGGGGGAGCTAATCCGGCTCAAGTGGTGGCGGAGGAAGTGGCGGCGGCAAGCGAAAAGCCATCGCGCGGAGATCAACAATGATGATGTTGATGGCGTCCCGGTCCTGGGGGCGGCTAAGCGGCCGCCAAAGGTGCAAGAAGCCACACATTTTGAACACTGCGTCAGTAGCACGTCGAAGGGGCACACGCTGGATCAGAAGCTTTTTGCGTACAGTCCACAATGTCCACGCAAGCACCCCGATGGCCAGCCACTTAATGTGGCGACACTGCCGGGGGGAGGAGGAGGACTGGGCCTTGTCGAATAGGTCTGGGAAGTTGGTGTTACACCAACGCCCACCGACCACCTCACGGAAACAACTCCAGAGGAACTGGGCAGAAACACACGAGAAGAAGATGTGGTCGGAATCCTCTTCCGTCCCACATAGCGGGCACATCCCATCACCCGGGCCATTGCGCTTTAGCACCTCCACACCCGAAGGGAGGCGGGCACAGATCCATTGCCATAGGAAGATCATGATCTTCAGAGGGAGTCTGACTGACCAAATAGTCACAAGAGGCGCGGGTCCAGGGATGGGAGCGATGGCCTAGTACAATGACTTTGTGGAGAACTTGCCCGAGGGTTCGAGGCGCCAGTTGATGCGGTGATGTGGCATCTCCAGGTTCGGTTCGTAGAGCGCAACTACCTCCAGGAGCTCATGCCAGGCATTTATTTCCGGGGGGGCAAATGGCCGCCGGAACGCAAGACACCCTAAGTCAATACGGGCCGTCTCGACAGAGATCCGAGATTCCACCGTGATGGCGAAGAGATCCGGGAAGCGGGCCGCGAAGGGGGAGTCGCCATCCCACCGCTCGAACCAGAATAGGGTGGTGTTCCCCGCCCCAACCGAGATGGAGGTCCCAATGCGGAGGACGGGGAGCAGCTGGATGACTGATTGCCAGAACTGAGAACCCCCAGTGCGCTGACAGAAGGCGAGAGGCTGGCCGCGCAAATATTTGCTCTGGATTATGCGAAGCCATAACCCCCCTTCGCCGTTGGCGATCCGCCACAGTCATTGGGTTAGCAGGGCAATGTTCATCCTCTTGGAGGACATGATCCCCAGGCCGCCCTGATCCTTCGGCCTGCAGATGTCGGCCCAGCACACCATATGGTACTTCTGCTTATCACCCTCGTCGGACCAAAAGAAGCGAGCCTAGACCGTGTCGATCTCAGGGTGGAGAGTCTCCGGCAGGCTGTAGAAGCTCATGATGAATAGGAGTAGACTGGACAAGGAAGAGTTGGTGAGGACTGTTCGGGCTGCCTTAGACAGCCATCTACCCTACCATGGCTCGATACGGTGATGGAGCTTAAGTACCGAGGGTCGCAGGTCGGCGACAGAGAGCCGAGAATCACTAATGGGAATCCCAAGGTAGGTGGTGGGGAATGTGCCTAACCGACAGTTGAGCCGGTTAGCAATGCTCCGGCTCTCGGTGTCGGAGTGTCCCATCACCATCACTTCACTCTTATTGAAGTTTATTTTAAGGCCGGACTTCCGCCGAAAGCAGAGCAAGAGGAACTTTAGGTTTGTGATATCATCCGCGGATCCCTCAACCATAATGATGGTGTCATCCGCATACTGGAGGAGTGATATACCACGTCTGGAGAACTTTATAGTTAGATATAGAAGATAGTATGTATGTGTGCACGTACGTTATGTGTACTGTACATATACATTTAGGGCTCCTTTGATTCAAGGGAATTCTATAGGATTTTTGGAGGATTGATATCCTTTGAAATTTTTCCTACGTTTGTCCTTTGATTCATAGGATTGAATTCCATAAGAATTTTTTCAATGGAATCTTTTGTGCTACATTTCATAGGAAATCTAACATCCACTCTAACCTCTTTTTACAATTCATTTGCTTTTCCCGTGAAATCAAACGCTCCTTGCTAATCCTATACGATTCAAGTGGGCATGACACTCCAATCCTATACTTTTTATATTCCTGCGTTTTCAAAATCCTGCGAATCAAAGAGGTCCTTATAAGGTGAATTGTATATGCGTATGTATGAGCGTATGTTTGTACTGTTGTTTAAAAAACACAACGAAAAGACCATGAGGCTGGCCATAGTGGGGTAACATAAGTAGTATCATGCACTTGGGACTCGCAAACATGCTTATGTGGCAAGCAATTAAAGAAGAGAGAGATGGTTATAATAACATAGGTAGATACCGTAACATAATAAATGTGATGCTACTATGTGTCATGCATGGCAATAAATGAGACCATCTATGATACTAATCTATGATACTATGCACTATAGTATGTTACTAGTCTAAGTTACTCCCCACTATGACCAGCCTGACGTGGCTAGGGAGGATGACGGACCCGCCTCGGCTATTTTTTTTAAATAATATTTTTTTTATTAATTTTCATAAATATTACGCTGGATAAAAAACTTCAAAAATAATATATCCTCGGCCCGCTGCAGGCCGACTGGGCCTAGTCGGCCCACAGCAGGCCGACTGGACTCCAGTGGGCCTACAGCTGGCCGGTCCTATCGGCCAGCTGTAGGCCGACTGGAGCTAATTGGCTCGATGTGGGCTAATTGTTTTTGCAAAAAAAGTAGGCATAAAAATATGTTTAAAAAATGTTAATTATGTAATTAAAAAATGTTAAACGTGTATAAAAAAATATTCCTGATGTATACAAAAAATGTACAATATATATGCAAAAAGTTGACATAAAATATGTTTTAAAAAGTGTTAAGCATGTATTTAAAAATTGCTAAATGTGTGTATAAAAATGTTCCTTATTTATACAAAAAATATAGAATGTGTATGGAAAAAAGTTGACACCAAAAAAATATGTTTAAAAAAATGTTAATCCTGTATTTGAAAAAATGTTCCTATCTATACAAAAAATATAGAATGTGTATGAAAAAAAGTTGACACCAAAAAATATGTTTGAAAAAATGTTCAACGAGTACGCAAAAATGTTTCATGTATTGGAATGAAAGGTTAAACGTGTATAAAAAATGTTTCAACTCCGGATCCGGTATGGGAGCATCACAGACCTAAGTATGATTGGTTGCTCTTTTTTTATGGAACTGGAACATTTTTTTCAAACATATTTTTTTGGTGTCAACTTTTTTCATACACATTCTATATTTTTTGAATAGATAAGAAACATTTTTTATACACACATTTAACAATTTTTAATCATGTATTTGAAAAAATGTCAACTTTTCAAAATTATTTTTCAAACATATTTTTTTGGTGTCAACTTTTTTTCATACACATTCTATATTTTTTGAATAGATAAGAAACATTTTCTATACACACATTTAGCAATTTTTAATCATGTATTTGAAAAAATGTCAACTTTTCAAAATTATTTTTCAAACATATTTTTTTGGTGTCAACTTTTTTTCATACACATTCTATATTTTTTGTATAAATAAGGAACATTTTTTATACACACATTTAACAATTTTTAAATACATGCTTAACACTTTTTAAAACATATTTTTTATGTCAACTTTTTTGCATATATATTGTACATTTGTTTATACATCAGGACCATTTTTTTATACACGTTTAACATTTTTTAATTACATAATTAATATTTTTTTAAACATATTTTTTTATGCGTACTTTTTTTGAAAAAACAATTATCCCACAGCGAGCTAATTAGCTCCACCCACAGTGGGCCGACAGGGGCCAGTCGGCCAGCTGTAGGCCGACTGGAGTCCAATCGGCCTGTTGTGGGCCGACTAGGCCCAGTCGGCCTGCAGCGGGCCGACGGTGTATTATTTTTGAAAAAAATTATCCAGCGTAATATTTATGAAAATTAATAAAAAAAGCATTATTTAAAAAAAATTAGCCCCGCCTCGCGACTTACAGCCAACTGACATAATTTGGACTGACAGCCCCCGGTTTGACCGAATTAATTACTAGTAGAGTATTATTTTTCTTTTGCGAATGAGAGAATAAATTGCCTTTAACCACTAATCTACTATTATTTCACGTTCCAAAAACAATTTATTTCGATTCTAAAAAAAATATTTATTTCACGTTCAGCATGTGTAGCGGAGAGAGAGTGTGGTGCGATCGCGAACTTTCTTGTGCCGCCACGTCTTGTCCGCCACCCCGTTTCATCGGACGCGACGTCCAAAACCGGCGGCCCGCTCCCCGTTTCCCCTAGGCCGCTCCTCCGTTTCGCCGCCTGTTTCGCGTCTCCCATCGCGTATAAAAATGGCATCTCCCCGCAGAGATCACCGACGAGACAACAGCCACTCGAGCAGTAAACCACGTGCGGCGCAGACGCAGAGAGAAAGAAAGCAATCGAGGGCAGGAGCTAGGGGCTGCGATGGCGTCGGCGGCGAGCAGGAAGGCGCCGTCGCTGGTGGTGGCGGCGACCGTGGGCGCCGTGGAGGCGCTCAAGGACCAGGCGGGCCTGTGCCGCTGGGGCTACCCGCTCCGCTCGCTCTACCGCCGCGCCGCCGCCGCGCCCAGGGTCCGCGCCCTGTCCGCCTCGCTCTCCGATGCCGCCGCCGCTCCCCGGCCGGCGCCTTTGTCCGCGGAGGACGCGAAGCTGCGCAAGGCGCACCACCTCGTCTGCTGGGGGCCCAACTGAGCTCCTCTTCTCCGCTTCATGTCTCCATCGGCACATGAGCATACCTGATGAATGCCTGTGTCAATGGTGATTGTTTCGCCAGAGAAAGCAGAGACGTCATTGCGTGCAGCGCCGGTGAACCGCTCCGGCCTCGGTGGAGGAGGACGGTTCATCAACGCTATGGCGCCTTTGCGTCTCTTCCTCCTCTTCGTCTTGCCCACTAGTAGTATCTCGTTGCATCTGGCTAGCCTAGCTTCCGTAGACGCAAGCTTTTGAGGCCGGGAGATCACCCGTCTTGTTTTTGTACTAGTAGTATGATGAGGTGTGCGAGGCGATTACGATGGTTGTACTGCGGTGGAGAGGTGACCAGCGTTGTTGTACTACAGATCGTACTATGCTTGTGTTGTGTCGACTACTTACTGCCCTCCTCCTTTATTTGTCATCTGGATCTCAAATCGGTCAGAGATCCATGAGCTCCGTCGAGCTGGCGATGGCGTTTGGGGTGACAGTAGTACATCGCTTGCTAAACTCAACTGCCAGTAGTACCGAAATCAAATGGACATAGCTAGTAGCAGTACATAGTAGTAGTACGAACTGTACTACTGCTAATGAACTTTAAATCGTTGCCATGCTGTAGTACCAAGTCAGATGGCAATGTTTCCTCGCGAAAATGCAAGATGGCAATGTTTCAGAACTTCAAATTTTACATGATTTACAATACGAGCAACGCAAAGCCAAGACATTTCAGGGCCTCTTTGATCCGCAGGATTTTGAAAATCATAGAAGAGAAGTATAGGATTGGACTGGCATTGCCCGTTTGAATCCTATAGAATTAGCAATGAGTGTCTGATTCCCGAAGAAAACAATGGAATTGTAAAAGAAGGTTGGGGTGAATGTTTGATTTTCTATGAAACGTCGTACAAAAGATTACATAAAAAATCCTATGGGATCCAAATCCTATGAATCGAAGGACCGACATCCTAAGGATATCAATCCTTCAAAAATCTTATAGAATTCCTTTAAATCAAAGGAGCCCTTAGGATACACAAACGTGACCGCCCTCACCAACCCTACAACCGCAACGACATGAAACTCGCCTTGCCCAACCTTTAGCCAAGAATGACCAAGAAGGCCCGACCAAGACACGGGACACCACGACCGTCATAGTGAACCCTTGAGGACAATTTCAACCAACAACAAATATGTTTAGTTGTGTACAAACAAATAAAATTGCATTTGTTAAAGATTGGATTTCCCGGTACACAGATGGTACACAACAGAATATTATGTTGCACTTTGAAATAAGAAAAAGCCCTAATGTAACACCCTGAAACAAATCAAAACTTGCTAAAATCAGAAAGCATAGCACGAATCTCAAATTAACAGTGGCCCTGCGCATGGTACATTCCTCGGTCAAACGTATCTCAAGATCCTACACGAACTATAGAATAGTACGTACAATTCATGCAGAATGGTTACTAGAGTACAAATCTGCAATATGCCTGCAAACATCTGGCTGCCAAGATACCATGAGATCCGTCGAGGCCATATTTACCACTGCCGATTAGACCATTTTATCCTGGGTAAAGGACTAAACTTTCGGAACGAAGCCCGATAAGAGGACAAACATCCAGGTTCAGTTTTACAGAAGGGCCGACGAAACCAACAACACAAACATCCAGGTTCAGTTTTAAAAAGAAGGCCGCCGAAACGACAAACCACAAAAGCAAAAGCGCAAACCGGCATCCATGCATATACCTACCCTAATAAAAGCTACTCCCTCCGTCCCATGATATAAGAACGTTCTTGACATTACACTAATGTCAAGAACGTTATTATATTATGGGACGGAGGGAGTAGAAGGATAGCAACAACCAGAAAGGTTAGTACCGACAGGTTACAGAACAGTTTGTAACTACAACGCTGCTATTACTCAGATCATTGACAGCCTTGGAAGAACATCACCTCATGGTTTAACCAACTCCAGTACGCCTGTTTGCAGATCTCAGACGCTGCGCTGCCGCTACCGCCTGCCTCGTTTCTGCATGCCACACCAATACAACAAATGAGTTATACACATTTGTTGGAACATGCAAGTAAATATGATCAAAAGATGTTGTGTTCCTAGTCTCCATATACGAGTAGAACAGACTACAACGCAAAGCCCAGACTACCAAATGTCGATCTTTACCATGAAAACTAAGAATCCAGCCACTAATCTCAGAGAAACTCATGGCTACATAGCCAAACCAGCAACACATTTCACTAAGCCCCCCCAAAAGGAGACACGGGACTCGCAAAGAAAAAATGATCCAGGGTCTCTGCATTGCCACAAAACATTCATTTAGTATCACCAACACATGTGGTAAGCAATCCAAACAATTAAAAAAAAACCTTTTAACCGAATTGTCTTTAGTTGGGATTATTTTCATAACAGCAAGCTAGAGACAGATTTTACTTTCAGTGGTGCTTTAACAAAGCAAAGGTTCTTATGTGGCCAGCTAACTTAACTACTTTTCAGAGGCACAAACATTGACTGAGCTGGAAGAACACCAGTTTTGTTCAGCACCCATCTACCTGTACCTTCTTCCTCCTAGCGTTAAAGTGTAAAACAGGAATTGGAGGGCACAAAACAGGACCAGGGTGCCCAAGGAGCAAGAGTTTATTCACCAGTTTCAAAGAGATTTTAATTAGTTAATTAAAAGTGTCGCGGAAGTAATCAGTGTTGATGTCAGCTGGTATATCAGATATAAACAATAAACTACACTTAAACTATAGGTAGGACCTTCCCTTTTCATCCATGATGTTGTAGTTGCAACAGTCTTCCAAAAGATGGCAGTATACTAATCCCAGCTTTGTAAAAGAAAGACCTTTTTTTAAACAGAAAAATAAGCACATTAGTTCATAAAATGTTTTTCCCCCTGAAAAGACTTATCAGTTCATAAAACAAACAAAACGGAAAATCCTTTGCACTAATATACTCAATTTAACAACAAAAGGAAAACATTTTGAATATTATCGAAGCCTGCCTAAAAATGGTTAAAATGCAAAGTTATGTGTTCCAAGTAGATAGATGGGGATCGCATTTCATATAATAAGGAGAATTAAAGGAAAAGCAAAACAAACAATCAAGTACTTAGCTAGGGAGTTGAGACAGTCCGAAACAAAATCAGTCCAACTGGCAACAAAACAAAAAATTAAATCAAAATGACAACTGTAACAATATAGTAGTGGAATCTCTGTCTCAAAGACGGTAGTGGAATGTAATAGTTGAACAAGTTCAGAAATGCAACCAGACGTATAGACTATAGAGCTGCAGGGTATTGCCACACATGCACTACAGCTAAACTTAGTTGTTAGTTCTAAGCTGGTCCTTCGGCATGATTGACAAAAACACCTAATGGTCAGTAAAACACAAGCAAGTATTGGACGAAACCGATAAATGTAGATAGCCCAGTGTCCATGTGTCTAACACAGTCTAAGATAAAAATGGACTTCCCTTTCTCATCTTCAGAATATCAATACTTGAACAATCCATACAGTGGCTGACAGAACGAAACGTTATGATACCTTGCCAACATTTCGTCAAGCACCTTCTCCTTCAAGTAGAGGGCACAACTTATTATTTACCAAAGAGGGAGGCCATGCCATGATGTAGGGCCGGACATGGCTGTCACATCTCTTCTGAAAGAGCTTGTCCAGCTTCGCCGTCTCCATGCATAAAGACAGGAACCACGAAGGAGCGTGAACATTATGGAACGTTTCACCGGTAGAAAAGTACACAAACCCATCGACAGTATCCACGATATGCAGCTCAACATCTTCTAGTGAACGCCCAGTGGCCTCAACAATCGACTTTAACTCTAACTGAAACTTCTTGTCTAGCATCCATCTCTCCAAGCCGTCCTCATCGGCTCTCCAGAACCAAACATGGACACCAAAGTCAACTGGGCAAACGATGCAAAGCCTCCCATCCTTGGCCTCGCCAGGCCACACAAGGTGAATTTTCCCTTCCAAGAATGGTGGCAGATCCATCCGAGAGAAATGTAGCGTTGCGGTGTTCACCACAAGCAAGCCGGCTTCATTTGCTTGTATCCAATAGATGAACCCATTCACCATCGTGCCAACTTTAAGCCAGTGTGTTCGTCTTCAGGCAGTGGCGTCACGGCCTCCGACCACGGGAAGATCTGCAACACCCTGCTCTCCCACGAGAAGACGGCGGCACGCGCCCGCGACTTGTCATGGCAGGTGTAGACCAGGCGCAGCGGCTCGCCGCCCTCTTCGGAGGCGAGGATGAAGCAATCAAGGCCGTACGATGTGTGGCCGTGGCCGTCGTCGATGAACTCGTCGGGCGTCGGAGGGATGAGATCCAGGGCCCCTGTGAGGGGGTTGTAGGCGGCGAACTGCCCCGTCCTTCCGCTGCAGAGGAGCACGTAGCCTCCGCGGCAGTCGCATACGAGCCACCCAGGGGAGGCGTCGTCGTCGTCGGGAAGGCGGGTGAAAAAGAAATCGGCGCCGCGGACGGCGGCTGCGGTGTCAGGGTCGGAGCGGCGGCGGACGGGGGCGAAGGCAGGGATGGCGGGGCCGTCGGGGTCGAAGAAGAAGCCGAGGAGAGGGGGCGGGTGGGCCGCGCGGAAGCTGCGGCGGAAGACGGGGGGCGAGCAGACGGCGTTGAGGAAGGTGCGGCAGCTGAGGGCGGCACGGACGAGGCTCGCGAGGGAGGGGAGGCGGAGGAAGATTTCGCGGAGGAGATCGTCGCCGAGATCGATTACGGTGGTGGGAGCGGGCGGCGGCGGCGATGGAGCGATTGCTAGGAGGCCATGGCTTTACACGGAATTCCGACTTCCACTACCGCGGAAGGAGAGTGCTCAGGTAGGACCCACTAGTCTGTCTCTCTGGATCCACTGGGTAATAGCATCTCCAACAGACGCCCTACGTAGCGCGCGCTAAGTTTCTTTTACAGCGTCAAAATAGCGTTATAGCCCGCCCAACGACCGAGTATCTTCAGCAGATATTAAAAATATACTGTCCAGCTAGCAACAGTAGCAACTCCAACTGACGTCCAAAATTAACCACGCGCGTCTGTACCTAGCTCGCTCTGCCGTGGCCGTGGCCGCGCTCCGCCTCGTCGTGGCCGTGTCGCCCGTGGCCGTGGCCACGCTCCTCCCAGCCCCGCCACCGCCGTGGCTGCACCCGCGCCCTCCCGCTCGTGGTCGTGGCCGTGCCCGCGCGGTGCCGCTCGTGGCCGTGGCCGTGGCCCGCGCCCCGCCCCGCCGCCTCGTGGTCGGACCCGTGCATGCGCTCCTCCCCGCCCCGCCACCGTCGTGGCCATGGCAGTGGCCGCGCCCGCGCCTGCGCTCCTCCCCGCCCCGCCACCGCCGTGGCCGTGGCCGTGGCCACACCCGTGCGGTGCCGCTCGTGGTCGTGGTCGTGGCCCGCGCCCCGCCCCGCCGTCGTCGCGGCCGCGGCCGCGCCCCGCCCCGCCGCCGTCGTGGCCGGGCCCGTGCCTGCGCTCCTCCCCGCCCCCGTCACAGCCCTAGCTTAGCCTTTGCTTGTCCTTGCATGATCATCATGTCATCATGTCTAAATTTCATTTAAATATGAAATGGGGATTCTCAAACCCTAGCACCAAATGAATTCGACTAGGGTTAAAATAAAATCTTTTTCATTGAACTCAAAATGCCCTTTAAAAATGTTCAACATTTCTGGATTGAGGTGGAAGCATCTACCAAAAAAAGTTTACATTTTTTCAGGACATATTTGGGCTTTGAATTAATTCAAACATTTTTGAATTGGAGCTATTTAAATGCTATATATATTTTAGGTGCTCCAAAAACGTTGGAAATTGTTATGGGTCACTGGAATAGTTCAGACAGCGCCCCTAATTATTTCCAGGATTTTATAAAATGGTTTAGTATTTTAGTAAATCAAAACAAAACATAATAAATAGAAAACAGAAACAATTTAAATTAGAAAAACAGAGAGAGAGAGAGAGAGAACGTACCTGGCGCTCACCTGGCGGCCCAGCCCACCAGCGCCCCCCTTGTCATCTTCCTCCTCTGCCAGAAGGACTAGGCGCGTGGTCGCCCCGCGCGCGCACGCTCTCCGCCAGCTCCTGCTTGCCGCTTCCCCAGGACGCCCTGGAGACGCCATGCATGTCCCCGAACCCAACCGCTCACTCCCGTCCTCTCTCCCCTCCTCTGTTTCTCTCCCACACGACCACCGAGCACGCCCGTCGCCGCCGCTCGTCGTTGCCGTAGCAACAACCACCCCCTCGCCCCTCTGACGTGCCCATGAGCTCCGCCTCCGTCGTCTACGCCTCCTCGATGACTCACACGACCCGGACGCCCCGACGCATCGCCCCCGACCTCTTCTTCAACCTCGGGACGCCAAGATCGCCACCGCCGTGCCGTCTGCTCCGAGCCTTCCCCGAGCTCGTCGTCGACACCTTTGGATCCGCTGTGAGCCACTTCATCGACTCCCCCTACTCTCCTGATCTCCCCTGCCCTCTAGCTCCCCTGCCCGCATGAGCCGAAGCTCAACTCCGCCATTGCCGCAGCGCGCGCGCTCACCGTGCTCCGTTCGCTGCCTTCGTGCAACGGGCATGCTCCACAGAGCCCCCTGACGCCATTGTGTAGCCCAGCCGGCTCGAAAGCGAGTCCTAGCGCAGCGCTCGCACGCCACCGAGCTCCGCCCCCGCATACGCTCACCGCCGTCGCCGCTACACGTCGTCCCCGGCGACCCCACGACCACCGTTGGATGCCCCGGACCACGGGCTGTCCAACGCACCTAACCGCATGACCAGCCGTGGCCGGAAACGGCCGGCCGGCGATCGCCACCGCGTCGGGTCATCGCCGGCGTAACCCCGCCGACGTGGCACGTCCATTACTGGCTAAACCCCACTAATTAGCCGCCCTACAGCAGCTGACAGCGGGCCCCACAACAGGTCAAAGGTGAGTCAACGCGGGGTTAACCCCTGTCTCACTAACCAGTGGACTCCGCCGGTCAGATTTGACCCTGGGCGGCCCGTTGACTCGCTGATGCAGTGATGACGTCATGCTGACGAAGTTAACATTTTCTGGATTTAAATAACTCAGGAAATTTCAGAAAATAGTATAAACTTCAAAAAATCATAGAAATTAATCTATAGCTCAGAATGAAATAATTTATATATGAACAATTATCAGAAAAATCCAAAGAATATGAATATGGCATTTTCATGCATGTTTGAACAAGTTAACCTCACTGAATAGGACAATTCATGATTATGGAATAAATGGTAATTAGTTTTGGAGTTGGAATTTGCTATAGGTTTGAATTCCACTTCAATGATTATGACTAACTGTTGCACTAGGTCAATTCAGTACTTTAATATGACATATCATTCATATGAGTGTGCATTGCATTGATTGTGGTTCCTTTTGTGTTTGCCGGTGGTTGTTCCCTCTTAGTAGACGATGTTTCCGACGACGTGATCGATGACACCGATGAAGAGCTATACTATCTTCAGAAGTGCCAGGCAAGCAAAACCCCCTTGTTCATTCCGATACAATCCCATTCTCTCGCTCCTGCTCTCTGTTATTGCATTAGGACAACAACGATTCAACTATTACATGCTACGGTAGTTGAACCCCTTTCCGCTGCATGACCTGTCATTGCCACAGTAAATAGATGAAACCCACTAGCATGAGTAGGAGTTGTTTGAGCCCTGATGTGCCTACTCATTCATGCTTGGTTGTCATGCCTGCTACTGCTTAGAGTTGAGTCAGGTCTGATTCATCGGGGATGAATTGGAATGGTGATGAACATGTCCTACTATGTGTGAGCTAAGTGTGTGAACACGATTTGGTAAAGGTAGCGGTGAGAGGCCATTTAGGAGTACATGGTGGGTTGTCTCATTGAAGCCGTCCTTAGGAACTGAGTTCTGTGTTTGTGATCCATGAACAACTACTACCACACATTGGAATGCTTAAGTGCCCCTCTCGACTTATTAATCAACATGATCTCTGTGCAAGAGTTGCAACTAGTTTCTGGTGTTTGTAGGTAGTGTTAGTAGTCTACCAAGTGGCACCCGGTACAAGTGGGCTTGGGATAGACTAGACACCATGGCACGATGTACCAAGCGTAGATCCATCCGTTGAGGTGGGCTTGGGAACCCTGCACACATCGTTTGGGGCCGTGAGCGACACCCCGGCCGGATCTCCTTGCGGATGGAACCCGAATAGGCGATAAACCTGGACTAGAGACTTGTGTGGTTAGTCAGGTCATGGCCGACTCCCTCACCAGGCTTCTGCTTGAAGGTTGCCGAGATACACGACGTGTACATGGTGGTAAGTGGCGAGAGCGTGTGTGAAGAAGTACACCCCTGGAGGGTTAACATCATCTAGTCGAATAGCCGTGTCCGTGGTAAAGGACTTCTGGGTTTCCTGTACAGTTCATAGACAAGTGAAAGTGGATACTCTAAAACTCGCAAGATAAGCGTGAGTGCTATGGATGGCCTTCTCGTAGGGAGACGGGAGTGGATCCATAGTGGTGTATTGATATGGTGAATATGTGGACTCGTGTGCGCCACCTCAAAAGAGTTACTTGCAGTCATTGTTTAGGATAGCCACTGAGTCAAAGCTGGCTTGCTGCAGTCAAACTCCACCACCCCCTTTGTTGATACCGATGCATATGTAGCTAGTTCTGGTGTAAGTCTTGCTGGGTACATTTGTACTCACGTTTGCTTATTTTATGTTTTGCAGAGAGACTTCAGTCTCGCTAGTAGTTCCGCATGGACTTCGACGTTTAGCTTGTTACCTCAGCTACGATCTTGTACCCTTGGGAAGGTCTTGTAGATAGTCAGGCTTCTCAACCTTCTTCATTTGTAGTTGTCTGTACTCGGACATGTTTATGCTTCCGCTTGTTGCTTGTATGCTCTGTATGTAGGGTCATGAGATCCATGTTTGTAATACTTGGCTCCTCGGAGATAAATACTTGAGTCGTAGAGTTATGTTGTGATGCCATGTTGTATTTACACATATCGAGCATATTGTGTATGATTGAAATGCTTGGTATGTATGGGATCCGACAACCTAGTTGTTTATCCTTGGTAGCCTCTCTTATGGGGAAATATAGTCTTGTGCTTCCATGAGCCATAGTAGTCCGCTACAGCCCGGTTCACCGGAGTCCTGCTAGCCCAGCACTAATGCTCCGGAACACTTGACTGGCCGGCATGTGATTCACTTCATTCATGTGTGTCCCTTTGGGGAAATGTCACGCGGTGACATCCGGAGTCCTGCCTAGCCTGCTACAGCCCGGTTCATCGGAGTCCTGTTAGCCCAGTGCTACAGCCCGGATTCGCACGCTGCTGACCGACATGCTCGATGTTGATTCATGTATGCCTGTCCCTGTAAGTTAGTGCCACTTTGGGTTCACGACTAGTCATGTCGGCCCGGGTTCTCTGTCATATGGATGCTAGCGACACCATCATATACGTGAGCCAAAAGGTGCAAACGGTCCCGGGCCATGGTAAGGCGACACCCGTGGGAATATCGTGCGTGAGGCCGCAAAGTGATATGAGGTGTTACAGGCTAGATCGGTGTGACTTAGAATCGGGGTCCTGACAGCTTTGGTATTAGAGCCTGACTGCGTGTAGGATTACCAAGCCAAACTGGTCGAAGTTGAGTCTAGAAATGCTTTAGTTATATAAGGGAATTGATTGTGGAAGGGAACGTAAGGCTCTTTTTACTTCTTTACCTTATGCCCTTCTGATCTGAGTCAACCTCTTCTTTTCTACGGGGATTAAGAACTAGGCCTTCTCATCTATCTATCAGGATGACGTGTTACTAATCCATAGACTTATAGGATTGATGGATTCAAGTCTCAGTTCAGTTTCTATTACTTCCTTATGTTCATAGCTGGCCTCGGAACCTTGATATTGTGATGTTGAGTGGTCATGCCACTATTTTGTAGGATGTCTCAAATCCTTTGAGCATTTACAGTCGTTATGCTGTCCGAGTCATCCCAGGTTTCTAAACCATCTGATGCATTTGCAAAATCCTTTCCCTCTGGTTTGTTGTTCTTTTGGGCCAGATTAACCACACTAATTGCTGAGTTGAGGTACTCCACTGCCTCGATGAAAGGATCGATATAGTTGACTAGAGGGGGGGTGAATAGGCAACTAACAATTTTTAGCTTTTCTTTACCAAATTAAACTTTGCATCAAAATAGGTTGTCTAGATATGCAACTAAGTGAGCAACCTATATGATGCAATGACAACAAGCACGCAAGCAAGTAAGAGATATAGCACAAGTAAACTTGCTAGAGTAAAGGAACGAGATAACCAAGAGTGGAGCCGGTGAAGACGAGGATGTGTTACCGAAGTTCCTTCCTTTTGAGGGGAAGTACGTCTCCGTTGGAGCGGTGTGGAGGCACAATGCTCCCCAAGAAGCCACAAGGGCCACCGTATTCTCCTCACACCCTCACACAATGCGAGATGCCGTGATTCCACTATTGGTGCCCTTGAAGGCGGCGACCGGACCTTTACAAACAAGGTTGGGGCAATCTCCACAACTTAATTGGAGGCTCCCAACGACACCACAAAGCTTCACCACAATGGACTATGGCTCCGCGGTGATCTCAACCGTCTAGGGTGCTCAAACACCCAAGAGTAACAAGATCCGCTAGGGATAAGTGGGGGGAATCAAATTTCTCTTGGTGGAAGTGTAGATCGTGGCCTTCTCAACCAATCCCGAGCAAATCAACAAGTTTGATTGGCTAGGGAGAGAGATCGGGCGAAAATGGAGCTTGGAGCAACAATGGAGCTTTTGGGGGAAGAGGTGAGTCAACTTTGGGGAAGAAGACCCCTTTATATAGTGGGGGGGAACAAACCAACCGTTACCCCACATCTGCCCCGAAGAGAGCGGTAGTACCGCTGTGCCAGCGGTACTACCGCTTGCCACTATAAGCGGTACTACCGCTCCTCATCGCGGTACTACCACTTGGCCCACAGCGGTACTACCGCGGTGGAGGGCGGTACTACCGCACAGGAGCGGTACTACGGCCCCCCATAGCCGCGGCCAGTACCCTAAAACCCGACACGAAAAAGAGCCCTTGAATCGAGGCGGTACTAGCACGAGACCACCGCGGTACTACGGCTTGGGGCTACTAGCGGTACTACTGCTCTGGAGCGGTACTACCGCTCCCAGAGCGGTACTACCGCTTGTGGCACCCAAGCGGTACTACCGCTCCGTCCCGCGGTACTACCGCTGGGACCAGAGTTAGTACACACATGGGGGCTACTAGCGGTACTACTGCTCTGGGCGGTACTACCGCTCCAGAGCGGTACTACCGCTCGTAGCACCCAAGCGGTACTACCGCTCTGGCCCGCGGTACTACCGCTGGGACCAGAGAGGGCACAATGAGAAGAGAAACAAGCCCATCATCGAAACAGAAAGGCTCGGAGGGAGGGGCAAAGGAAGTGTACGTGATGATTCAGCCCTAGCCTTTCCAAAACGGACCCCCTCTTGGTAGTACGGTGATCCCTATGAAACTAGTCCACCAAACTAATCCAAAAGGACTACACCGTCTTCGCTTCAAGCTCCGAGGGGAGGGAATCGTCTCGTGCCAAAGGATGAATCTCTGAAAAACACTCAATGCACACGATTAGTCCGCAAAAGCATTGTCATCAATCACCAAAACATCTTAGGGATAAATATGCCCTTACAATCTCCCCCTTTTGGTGGATTGATGACAATACGGGATTTGCACAACTGGGAAAAGACAAAGGACATAAGCAAACCCCAAATCTCTAAAATATAGACGGGCTCCCCCTAGATGTGTGCCATCAAGATAAGTGCTTTGGACTGCACGACACACATACTAGGATCAACACTCCCCCTGTATTTTAGAGACCAATAACCTAAGCGAGATACAAGATAGCAGGATATATAACATAATGAAGCATATAACTCATGAGATATCAAATGACTAGAGATAAAGATAAAGATATGATAAGGATAGGGTAGCATATGTCTCACACCATATGACTCGAACTAAAGTCTCACTGAACACAAAACCAAGCAAAGCACAAGGTAGCACACAACGAAAGCAAAGGCAAAGACACACTCGCAACACAACGACGCAAATCCCTAAACTCTCTCCCCCTTTGGCATCGAGACACCAAAAGGGGCAAAGAGCTAACCTACGGCTCCAGGTGAGAGCATGCTGAGGATCTCGAACATCAGGACTCTGCGTGCATCTGCACTACCGTCCTCGCCCAGAAACTGCTCGGCATCTGAGTCGGTCCACGGACAGTGCTGCTGGATCCACTCCTCCTCCTCAGTAATCTGACCCTCAGAGCCGCTGGTGACTGTCGCACCCATCTGACGCATCTGTTGGGAATCGTAGCATAATTTTAAAATTTTCCTACGCTCACCAAGATGCATCTATGGAGTCTACTAGCAACGAGGGGAAAGGAGTGCATCTACATACCTTTGTAGATCGCGAGCGGAAGCGTTCCAATGAACGTGGATGACGGAGTCGTACTCGCCGTGATCCAAATCACCGATGACCGAGTGTCGAACGGACGGCACCTCCGCGTTCAACACACGTACGGTGCAGCGACGTCTCCTCCTTCTTGATCCAGCAAGGGGGGAGGAGAGGTTGATGGAGATCCAACAGCATGACGGCGTGGTGGTGGATGTAGCGGGTCTCCGGCAGGGCTTCGCCGAGCTTCTGCGAGAGAGAGAGAGAGAGGTGTTGCAGGGGAGGAGGGAGGCGCCCAAGGCTGTAGGTTGCTGCCCTCCCTCCCCCCCTTTATATAGGCCCCCTTGGGAGGGGGGCCGGCCAAAACCCATCTAGGGCTGGGGGGGCGGCGGCCAAGGGGTGGAAAGGGGTGCCTTGCCCCCCAAGGCAAGGGGGAAGCCCCCCCCCCACCCTAGGGTTCCCAACCCTAGGCGCATGGGGGGAGGCCCATGGGGGGGCGCCCAGCCCACTAGGGGCTGGTTCCCTTCCACTTTCAGCCCATGGGGCCCTCCGGGATAGGTGGCCCCACCTGGTGGACCCCCGGGACCCTTCCGGTGGTCCCGGTACAATACCGGTAACCCCCGAAACTTTCCCGGTGGCCGAAACTTGACTTCCTATATATAATTCTTCACCTCCGGACCATTCCGGAACCTCTCGTGACGTCCGGGGTCTCATCCGGGACTCCAAACAACTTTCGGGTTTCCGCATACATATATCTCTACAACCCTAGCGTCACCGAACCTTAAGTGTGTAGACCCTACGGGTTCGGGAGACATGCAGACATGACCGAGACGCCTCTCCGGTCAATAACCAACAGCGGGATCTGGATACCCATGTTGGCTCCCACATGTTCCACGATGATCTCATCGGATGAACCACGGTGTCGAGGATTCAATCAATCCGTATGCAATTCCCTTTGTCAAACGGTATGTTACTTGCCCGAGATTCGATCGTCGGTATCCCAATACCTTGTTCAATCTCGTTACCGGCAAGTCTCTTTACTCGTACCGCAATGCATGATCCCGTGACTAACGCCTTAGTCACATTGAGCTCATTATGATGATGCATTACCGAGTGGGCCCAGAGATACCTCTCCGTCACACGGAGTGACAAATCCCAGCCTCGATCCGTGCCAACCCAACAGACACTTTCGGAGATACCCGTAGTGCACCTTTATAGTCACCCAGTTACGTTGTGACGTTTGGCACACCCAAAGCACTCCTACGGTATCCGGGAGTTGCACGATCTCATGGTCTAAGGAAAAGATACTTGACATTGGAAAAGCTCTAGCAAACGAAACTACACGATCTTTTATGCTATGCTTAGGATTGGGTCTTGTCCATCACATCATTCTCCTAATGATGTGATCCCGTTATCAATGACATCCAATGTCCATAGTCAGGAAACCATGACTATCTGTTGATCAACGAGCTAGTCAACTAGAGGCTTACCAGGGACAGGTTGTGGTCTATGTATTCACACATGTATTACGATTTCCGGACAATACAATTATAGCATGAATAATAGACAATTACCATGAACAAAGAAATATAATAATAACCATTTATTATTGCCTCTAGGGCATATTTCCAACAGTCTCCCACTTGCACTAGAGTCAATAATCTAGTTCACATCACCATGTGATTAACACTCACTGGTCACATCACCATGTGACCAACATCTAAAGAGTTTACTAGAGTCAACAATATAGTTCACATCACTATGTGATTATCACTCAATGTGTTCTGGTTTGGTCATGTTATGCTTGTGAGAGAGGTTATTAGTCAACGGGTCTGAACCTTTCAGAACCGTGTGCTTTACGAATATCTATGTCATCTTGTGGATGCTACCACGCGCTATTTGGAGCCATTTCAAATAATTGCTCTACTATACGAATCCGGTTTACTACTCAGAGTCATCCGGATTAGTGTCAAAGTTCGCATCGACGTAACCCTTTACGACGAACTCCTTTACACCTCCATAATCGAGAAAATTCCTTAATCCACTAGGTACTAAGGATAAGTTCGACCGCTGTCATGAGATCCTTTCCCGGATCACCATTGTACCCTCTTGACCAACTCATGGCAAGGCACACTACATGTGCAGTACACAGCATAGCATACTATAGAGCCTATGTCTAAAGCATAGGGGACGACCTTCGTCCTTTCTCTATCTTCCGCTGTGGTCAGGTCTTGAGTCTCACTCAATACTCACACCTTGTAACACAGCCAAGAACTCCTTCTTTGCTGATCTATTTTGAACTCTTTCAAAATCATGTCAAGGTGTGCTGTCTTTTGAAAGTATCATCAGGCGTCTTGATCTATCTCTATGGATCTTGATGCCCAATATGTAAGTAGCTTTATCCAGGTCTTCCTTTGAAAAACTCCTTTCAAACAACCCTTTATGCTTTCCAGAAATTTTACATCATTTCGGATCAACAATATGTCATTCACATATACTTATCAGAAATGTTGTAGCGCTCCCACTCACTTTATTGTAAATACAAGTTTCTAACAAACTTTGTATAAACCCAAAAACTTTGATCACTCCATCAAAGCGTATATTCTGACTCCGAGATGCTTGCTCTAATCCATGGAAGGATCGCTGGAGCTAGCATACCTTTTAGCATCCTTAGGATCGACAAAACCTTTCTGATTGTATCACATACAACCTTTCCTTATGAAAACTGGTAAGGAAACTTGTTTTGACATCCATCTGCCAGATTTCATAAATGTAGCTAATGCTAACATGATTCTGACGGACCTAAGCATCGCTACGGATGAGAAAAAACTCATTGTAGTCAACTCCTTGAACTTGTGAAAATACTCTTTGCCACAAGTCGAGCTTCATAGATGGTAACATTACCTTCCATGTCCGTCTTCTTCTTAAAGATCCATTTATCTCAATGGCTTGCCGATCATCGGGGAAGTTCACCAAAGTCCATGCTTTGTTCTGATACATGGATTCTATCTCGGATTTCATGGCCTCGAGCCATTCGTCGGAATATGGGCCCACCATCGCTTCTCCATAGCTCGTAGGTTCATTGTTGTCTAGCAACATGACTTCCAAGACAGGATCACGCATTACTCTGAAGTAGTGCGCATCCTCGTCGTCCTACGAGGTTTGGTAGTGACTTGATCCGAAGTTTCATGATCACCATCATAAGCTTCCACTTCAATTGGTGTAGGTGCCACAGGAACAACTTCCTGTGCCCTGCTACATACTAGTTGAAGCGACGGTTCAATAACCTTATCAAGTCTCCACCATCCTCCCACTCAATTCTTTCGAGAGAAACTTTTCCTCGAGAAAGGACTCGTTTCTAGAAGCAATTACTTTTGCTTCCAGATCTGAAATAGGAGGTATACCCAACTGTTTTTGGGTATTCTATGAAGATGCATTTATCCGCTTTGGGTTCGAGCTTATCAGCCTGAAACTTTTTCACATAAGCATCGCAGCCCCAAACTTTTAAGAAACGACAACTTAGGTTTCTATAAACGGTGTCGTCTCAACGGAATTGCGTGGTGCCCCTTTTAAAGTGAATGCGGTTGTCTCTAATGCCTAACCCATAAACGATAGTGGTAATTTGATAAGAAACATCATGGTATGCACCATATCCAATAGGGTGCAGTTATGATGTTCGGACACACCATCACACTATGGTGTTCCAGGCGGTATTAATTGTGAAACACTTTCCATAATGTCTCAATTGTGTGCCAAACTCGTATCTCAGATACTCATCTCTATGATCATATCACAAACATTTTATCCTCTTGTCACGACGATCTTCAACTTCACTCTGAAATTACTTGAACCTTTCAATAATTCAGACTAGTGTTTCATCAAGTAAATACACTCAGCATCTACTCAAATCATCTGTGAAGTAAGAACATAACGATATCCACTGCATGCCTCAGCACTCATTGGACTGCGTACATCAAAATGTATTACTTCCAATAAGTTGCTCTCTTGTTCCATCTCACTGAAAACGAGGACTTTCAGTCATTTTGCCCATGTGGTATGATTTGCATGTCTCAAGTGATTCATAATCAGGTGAGTCCAAACGATCCATCTGTATGGAGTTTCTTCATGCATATATACCAATAGACATGGTTCGCATGTCTCAATCTTTTCAAAAATGAGTGAGTCCAAAGATCCACCTACATGGAGCTTCTTCATGCGTTCTACACCAATATGACTCAAGTGGCAGTGCCACAAGTATGTGGTACTATCATTACTATCTTATATCTTTTTGGCATGAACATGTGTATCACTACGATCGAGATTCATTTTAGGTGCAAGACCATTGAAGGTATTATTCAAATAAACAGAGTAACCATTATTCTCCTTAAATGAATAACCGTTTTGCGGTAAACATAATCCAATCATGTTCAACGCAAACACCAAATCTCGATGGTAGAGGGATCATGCGATGCTTGATCACATCAACCTTGGAAACACTTCCAACACATATCGTCATCTCACCTTTAGCTAGTCTCCATTTATTCCGCAGCTTTTATTTCGAGTTACTAACACTTAGCAACCGAACCAGTATCTAATACCCTGGTGCTGCTAGGAGTACTAGTAAAGTACACATTCATATAACGTATATCCAATATACTTCTGTCGACCTTGCCTGCCTTCTCATCTACCAAGTATCTAGGGTAGTACTGCTTCAGTGACCGTTCCTCTCATTACAGAAGCACTTAGTCTCGGGTTTGGGTTCAACCTTGGGATTCTTCACTAGAGCAGCAAACGACTTGCTGTTTCATGAAGTATCCCTTTTGCCCTTGCCCTTCTTAAACTAGTGGTTTTACTAACCATCAACAATTGATGCTCCTTCTTGATTTCTACTCTCGCGGTGTCAAACATCGCGAATAGCTCAAGGATCATCATAACTATCCTTGATATGTTATAGTTCATCACGAAGCTCTACTAGCTTGGTGGCAGTGACTATGGAGAACTATCACTATCTCATCTGGGAGATTAACTCCCACTCGATTCAAGCGATTGTGGCACTCAGACAATCTGAGCACACGCTCAACGATTGAGCTTTTCTCCCTTAGTTTGCAGGCTTAAGAAACTTGTCAGAGGTCTCATACCTCTTGACGTGGGCACTAGTCTGAAATCCCAATTTCAGTCTTCGGAACATCTCACATGTTCTGCGATGTTTCAAAAACGTCTTTGGTGCCACAATTCTAAACCGCACTGAACTATCACGTAGTCATCAAAACGTGTATGTCAGATGTTTCGTAACATCTACAGACGACGCTGAGGTTCAGCACACCGAGCGGTGCATTAAGGACATAAGCCTTCTGTGCAGCAATGAGGACAATCCTCAGTATACGGACCCAGTCCGTATAATTGCTACTACCAACTTTCAACTAAATTTTCTCTAGGAACATATCTTAACCAGTAGAACTAAAGCGCAAGCTATGACATAATTTGCAAATACCTTTTTGACTATGTCATGATAATGAAGTTCATCTGATTATGAACTCCCACTCAGATAGACATCCCTCTAGTCATCTAAGTGAAACATGATCCGAGTTTAACTAGGCCGTGTCCGATCATCACGTGAGACGGACTAGTCAAGATCGGTGAACATCTCCATGTTGATCGTATCTTCTATACGACTCATGCTCGACCTTTCGGTCCTCCGTGTTCCGAGGCCATGTCTGTACATGCTAGGCTCGTCAAGTCAACCTAAGTGTATTGCGTGTGTTCCGAGGCCATGTCTGTACATGCTAGGCTCGTCAACACCCATTGTATTCGAACGTTAGAATCTATCACACCCGATCATCACGTGGTGCTTCGAAACAACAAACCTTCGCAACGGTGCACAGTTAGGGTGAACACTTTCTTGAAATTATTATAAGGGATCATCTTACTTACTACCGTCGTTCTAAGCAAATAAGATGCAAAAACATGATAAACATCACATGCAATCAAATAGTGACATGATATGGCCAATATCATCATGCTCCTTTGATCTCCATCTTCGGGGCACCATGATCATCTTCGTCACCGGCATGACACCATGATCTCCATCATCATGATCTCCATCATTGTGTCTTCATGAAGTCGTCACGCCAACGATTACTTCTACTTCTATGGCTAACGCATTTAGCAACAAAGTAAAGTAATTTACATGGCGTTATTCAATGACACGCAGGTCATGCAAAATAATAAAGACAACTCCTATGGCTCCTGCCGGTTGTCATACTCATCGACATGCAAGTCATGATTCCTATTACAAGAATATGATCAATCTCATACATCACATATATCATTCATCACATCTTCTGGCCATATCACATCACATAGCACTTGCTGCAAAAACAAGTTAGACGTCCTCTAATTGTTGTTGCAAGTTTTTACGTGGTTTGTAGGTTTCTAGCAAGAACGTTTCTTACCTACGTATGACCACAACGTGATTTGCCAATTTCTATTTACCCTTCATAAGGACCCTTTTCATCGAATCCGTTCCGACTAAAGTAGGAGAGACAGACACCCGCTAGCCACCTTATGCAACTTGTGCATGTCAGTCGGTGGAACCTGTCTCACGTAAGTGTACGTGTAAGGTCGGTCCGGGCCGCTTCATCCTACAATGCCGCCGAAACAAGAAAAGACTAGTAGCGGCAAGAAGAATTGGCAAACTCAACGCCCACAACTGCTTTGTGTTCTACTCGTGCATAGTAACTACGCATAGACCTGGCTCTGATACCACTGTTGGGAATCGTAGCATAATTTTAAAATTTTCCTACGCTCACCAAGATGCATCTATGGAGTCTACTAGCAACGAGGGGAAAGGAGTGCATCTACATACCCTTGTAGATCGCGAGCGGAAGCGTTCCAATGAACGTGGATGACGGAGTCGTACTCGCCGTGATCCAAATCACCGATGACCGAGTGCCGAACGGACGGCACCTCCGCGTTCAACACACGTACGGTGCAGCGACGTCTCCTCCTTCTTGATCCAGCAAGGGGGGAGGAGAGGTTGATGGAGATCCAACAGCACGACGGCGTGGTGGTGGATGTAGCGGGTCTCCGGCAGGGCTTCGCCGAGTTTCTGCGAGAGAGAGAGGTGTTGCAGGGGAGGAGGGAGGCGCCCAAGGCTGTAGGTTGCTGCCCTCCCTCCCCCCTTTATATAGGCCCCCTTGGGAGGGGGGCCGGCCAAAACCCATCTAGGGTTGGGGGGGGGGCGGCCAAGGGGTGGAAAGGGGTGCCTTGCCCCCCAAGGCAAGGGGGAAGCCCCCCCACCCTAGGGTTCCCAACCCTAGGCGCATGGGGGGAGGCCCATGGGGGGGGCGCCCAGCCCACTAGGGGCTGGTTCCCTTCCACTTTCAGCCCATGGGGCCCTCCGGGATAGGTGGCCCCACCCGGTGGACCCCCGGGACCCTTCCGGTGGTCCCGGTACAATACCGGTAACCCCCGAAACTTTCCCGATGGCCGAAACTTGACTTCCTATATATAATTCTTCACCTCCGGACCATTTCGAAACCTCTCGTGACGTCCGGGATCTCATCCGGGACTCCGAACAACTTTCGGGTTTCCGCATACATATATCTCTACAACCCTAGCGTCACCGAACCTTAAGTGTGTAGACCCTACGGGTTCGGGAGACATGCAGACATGACCGAGACGCCTCTCCGGTCAATAACCAACAGCGGGATCTGGATACCCATGTTGGCTCCCACATGTTCCACGATGATCTCATCGGATGAACCACGGTGTCGAGGATTCAATCAATCCGTATGCAATTCCCTTTGTCAAACGGTATGTTACTTGCCCGAGATTCGATCGTCGGTATCCCAATACCTTGTTCAATCTCGTTACCGGCAAGTCTCTTTACTCGTACCGCAATGCATGATCCCATGACTAACGCCTTAGTCACATTGAGCTCATTATGATGATGCATTACCGAGTGGGCCCAGAGATACCTCTCCGTCGCACGGAGTGACAAATCCCAGTCTCGATCCGTGCCAACCCAACAGACACTTTCGGAGATACCCGTAGTGCACCTTTATAGTCACCCAGTTACGTTGTGACGTTTGGCACACCCAAAGCACTCCTACGGTATCCGGGAGTTGCACGATCTCATGGTCTAAGGAAAAGATACTTGACATTGGAAAAGTCTAGCAAACGAAACTACACGATCTTTTATGCTATGCTTAGGATTGGGTCTTGTCCATCACATCATTCTCCTAATGATGTGATCCGTTATCAATGACATCCAATGTCCATAGTCAGGAAACCATGACTATCTGTTGATCAACGAGCTAGTCAACTAGAGGCTTACCAGGGACAGGTTGTGGTCTATGTATTCACACATGTATTACGATTTCCGGACAATACAATTATAGCATGAATAATAGACAATTACCATGAACAAAGAAATATAATAATAACCATTTATTATTGCCTCTAGGGCATATTTCCAACAGCATCAGCTCCTTGTGACGTCCTCTTGCCTTCTTCTCAGCCACATGAGTCATGTACTGACCATGAGACTCCATGCAGAACAGCTTCTTCATCTTGCGTTTGAGCTTCTTTGCCCAAGAGGGCTCTGCCGCAGAAGGCTCTGTCCCAGGAGGCACATAATCCTCATCATCATCACCGGCATCAGCCTCGTCCTCGGTCTCCATGGCAGCAGCAGAAGATGGAGCTCCAGATCTACCCCAATTATCCTTCTTCCTCAGACGCTTGATCTCATGAGAGACCAACTCTCCAGTTTCCAGCTGCTCCTCAGGATAGGTATGTCTCCAGGCCCTCTCAATAAGCAACATAATGAACGGACCATAAATTGGGCACTTGCGCTCAGGAACAGCCGCCAGAAGCTCAGACCACATGACATGAGAGATGTCCAGGGACTCGCCGGTGTTTGCGTCCTTCTCACGCTGGCAGAAGAGAAGCATGTCCACAAGGTAAGAGTGTACCATGTCCAGATTCCCAATACGAGGGAAGAGAGTCTCGCGGAAGATACGGTGAAGGATGTCCAGATAGGTAGACAACTCATAGGTTTCCTTCCTGGTCACAGGGTGGACCTTCCGAGTACAGTAGGGCCAGAGGGCTTGCTTGTGAGTGGAGGTAACATTTTGGTGAGGACGAAAACCAACTGGAGTCTCGAGCCCTTGATCTTCCACCTCAAGTAGCCCCATGAAGGCCTGCCACTTGACAGCTAGCACCTTTCCATTTGTCATCCAAGTCAGAGTCCTGTCTGCATCAGTTCCTAGGTGAACAGTGGCAAAGAACTATGCCAGCAAATCTGCATCAAAGTCCTTGTTGAACTGCATGATCATGAGAATGTTCAACTGAGAGCACATCTGAAGGGCATCACCAAAGTACTCAAGGTCCTTCTCCATAGCATCCGTGTTGATGGAATGAACATTGACAAAGAGGTTCTTCTTAGCCTTGATCACATCAAAGTATGTGGCATACTGAAACCGGTTCCAGAACGGGCGATTGACAAGATTGGGTTCTTGGTCTTCCTCATAGGGGTTGCGCCGACGCCTGTCCCAGAATTCCTTGCTAGACATCTCAGTCACTTTCTTGCCACTTGGCTTCGGTCGGCTGGCAATCTTCTTCTTGCGAGGAGGATTAGCACTTGAGGAAGCACCCCCTGTCGGCTGTGGAGCACTGGAAGAACCACCTGCAGTCTCAGATGAGCGGTACCGCTTCGACGTTGAACGCCCGGGGTTGACACGGCGGACTTGCTGCTCAGGATGTTCATCACCTGGAACCAAACACACGGACACAAGAAACAACCAGAAGGAACGATCAAAACCAAATAAACACAACAAATATGGATCAACATGTGGTAGGAAACAATGGAACTGGGCATCCAGCGGTAGTACCGTGCCTGCTCAGCGGCAGTACCGCGCCATACGGGCGGTAGTACCGCTCCAGCGGTAGTACCATGCCAGATGGGCGGTAGTACCGCCCGAGACGGGGCACGGCGGATCCCTACTACCGTGGTCAGATCCGGCACTACCGGGGATGCCAAATTCAAAAATAAACCTACCAAACATCAATCCAAAGAGTCTAGTTGCCTTCTCCAACCTACTCAAGCCTAGATTTGGCCAAAAATCTAGAGATGCAACCACTATTGCCCCTAAAACGCGAGATCTGAAAACTAGACAAGAAGAGAAGAGGAACGGGGGCAATACCGGCATCCATGGCAAGAGGACGAGGTGGGGATCGACTCCACTGAAGGGAATGGAGAGGAACGGTCCGGAAACGGAGGGCCGCCGGAGCCTTCCCGCAGCGAGATGGCGCTGGAGAGAGAGGAAGAGGAACCAGGGGACGAAGCAAATGGGTATGGGGCGGAGGAAACCACCCCTGCCCACGACTTAACCCCCTGGCCCCGCCCCTCAGCGGTAGTACCGTGGTGATGGGCGGTAGTATCGCTTAGCCACATAAGCGGTAGTACCGCGCCTTCACAACGGTAGTACCGCCCAGCGCAACTCAGACCAGACTCAACACATATGGTGCGAAACGAAAGACGGGAAACAACGGCAAGAAGACCAACAAGAGCACTAGCAAGAGAACAAGAATCACACGCCTCTATACGAGAGGGCGGTGGCCGAGGCCACCTATGTTTGAGTCACTTGGTATGGCACCGCGAAGAATTATCCTTGGGCCCATGACCAAAGCTCGTCTTTGAAGCACAAGTACCATAAAAAATGGCTAATGTGAAAGAGTGAGATCGGTTTATGCATTATGGGGGGAGGGAAAGTTCATTGAGAGAACAACACTCCCCTACGTCCATGCCTACACCTAGACAAGAATGCACAATGAATGTGAGGGGTGTGCAAAGGTTCAAACCACATTGCTCGAATCAATGATATTTAGCTCATGCCTTAACTCGCGAAATCTTGCTTCATCCAATGGCTTCGTGAAAATATCTGCAAGGTTATCATGAGTGTTGACATAGTTGAGCTCGATCTCCCCTCGCCTAATATGATCCCGGATGAAGTGATACCGAAGCTCAATATGCTTTGTCTTGAAGTGTTGCACCGGGTTGAGAGAAATCTTGATAGCACTTTCATTGTCACACCAAAGAGGCACTTTGTCACAAATGACACCGTAATCCTTTAAAGTTTGCCTCATCCATAAGAGTTGTGCACAACAACTTCCGGACGCCACATACTCCGCTTCGGTGGACGAGAGAGAGACACAACTTTGCTTTTTAGAAGACCAACTTACCAAAGAGCAACCAAGAAATTGGCACCCTCCGGAAGTGGACTTCCTATCCACTTTGTCTCCCGCCCAATCGGAGTCCGAATAACCTACAAGCTTGAAGTTTGCTCCTCTTGGGTACCATAGGCCAAAGTTTGGGGTATGAGCCAAATATCGAAAGATTCGCTTGACCGCCACAAAGTGGCTTTCCTTAGGTGCGGCTTGAAACCGTGCACATATTCCCACACTCAACATGATATCCGGTCTAGATGCACAAAGGTAAAGCAAGGATCCAATCATAGAGCGATATACCTTTTGATCCACCGCTTTACCATTGGGATCAATGTCAAGTTGGCACTTGGTGGGCATTGGAGTGGAAGCCGGCTTGACATCACTTAGCTTGAATCTCTTTAGCATGTCTTGAGTGTATTTGGCTTGGTTGATGAAGGTTCCTTCTCTTCTTTGTTTGATTTCGAATCCGAGAAAGAACTTCAACTCTCCCATCATAGACATCTTGAACTTTGAGGTCATGAGAGCGGCAAATTCTTCATTGAAGGCTTTGTTAGGGGAACCAAAAATAATATCATCAACATATAGTTGGCACACAAACAACTCCCCTTTGACCTTCTTAGTAAAAAGAGTGGGGTCGATTTTCCCGATTTCGAATCCACGATCTTGTAACAACTCCGTAAGATGCTCATACCACGCACGTGGGGCTTGTTTAAGGCCATAGAGCGCCTTGTGGAGTTGATACACATGATCGGGGAAATAGGGATCTTCGAACCCGGGGGGTTGTTTGACATATACCAACTCATTTATGGGACCATTAAGAAAAGCACTCTTCACATCCATTTGTTGCAATGTGAAATTATGATGAGAAGCATAAGCAATCAACAAACGAATAGATTCAAGGCGAGCGACGGGGGCAAAGGTTTCACCGTAGTCGATACCCTCGACTTGGGAGTAGCCTTGTGCCACCAAACGAGCCTTGTTGCGAACAATGATTCCATGAGCGTCTTGCTTGTTCTTGAATATCCACTTGGTTCCAATGACATTATGATTCCCGGTTGGCCTTGGCACTAACTTCCACACTTGGTTATGTTCGAAGTTGTTGAGTTCTTCATGCATGGCGTTGAGCCAATCCGGGTCCTCAAGCGCTTCATAAACCTTTTGGGGTTCGACACAAGAAACAAACGCATGATGTTCACAATAGTTTGCTAATTGTCTACGAGTGCTTACCCCCTTTCTTAGGCTTCCAACCACATTCTCCATGAGATGACCTTTGGTGGTGAGCTTGGAAGCGATCTTAGCGGCACGACGCTCCAATTCCTCCTCGGAAGTGAAGTGAGGAGGGGTTACTTGATCATCTTGAGTGTCGTCTTGAGCTTGTTCTTGATCTTGAACTTGCTCGAGGGGAAGAACTTGACCTTGGGCATCATTTGGTGGATCACCACCATCTTGAGGTTGATCTTGCCCTTGATCTTGTTCATGAGGTTGAGGGCCTTCACTTTGTTCTTCGGAAGCGTGTGGGTCTTGGGTTGGTGATGGCTCCACTTGAGTGGAGCATTGTCCTTCTCCTTCGGCCACAAGGGGTTCCTCAATGGGTAGGATATATCCAATACCCATTCTTCTTATGGCTTGGGGAGGAATTTCATCACCTACATCACAAGTACCACTTTGCTCCACTTGGGAGCCGTTATTTCATCAAACTCCACGTTACACGTCTCCTCAATAAGTCCCGTGGACTTATTGAGAACACGGTAAGCATGGGAGTTTGTAGCATAACCAACAAATATGCCCTCATGAGCTCTAGTCTCAAATTTAGACAAACGAACACCTTTCTTGAGAATGAAACACTTACACCCGAACACCCGAAAGTACTTGAGGTTGGGCTTGTTACCGGTGAGGATCTCATATGGAGTCTTGTTCAAGCCTTTGCGAAGATAGAGCCGATTTGAAGCATGACACGCGGTGTTGATGGCTTCGGCCCAAAAGTTGTATGGAGACTTGAACTCCGCCATCATGGTCCTTGCCGCATCCATCAACGTCCGGTTCTTCCTCTCCGCAACACCATTTTGTTGAGGGGTGTAAGGTGCGGAATATTGATGCTTGATCCCCTCATCACTGAGAAACTCATCCAAGGTGTAGTTCTTGAACTCGGTGCCGTTGTCACTTCTTATTGTCAAGATCTTTGCATTGTGTTGACGTTGGGCTTCATTTGCAAAGTCAATGACTGTTTGTTGGGTCTCACTCTTCCTCTTGAAGAAATACACCCACGTGTATCTAGAATAGTCATCCACAATTACCAAGCAATACTTTCTACCCCCAAGACTATCAAAGGATGGAGGCCCAAAGAGATCCAAATGAAGGAGTTCCAACGGCCTCTTCGAGTAAATAAGAGTCGTGGGAGGGTGAGCCTTCTCATGAAGCTTTCCTTCGATACAAGCACTGCAAGCACGATCTTTGGCAAAACTAACGTTCATTAGTCCACGGACATTTTCCCCCTTGAGAAGACTTTGCAAAGATCTCATATTGACATGGGCTAAACGGCGATGCCAAAGCCATCCCACGTCAACTTTAGCCATTAGGCATGTCGCGGTCTTAGTGGGTCGCTCCGAAAAGTTAATCACATAGAGACCGTTCTCGACATGCCCAACAAAGGCTACTTTAAGAGTCTTGCTCCACAAGAGGGCCACGGTATCAATATCAAAGAAAGTGGCAAAGCCCATGATAGCAAGTTGACGAACGGAAAGTAAATTGTATGCAAGGGACTCAACTAGCATGACCTTCTCGATCGTGAGATCATGAGAAATGACAACTTTGCCGAGTCCCAATACCTTAGAAGACGAGGCATCACCCCACTCGACATTGGTGGGCATAGATGGAATCTTGTGCACGTCCACCACCAAGTCCTTGCTTCCGGTCATATGATTTGTAGCTCCACTATCGAGCAACCATGATCCCCCACCGGAAGCAAACACCTACAAGAGATCAATGCTTGGTTTTAGGTACCCATTTTGTAATGGGTCCTTTGATGTTAGTAACAAGGGTCTTAGGAACCCAAATAGACCATTCAATGTACTCATGAGGAGAACCAACGAATTTGGCATAAACATGCCCATCACTAGCACGGCATAACACATAAGAAGGATTAAAGTCGCCGGCTTTGTTGGAAGGAGTGGCATTGCCCTTCTTGACACCGCCACCCTTCGCATTGTTCTTCTTCTCCTTGGAAGCACCCTCTCCCTCCTTCACAAAAGTTTGCTTGAGAGGAGGAGGTCGCTTGGTCTTGTCATTCTTCTTCTTGTTCTTGGGATTGGGTGCGAACCCAATCCCCTCCTTGGCCACAACTTCCTTTTGATTGCTCAAGAGGTCGTTGAGGTTCTTCTCACCTTGTATGCATGACACAAGGCCTTTCTCAAGTTGCTCCTTCAACTTAGCATTCTCCTCAACAAGATGCACATGCTCACAACACGGGTTAGTAGCATTTGCATTATCAATTAACACCATATGAGGAAAGGTGGCTTTCTCCTTTGTTAGCTTCACTTGGAGTTGATCATGAGACTCCTTGAGGCTAGCATGAACACCCTTCAAGACTTTGTGAGCCTTGTCGAGAATGCCAAACTCCTCTTTGAGTCTAGCAAGATCAACCCCAAGTTTTGCCTTCTCGGAGTTTAGCACACGAGACACAACAAGAGCATGATCAAGATCTTTCTTTAACTTAGCATGATCATCGTTGTATGACTCCTCAAGAGCCAAACGAAGACCACGCTCTTCGTCAAGAGCATTGGAAAGATCCGAAATCTCATCGGCATAGTCACGACTATGCCCCTCCATCTTAGAGATGGTATCTTCGTGAGCCTCGATCATGTCATTGGCTTCACCAAGTTGTTCCAAGAGAGCAACGAAGTGCTTCTTGGATTTACCCTTGAGTTTACCCATAAAGATCTCAAACTCATTTTCCTCCACATTTGTCCCCTCATGTTCATCAATGCTATCCGTCGAAGAAGGATGATTAATGATGGTAGTTTTGATGTTGGAGGTTACCTTATTGGTGGCTTTAGCCATGAGGCACTTGGCGGTGATGTTCTCATTGGGTGAGTCGAAGAGAGACACCCGTGGAGTCTTCGCAATGGCAACGGAGGCCATGGCAACCGACTCACCATCTTCATCATCGTCATCATCCTCATTGTACTCTTCTTGAACCACCAACGCCTTGGGAGGAGTCTTCTTGGTGAAGTTGCTCTTGTTGGGGAACGACTTGGCCTTGTCTTTTCTAATGAGCTTGCCACCATTGTCTTCCCTCTTCTCGTAAGGGCACTCCGCAACAAAGTGGCTCACATTGCCACAATTGAAGCAAGTCCTCATCCGTTGCTTGCCCTTTGCGCCACTTGAATTGCTTTTGTTGAAGTTTGGCCTCGTGTTCTTCTTGCTCCAAAATTGCCTTGAAGCAAGAGCCATGTGTTCATGATAGGCATACTTCGTATCTTCGAGGTTGCCCTCCTCTTCTTCCTCTTCATCCTCTTCCTCCATACTAACCTTGGCCTTTAGAGCAAGGTTGGGCTTCTTAACTCTTTGAGAGCGAAGAACCGCATTGTCGGCGGTCTTGTCCAAGATGCTCATAGCCACAAACTCATCCAACACTTCACTTGAGGACAAGGTGTGGAAGTCCGGCCTTTGACGAATTACGGAGGACATGGCTTTGTGGTAGGGCATCATTGCCTTGAGGAACTTGCGCTTGATCCAATTGTCATCCGTGTCCTTACTTCCATGATCTCGGAGCGAGACCGCGAGTTTGGTTACTCTCCGAAAAAGCTCACGAGGTTCTTCATCTTCTTTCATTGCAAACTCGTCGGCTTCATCTTGCACCACTTCATAGTTGGAGCGTTGAATGCTTGCGCTTCCCCGATAGAGGGAAACAACTTGGAGCCAAGCATCTTTGGCCACGGTGTAAGGCCGGAGATGAGGAAGATCTTCGGGTGGGATTGCTTCTTGGATGATGAAGAGAGCATTCTCATTGAATTGATGATCCACAACTTCTCTAGGAGTGAAGTTACTTCGGTCATGCGGATAAAAGCCTCTTCAATGATTCTCCAAAGGTTAGTGTTCACATGATTTAAATGACGCTTAAAACGATAGACCCAAGAATCAAAATCTACATTCTTCTCAATCTTAGGGGCCGGGCCGGCATGATTCAAATGAGTGGAAGGGAGCGGTCCACCATAGACAGGTGGAGGTTCCACATGGGCAAAGATGCCGGTCCCATTTTTATCACTAGAACAAGGAGCCTTCTCGCTAGAAGCTTCCCCCTTGTCGGAGGTAGCATCCGTCACCTTGTTAGCGGGATCACCCACTTTCAACGGTGCGGTGGTAAGTTTAAGCCCTTCTAAGAATTTATTCAACATGCTTTCGACCTTGGTCGTCATGGAGGTTTTCAATGTGTCCAACGCCACATTGAATTCCTCACGAGAGACCGCGGTTCCCCCATCTCCCGTAGACGAGACTGGATTCTCACCGGAGTGCTCCTCCGCACCGTCTACGACGTCAACCATACTCTTTGGACGGTAAAGTCCTTAATAAAGAGACGAGGCTCTGATAACAATTGAAAGGATCGATATAGTTGACTAGAGGGGGGGTGAATAGGCAACTAACAATTTTTAGCTTTTCTTTACCAAATTAAACTTTGCATCAAAATAGGTTGTCTAGATATGCAACTAAGTGAGCAACCTATATGATGCAATGACAACAAGCACGCAAGCAAGTAAGAGATATAGCACAAGTAAACTTGCTAAAGTAAAGGAACGAGATAACCAAGAGTGGAGCCGGTGAAGACGAGGATGTGTTACCGAAGTTCCTTCCTTTTGAGGGGAAGTACGTCTCCGTTGGAGCGGTGTGGAGGCACAATGCTCCCCAAGAAGCCACTAGGGCCACCGTATTCTCCTCACGCCCTCACACAATGCGAGATGCCGTGATTCCACTATTGGTGCCCTTGAAGGCGGCGACCGGACCTTTACAAACAAGGTTGGGGCAATCTCCACAACTTAATTGGAGGCTCCCAACGACACCACAAAGCTTCACCACAATAGACTATGGCTCCGCGGTGACCTCAACCGTCTAGGGTGCTCAAACACCCAAGAGTAACAAGATCCGCTAGGGATAAGTGGGGGGAATCAAATTTCTCTTGGTGGAAGTGTAGATCGTGGCCTTCGCAACCAATCCCGAGCAAATCAACAAGTTTGATTGGCTAGGGAGAGAGATCGGGCGAAAATGGAGCTTGGAGCAACAATGGAGCTTTTGGGGGAAGAGGTGAGTCAACTTTGGGGAAGAAGACCCCTTTATATAGTGGGGGGAACAAACCAACCGTTACCCCACATCTGCCCCGAAGAGAGCGGTAGTACCGCTGTGCCAGCGGTACTACCGCTTGCCACTATAAGCGGTACTACCGATCCTCATCGCGGTACTACCGCTTGGCCCACAGCGGTACTACCGCGGTGGAGGGCGGTACTACCGCACAGGAGCGGTACTACGGCCCCCCACAGCCGCGGCCAGTACCGTAAAACCCGACACGAAAAAGAGCCCTCGAATCAAGGCGGTACTAGCACGAGACCACCGCGGTACTACGGCTTGGGGCTACTAGCGGTACTACTGCTCTGGAGCGGTACTACCGCTCCCAGAGCGGTACTACCGCTTGTGGCACCCAAGCGGTACTATCGCTCCGTCCCGCGGTACTACCGCTGGGACCAGAGTTAGTACACACATGGGGGCTACTAGCGGTACTACTGCTCTGGGCGGTACTACCGCTCCAGAGCGGTACTACCGCTTGTAGCACCCAAGCGGTACTACCGCTCTGGCCCGCGGTACTACCGCTGGGACCAGAGAGGGCACAATGAGAAGAGAAACAAGCCCATCATCGAAACGGAAAGGCTCGGAGGGAGGGGAAAAGGAAGTGTACGTGATGATTCCGCCCTAGCCTTTCCAAAACGGACCCCCTCTTGATAGTACGGTGATCCCTATGAAACTAGTCCACCAAACTAATCCGAAAGGACTACACCGTCTTCGCTGCAAGCTCCGAGGGGAGGGAATCGTCTCGTGCCAAAGGATGAATCTCTGAAAAACACTCAATGCACACGATTAGTCCGCAAAAGCATTGTCATCAATCACCAAAACATCTTAGGGATAAATATGCCCTTACACTCGACATATCTGTTGGAGCTATTATTATGACCCTAGGTGTTTTAGGGAGTCACCTAGTAATCTAGCCATGTTTTGTGTTCCCCGTGTGATGAATCTGGCCGTCATTCCCGAAAGCATCCCGTGATGCTACCTAGTAGTAGGTATTCTACTCCTGGGTTTTGAGCCCAAAATCCACCCTACTTACATCATGTTGATAGTGTTGCTAGTTCCTTTAGGATATTAGTAACCTTTGCGATAGTCCTCGAGGTTCGTGGTACATCCCTCTTCCAATTACCATGAACCATTCTTGGCAGGAGTTCTTTTGAACCAAAAATATCACAACCAGAGTGCTCCTGATGAGTTCTCCATTCTATATTGTGAATCTGCCAGTTCTACCCTTTCCGCATGGGTTATCCGGAAGAAATGTTGAGCTTCGCTCGACATACTAATCTATGCATCCACAACTCAGAAAATCGTATGTTCCTCTGAGTTGTTCTCTTTAGTTGATTTCTGACCTTCGTCTATCAATTGATAATCAAGAGTATGCGTGCATTCGTTCGTCGATGCCCATTACTCTTGGGGTTCGTCAAGCCATTCTATTCCAGAATGACTAGGAGAAACAAGCTCCAGTACCTCATCCATTTCTAGGATTGGGTCAAAGCAGTTGTATTCCGCAGATCAAATGCCAATCCAGCTTTTGATTCTGTTCTACCCTGAAGTATTGCCCTCTTGATGTCAAGAATGTCATAATAATTGCACCAACTCTTATAAATTCTTGATGCAGTGATACTTCTCGCCATCATCATTCGCTCCTTGGTTCCGTGTTGTTGCAACCGGAATACCGACAAGTGAACCGTGATGTGTGAAATCAATACTCCTAGCAACTAGTTGCTTGGTAGTAAATGGACAATATTCTCATTCTTAGCGTGTTGGTTATTGAATCATCATTCTAAGATAGATTGGCTACCTAGTCCTTATTTCTGGTGCACTCTTCGATCAATGAGTTAGGATTATTCAATCCCTTGCTTATTTGATCATATCGTCTTGCTCTGAAAAGCAAGATTGTTCTCGAGCTTAGTGACATATCGGTGGTTCGTGATGTTCCGAATATCTTCTCGAAAGTATTACCAGGTTGTCACCTGATCGCTATGTTGAGTTCGTGATCATGTTGGTTTTCCTCCAAACCACCCATTCTCCAAGAATCTGTGTTGGATACCCCTGAGCTAGTTGGTTAAGCTAACAACAACTTGGAGAGTTGGAAGTGAAAGATTGTCCGACTTAGTTCATCACTAAGGGATATCCTTCTATGTGTGTGTGTGTGTGTGTGTGTGTTGAAGAAAGATGATATCTCCATCGATTGGTCCTCGTGATCAGTTGTTGGATCTATTGCCTTGTCAAAACTTTGACTTGAGTATGGGCTATTGTCAAGTCAAATCAGAACCAACAATGTTCGTAATGTTGTCTTACTCGTGGTTGATCCCTCGAGCATATTTTGGTCTGACCAATGCTATCACCGTGTTCACATGATGGTGGAAGTCCAGTGATATGGAAATTCCGATGAGTTGCTGTTGAGCCCATCAGCAGCATTTTGTCTCCCCCATGATTCATGTTGAACATCAACCTAGTGTTGAAAACTTTGTAAGCAATGCCTTCGTGTTCCGTTCATGAAGCTTATGCTTGGATGGAAGAAGTGACTTCTTGGAATTCATGTTCATTTGGTGCAAGCTGCCGCCGTGAGTTCGAGAAAGATTGTTTTTGTTTCCTCTGGAATCATCCCAAGTTAGTCACACATATGTGCGAAGTACTCTATGGTTTGATAGGTTGGCCGCCTCCATTTTGTATGTGTTCCTAGCACACCAAGCCACTGATTGATTTGTTCAAGGAGAAGAAGTTTCTTCTTAAGAGCTAGACTTACGCAAGGACTTCGATATCCTCGATGATGGTTCCCCACCTGAACTCGGTAGTGTTTTATTATAAGACTACTACGTGGTCATGCTTGTCTTGGATAGCGTGTTCACAGGTTTGTAGCAGAACCAGCTCATGTTTTGGAGCTTGCTATCGTAGTTCATTCCCCGAGAATCTCGCAACGTCATCTCGTCGAATTGTGTTGCAAACTTTCATTTTTCTTTCTAGATTTGATGAGTCTGGATTATTCTGACACCAGCCAGATCTAAATCTCATGCAGATATGATGGTTGGAACGTTCCTCAAGAACTATAATATTGGTCTCCCTGTAACCCGGTAAAGTGGATGTTGTGGCCAACACACCCAACCGGAAGACTTATTATTGTAGTATCTTGATTGAGAAAGTTGGCCACCTCCCCATAAGGATCTCGTAGAATTTATTCCAATAGTTGTTCCTTATGGATTTTTGTGTTCCCGAAGTCCGACCTTTTTACTTGATGTTCTAGATATCAAACCATATCTATGAATGGATTGCGCTAGCACATCAAGGAGAACATTAGAAGCGGAGTGCTAAATGTCTCTCGGTCGATCATCTAGATTCTGTTTCCTTAGCCTCGCTAAGGGGAAGTCTGAGAAGGTGTTATCTTCCTTTGTATCCGCATCATCCATCACTAGTCATCATGGTAGTATGTCGTGTTGCCAGGATCCTTGCCACGGATGTTGGTAGAACCTTGATGAATATAGAAATGCTCAAGTTCTTGAGAGCACGCGCAAGCAAATCATCCCTTGCGTTGTCTTCAACAAGGTAGTTCACATCATCCATGCTAGCCCGAGTGTGTCGTTCTCCCGAACTCTGTCAAACGATCGTTCGTAAATTGCCTCAGGCTGATGAGAAGAGTTCCAATGATCTATGTATCAAAAGTAATTACTTTTTGTCACTTGAGGGAATAATTCTACGAGTCACCTTCCCCAAGGTGCCCCGTTATGGGATCATGGCAATTATCTCCTCGCTACTTCGAAACCATGCACCATCCTACTTAAGCGTGGAATTGTTGCCTACCAAATTGAACCTTTATCATCCGCTTCTTTCCATCACCCCTGATGTGTGTTTCGTGTCTCAGCTCAAGAGATGTTTTATATCTCACTCCGTGGGTTGATCTTGAGTTGCTCGATCTTGAGAAGATCGAATCCTGTAGAGTTTATTTATGTCGTTGTGTTGGATGAAGATCTCGAAAGCAAAGATGTTAAGATCAAGATGATGATCGAATCAACGTCCTTATGAAGTGCAAGTTGGATCATGAAGATCAAGTTAGCTTTGTATCCCCTCTGTCTTCTTACCTCACGTCTTGAATCTCGGGACGAGATTCTTGTTTAGTGGGGTTGAGTTGTCATAGCCCTAGCTTAGCCTTTGCTTATCCTTGCATGATCATCATGTCATCATGTCTAAATTTCATTTAAATATGAAATGGGGATTCTCAAACCCTAGCACCAAATGAATTCGACTAGGGTTAAAATAAACTCTTTTTCATTGAACTCAAAATGCCCTTTAAAAATGTTCAACATTTCTGGATTGAGGTGGAAGCATCTACCAAAAATGGTTTACATTTTTGCAGGATATATTTGGGCTTTGAATTAATTCAAACATATTTGAATTGGAACTATTTAAATGCTATATATATTTTAGGTGCTCCAAAAATGTTGGAAATTGTTATGGGTCACTGGAATAGTTCAGACAGCACCCCTAATTATTTCCAAGATTTTATAAAATGGTTTAGTATTTTACTAAATCAAAATAAAACATAATAAATAGAAAACAGAAACAATTTAAATTAGAAAAACAGAGAAAGAGAGAGAGAGAACGTACCTGGCGCTCACCTGGCGGCCCAGCCCACCAGCGCCCCCTTGTCATCTTCCTCCTCTGCCAGAAGGACTGGGCGCGTGGTCGCCCCGCGCGCGCACGCTCTCTGCCAGCTCCTGCTTGCCGCTTCCCCAGGACGCCCTGGAGACGCCACGCACGTCCCCGAATCCAACCGCTCACTCCCGTCCTCTCTCCCCTCCTCTGTTTCTCTCCCACACGACCACCGAGCACGCCCGTCGCCGCCGCTCGTCGTTGCCGTAGCAACAACCATCCCCTCGCCCCTCTGACGTGCCCATGAGCTCCGCCTACGCCTCCTCGATGACTCACACGACGCCGGACGCCCCGACGCATCGCCCCCGACCTCTTCTTCAACCTCGGGACGCCAAGATCGCCACCGCCGTGCCGTCTGCTCCGAGCCTTCCCCGAGCTCGTCGTCGACACCTTTGGATCCGCTGTGAGCCACTGCATCAACTCCCCCTACTCTCCTGATCTCCCCTGCCCTCTAGCTCCCCTGCCCGCATGAGCCGAAGCTCGGCTCTGCCATTGCCGCAGCGCGCGCGCTCACCGTGCTCCGTTCGCTGCCTTCGTGCAACGGGCGTGCTCCACAGAGCCCCCTGACGCCGCTGTGTAGCCCAGCCGGCTCGAAAGCGAGTCCTAGCGCAGCGCCCGCACGCCACCGAGCTCCGCCCCCGCATACGCTCACCGCCGTCGCCGCTACACGTCGTCCCCGGCGACCCCACGACAACCGTTGGATGCCCCGGACCACGGGTTGTCCAACGCACCTAACCACACGACCAGCCGTGGCCGGAAACGACCGGCCGGCGATCGCCACCGCGTCGGGTCATCGCCGGCGTAACCCCGCCGACGTGGCACGGCCATTACTGCCTAAACCCCACTAATTAGCCGCCCTATAGCAGCTGACAGTGGGCCCCACAGCAGGCCAAAGGTGAGTCAACGCGGGGTTAACCCCTGTCTCACTGACCAGTGGACTCCGCCGGTCATATTTGACCCTGGGCGGCCCGTTGACTCGCTGACGCAGTGATGACGTCATGCTGACGCAGTTAACATTTTCTAGATTTAAATAACTCAGGAAATTCCAGAAAATAGTATAAACTTCAAAAAATCATAGAAATTAATCTATAGCTCAGAATGAAATAATTTATATATGAAAAATTATCAGAAAATCCAAAGAATCTGAATATGGCATTTTCATGCATGTTTGAACAAGTTAACCTCACTGAATAGGACAATTCATGATTATGGAATAAATGGTAATTAGTTTTGGAGTTGGAATTTGCTATAGGTTTGAATTCCACTTCAATGGTTATGACTAACTGTCGCACTAGGTCAATTCAGTACTTTAATATGACATATCATTCATATGAATGTGCATTGCATTGATTGTGGTTCCTTTTGTGTTTGTCGGTGGTTGTTCCCTCTTAGTAGACGATGTTTCCGACGACGTGATCGATGACATCGATGAAGAGCTATACTATCTTCAGAAGTGCCAGGCAAGCAAAACCCCCTTGTTCATTCTGATACAATCCCATTCTCTCGCGCTCCTGCTCTTTGTTATTGCATTAGGACAACAACGATTCAACTGTTATATGCTGCGGTAGTTGAACCCCTTTCCTCTGCATGACCTGTCATTGCCACAGTAATTAGATGAAACCCACTAGCATGAGTAGGAGTTGTTTGAGCCCTGATGTGCCTACTCATTCATGCTTGTTTGTCATGCCTGCTACTGCTTAGAGTTGAGTCAGGTCTGATTCATCGGGGATGAATTGGAATGGTGATGAACATGTCCTACTGTGTGTGAGCTAAGTGTGTGAACACGATTTGGTAAAGGTAGCGGTGAGAGGCCATGTAGGAGTACATGGTGGGTTGTCTCATTGAAGCCGTCCTTAGGAACTGAGTTCTGTGTTTGTGATCCATGAACAGCTACTACCACGCATTGGAATGCTTAAGTGCCCCTCTCGACTTATTAATCAACATGATCTCTGTCCAGGAGTTGCAACTAGTTTCTGGTGTTTGTAGGTAGTCTTAGTAGTCTACCAAGTGGCACCCGGTACAGGTGGGCTTAGGACAGACTAGGCACCGTGGCGCGGTGTACCAAGCGTAGATCCATCCGTCGAGGTGGGCTTGGGAACCCTGCACACATCGTTTGGGGCCGTGAGTGACACCCCGGCCGGATCTCCTTGCGGATGGAACCCGAATAGGCGATAAACCTGGACTAGAGACTTGTGTGGTTAGTCAGGTCGTGGCCGACTCCCTCGCCAGGCTTCCGCTTGAAGGTTGCCGAGATACACGACGTGTACATGGTGGTAAGTGGCGAGAGAGTGTGTGAAGAAGTACACCCCTGCAGGGTTAAAATCATCTATTCGAATAGCCGTGTCCGCGGTAAAGGACTTCTGGGTTGCCTGTACAGTTCATAGACAAGTGAAAGTGGATACTCTAAAACTGGCAAGATAAGCGTGAGTGCTATGGATGGCCTTCTCGTAGGGAGACGAGAGTGGATCCATAGTGGTGTATTGATATGGTGAATATGTGGACTCGTGTGCGCCACCTCAAAAGAGTTACTTGCAGTCATTGTTTAGGATAGCCACTAAGTCAAAACTGGCTTGCTGCAGTCAAACTCCACCACCCCCTTTGTTGATACCGATGCATATGTAGCTAGTTCTGATGTAAGTCTTGCTGGTTACATTTGTACTCACGTTTGCTTATTTTATGTTTTGCAGAGAGACTTCAGTCTCGCTAGTAGTTCCGCATGGACTTCGACGTTTAGCTTGTTACCTCAGCTACGATCTTGTACCCTTGGGAGGGTCTTGTAGATAGTCAGGCTTCTCAGCCTTCTTCATTTGTAGTTGTCTGTACTCAGACATGTTTATACTTCCGCTTGTTGCTTGTATGCTCTGTATGTAGGGTCATGAGACCCATGTTTGTAATACTTGGCTCCTCAGAGATAAATACTTGAGTCGTAGAGTTATGTTGTGATGCCATGTTGTATATACACATATCGAGCATATTGTGTGTATGATTGAAATGCTTGGTATGTGTGGGATCCGACAACCTAGTTGTTTATCCTTGGTAGCCTCTCTTATGGGGAAATATAGTCTTGTGCTTCCATGAGCCATAGTAGTCCGCTACAGCCCGGTTCACCGGAGTCCTGCTAGCCCAGCACTACTGCTCCGGAACACTTGACTGGCCGGCATGTGATTCACTTCGTTCCTGTGTCTGTCCCTTCGGGGAAATGTCACGCGGTGACATCCGGAGTCCTGCCTAGCCTGCTACAGCTCGGTTCACCGGAGTCCTGCTAGCCCAGTGCTACAGCCCGGATTCGCACGCTGCTGACCGACATGCTCGATGTTGATTCATGTATGCTTGTCCCCGTAAGTTAGTGCCACTTTGGGTTCACGATTAGTCATGTCGGCCCGGGTTCTCTGTCATATGGATGCTAGCGACATCATCATATACGTGAGCCAAAAGGCGCAAACGGTCTCGGGCCATGGTAAGGCGACACCCGTGGGAATACCGTGCGTGAGGCCGCAAAGTGATATGAGGTGTTACAGGCTAGATCGGTGTGACTTAGAATCGGGGTCCTGACAGCCCCGCCACCGCCGTGGCCGTGGCCCGCACCCCGGCCTGCCGCCGTCTTGGCCGGGCTCGCGCCTGCGCTCCTCGTGGCCCGCCGCCACCGTGGCCGTGGCCCGCCCCGACCGTGGCCGGCTGGCGAGCTGGCGCGTGCATGCGAGGAGGCCGGCGGCGGGCGCACGCGAGGAGGACGGCGGCGGGCGCACGCAAGGAGGCCAACGGCGGCTGCGTACGCACGGGACACTTTTCACGTGCGTGAGAAGTTCAGCACGCTGGAGCTCAAGCGCTAAATATACGACTTGCGATCCAGTTTTGTCCGGCGCGCTGAACGCTTTTTACAGCGTGCTTTATTTTGCAGCGTCCGCTAGAATGCTATTTTCAACTCCGCGCGCGCTAAACATGCGATTTTTTGGGTACGGCGCTATTATTTGGCGTCGGTTAAAGATGCTCTAAAGAACTGTAGCAGAAAGGGCGCGGCCAGGGCCAAATCAGGCCGAATGGCCGGTCCAGGCGGGCCCGACCCGTGGTGGGCCTAGCCCAGCACGTATACAATCGGGTCGTGCCGGCACGTGGCCCGTCTAGAGCCGTGAGACAGGCCCAAAATAGTCTAAAATCAGGCGGGCTGATGAGCTAAAGGTGTCGGTGGGCCGCTCTGTTTTCTTGTTGTGTCGTGCATGGCCAGAGCACAGATGCAAGGAGCGTAAGACGTGAAAATCATTAATTAAAGAGCACTTCTTGTAAGCAGATTGTAAGCAGGATTGATGATAGTAATTCAGGCTACGAAGGGGGATCTATGCAAGCGTGATCAAGGAAATCAAGACGTCAATGACAGAGTTTCAGTCCTGTTCTTTCATCTTTGAAGGATGGAAGACAAATATCGAGGCCCATAGCCTCGCTAAATTCGCTCTAGATATTTCTGTTGGACGCCATTCTTTGGCTCCTCCAGCCTCCAGATATTAGTTGTATTCATATGAACGTTATTTTGATTCAATAAAGGGGAGCATGTTTAGCCTAAAAAAACTAATTAAAAAGCACTCATTTCTAAAAAAAGACTAATTAAAGAGCACTCCTTGCAAAGGTCATTCCCACTTTCCGACAAGTAGTCAGTGTGGCACTTGTCGTAATCTTTAAGTTTTCTCTTTTTTTATAGATCTGTTTATTCAAAACGTTTACCTCTTAAACCGTGCGGCCAAATCTTGAACAGTTTTCACCCTTGGATTCCTCGAGACGAGCTCTTCTAAATTAGATCTCATGCTAATAGATTTTGGCAAAAAAAAATTCAAAAAAACAGACGAAAAAATCAAACCGGTAGCAAAATTGTGTCTCTCACGGAAGCAAAATCGTGCCCCTCACGGTAGGAAAAAAAGAAAACACATTTTTTCCGTTTTCGTGAGGCACGGTCGTGCCTCTCGTGTTAGAAAAAGAAAAAAAAACTCGTTTTTTGTTCGTTTTCGAGTTCTTCTCGCGGAAGTAAATCCGTGCATCTCGCGGAAGGAAAAGGAGAAAAGAAAACATGCTTTTTTCCGTTTTCGAGAGGCACAACCATGCCTCTCGCGGAAGCAAGATCGTATCTCTCGTGGACGCAAAACCGTCCATCTCGTGGTAGGAAAAAAAACACGTTTTTTTCGTTTCCGAGAGGCATGGTGCATCTCTCGGTAGGAAAAAGGAAACATGTTTTTTTGCGCAAAATGTTTTTTTATTTTTTTGTCCACAAGTAAGAAAGACCGATGGAAAATCGAAAAGCCGAAAAGACAAAAAAAACATCTAAAAGGCCAAAAATGCGTGCGAAAAAATGAAAAAAATTCGAAGGGAGCGCCCAGAGCGTGGCACGTGATGGCTAAGAGCGCGCCAAGTCAGCCCCCCCAAATTGACCCTTGGAAGGCTGTTTGGCCCCACAAGACAAGAGCTCAATTCTTCGAAAATGCCAAATGAAGGACGAGCTCTATGGAGGCTGATTTTTGAAAAATTCTGAATTCATATTTTGCGTTTCATCTTTTTTAAAGGTACACATATACCCAGAGATATGGTGTGCATGTGTGTAAATTTTCACTATGAAGTACGTCAAAGGCGAGCTACACAAAAAATGTGGCTTTTCAGCACATACCATATTCATTCTCCAAGCCCATGGGTTTTGTTTCATTTTGTGCAGCTCTCAATTCAATGACGCACCCGAGCTGAAAATAATTTAGAAAAAAATCCAAAAAGTCTGAAACTTTCTCGGAACAAGTATTGTCTAGTGTATTACTCCCACGACAATGCATAGGAGCTCTTGGGTGTCACGCACCCTATATGAATAGTAAAATTTTAAAAAAATACTAGAAAAAATAAAAAAAGAAACTTTTGAGTATCAAACCTAGTCGTTCATTCTACCAGCGTACGAACTTTCACGAAGAAATGCCAACTGTGGTATTCTTAGTGAAGAAAATACAGTCTGACCTATTAATCAAACATTTTTTTAATATAATCAAAATTTATGTCTTTGCTGAGAATACCATGGATGTCATTTCTTCACGAAACTCCACGTGGGAGTAGAATGGCCAACCAGGTTTGATACATTTTTTTTTAATTTTCCTAGTATCTTCTTTAATTTTACTATTCATATAGGTTGCATGGCACCCGAGAGCTCCTAATCCGTGTCCATTACTCCCGTGTAAAGTTTCACGACAAAATGACTTTCATGGTATTCGGAACGATTAAAAACAAAACCAATACTATATTTTTTTTAGGGAAAACCCAATACTATATTAAGCTTACCATTCACACAGTTTATACTTCAAATTTTGCCCTTTTTTCCAACAATGCCTTTCTTTTGCGAAAAGATCCAAGTTTCAAAAATGTGCACCGATTACGTACGTGTATATATATTTTTTAGAATTCCGGCCTCCGCCCTACTCTAAATTCTCTTATTATTTTGGAAGCACCCGAACAACGAGAGTGGCGTTTTGGCTTCTAGGTATAGATACACCTATTATGAAATATGTGTAAAAAACACATTTCAAAATGTTAAATGTTTTTGAGAAAAGATCCTGCGTGTACATCCGGGCATCCAATGTTCGCACACAAAATTTCGGTGAAAAAAGAAATTTTTTGAGGCATGTATAAAAAAGATTAAAAAAAACCTCATGAATAGTTGTAATCAAGCATCGGAAATTGTCTTTTTACACAAGCCACAAAAAATGTCCTTTTTCATCGAAACTTGGTGAACGCACATATAATGTCCGGATCTACATGCAAGATTTTTTCTCAAAATTTTTTAAAATGTGTATTTTAGACAATGGGTGCATATACACCTATGAGCCAAAGTGAATTTCTGGCGAACAACATAGTATTGTCAATGGCGTGAGTCCAAACGTGGTGGGGGTGTTGCAGTCCGTAGTTAATAAGAGTGTCCTATGCAGCAGCATCGGGGCTCAAAGAGTTGCTTGTCCGGTGACTTACCCTCCAAGTGTAATGCTTTCATTCGGTAGTCTGTTTCCTGATTTTTTTTTAGGTGTTCAAGTGAGCTCGCTCAGAGCATCTCCAGCCGTCCAGCGCAAGACGCTTAATAAGGAGGGAAAACTAAATAAATACGCTAAAACAAAACAATCACCGTAGGTGTTACTACAACGCTGAGAAGTTGTCTTCAGAAACACAAATACGGAGGTTTCCTTCCTTCTTAATGAAACGCTTCGCATCTCTCCCCTGCGTGTTCAAGAAAAAAAAAACCATAAATGTGTAGCCTATATCGGTCACGAAGACCAAATTTATGTATATATGGAGTGTGCACTGCCCGGGGAAGGTGCACCAGTTCCTGTGGCGTTTTGGGCATGATAGCCATCCTTTGTACAGGAATATTGAACGCCGACGAGTAGAAGTTGACACCAGATGTGCCGTTTCTGCAGCTGTTTTGAGACGGTGGCCATCTGTTCTTCAGGTGCAAGAATGTGGAAAGCACTTTGGCGTGCAGCGGGGCTAGAGGACAAAAGATGCAAGCTGCTGCAACTACAAACTCCCCTGGAGATGTTTGAGGGAATGTTTGCACTACCCGAAGCAAAGGAGTTGAGAACTACTCCCTCCGCGAGTACTTATGGCAATGGTGGTCTGAACGTAACAGGATCAGGCATGGTGACCGCTGTGCAGCATTGGCCAGCCAGATCAATGCCCAAGTGACTGAATGGCAAGAGTTTCAGCATGAGCAGAGTCATTTTCACCACTGATTGCCTCCCACTACAGCAAGCCATTGCTTCAAGCAATTTCGATCGAGCTCAACCGGGAGTCATGTTCCGGGGAACAAAGTACCTTCTCCAAATGGGTTTCATTTCATAGATTATAAAGTTTGATCACTGCCCCCGTGGATGCAGTGTTCCAGCGCACTGACTGGCGAGTCATGGTGTTAGGGTGTTGAGTGGGAACCAAACCGTGTAGCTTACGGATCTACCACTGGATATAACGAGTGATGTGGCCGGCGATGTTGCCGCGGTCACTAGTTAATGGAATGCAAGGTGTTCCATGTAAACAAAAAAGGATCAAAATTATGTATGTATGTATATACCTAAACAGAGTACGCCAGTATAATATCACCGGTAGATTTTTTTTCCATTCGTACACAAATATTGCTGATTACCTGGCGGGCTTCATCCTTGAAAGAAAAATAATCAAAGGCACACATGATTACCTGACAGGCTTCATTGTTGAAAAAAATAAAATCTGTGAGGTATTCGCATGCTAAGTTGATGTAATGTTGATTAATGTCTTCATTCTCCAGACTTCCTTTTCAAGGCAAATACTGTACTGGCATGTCAATTCTGAAGAATTCTCCCGATCAAGTTGATGAACACAATTTCCAGCATTTAATCTTAACTGATCTTCTAAACTGTACTCCCTCCGATCCAAAATAAGTGTCGCAGTTTTGAACTATATCATTTACTCATGGCCAAAATTAACCCATCGCTGCATTCTAGTTATTTCAGAGGCTTCTCATTGTCAGATGATGAAGAGGTTGCCCCTAGCAGAGACGACAGAGATGGACGCAGCAAAAGATACAAGGAGGGTCCAAGCAAAGGCACAACTGCCAGTGGCAGAACCCAACCGTTTTTCCTGCAAATGGAATGAGAAAATAAAGAGCAATTATAATATTACGACGTAGGCAAGCTATACGAGATGCCACATTATATTTTTGCCTAGTTGGAGAAGACAGAAGATAAGCGGGTTGTAGATTTAGAACCAGTTGTAGCACGGACATACAGTAGCGTATAAGTATGACTAACTATTGCTTGAGTGGGCTATTAGGTTGGCTATAAGTGACGTGACAACTCCATATAGCCGAGTGTTCTTGGCTATACTATTTAACCTTGCTCTAACGGGACATCTGTATATCTTTATGTTTGCATCAAGCAAGGTGAAGTTACTCCCTTTTTGTTTACATTATTAAGGTCATAAGCATTGGGACTAGCACTCTTACCATCGTCTTGACGTCATATCATTGTAGACCCAAAACGGTGAGAAGGTCGAGAGCAAAGTAAAATCAATACACGTGACATGGATCTGACAGATGACATGAAACAACAGGAAATTAGTTCGGCCTTTAAACCTTTCTGCTTTTTAAAACAGAGAATGGAAATTAGTTCAGCCCTCAAAACTTTCATGCTTTCTAAAGCAACAGATATGCATATACCATTTCAATATATGGCAACCATATCAAATATGGTTATGACAAAATCTAGAAAACAGGTCATTCAGAAGCTTGGAATTGTGAAAAACAGAGTAAAGCCTGATTTCCACACGTGTCCATTTGTGCATTAAACTAGTATTTCATGCAACTTTTTAATGTACCAACACCACTCCATGTGTGCACTAATAGAATAATGGTGATGCACTAATAATAGTCTGAAGTTTTTAGGAAGTCAGTTGCAACAATTTTGCAAGTGTCCCCCACACAAAAATACCAATTTTGCAAGTGTCACTTGACAATGTTGAGCAAGCATAAAGGTGTAGAAACATGAAAGTTGCATGTGATTCTCAAAACAATACTCCCTCCGTCCCAAAATAAGTGTCTCAACTTTAGTAGTTGCTTGTGCGCCGCATACAACTTATTATATAATATGCCATGGTAAAAAATTGTATTCTATTTTGCCAAGGATAGAATAAAGCAGAACTTACAAACTTGCTCTCTCTAAAGTATTGGAAAAACTCCCGCCAATCATCACCGCCAGCTTTGCCTGCAAATATAATCAGTCCAAGGCCCACAGCAAAAATTACCTGCAACATGATTGGAACAGAATCTTCTCAATGATTTATAAAGTTGACCAGGGTTTGAAGATACATTACCAATGTTGCGTGCTACTTAAATCAAGAGTATGAGAATGTAAAGACACTAAAACTAGCACATACTCCTGCAGTTAATTTAGATTCGAGAAATTTTAATGGCCATTGTCCAATTTCATCTTCATCAATGGCAGGTGGAGGAGGTTTCCACAGAACAAAGTAAGGAATCAACGCATATGCTCCTCCAATGCATGAAAGCACCAGGAATGGCCAGACTGGAATCTTGCTTTTTGAACTGCAATAGCAAATTGCTGTGACATAAATACAGTGACTTAATTCTAAAAGAAGACAACAATACAGATGGTTAACATCACATATTTATGTTTGTTTTGACATGCAGATCGAGAAATGCATTAACAAGAATACTGCTAGTGTAAAATAATTAACTTTTAAAAAAGGAGGATATAACCCCCAGCCTCTGCATCAATTGATGGACACAACCATATATTATTGATTATTTCTTGAAGCCAGGCAAAGTGTAACATCGATGCCGAACAAATCAGTTTAAAAAAAAAGGGGGCAACCCAAGGCTAGCCAAAATGGATATGCCTCGTGGCAGGTTCTCCACAATTCTACCACTAACCTATGACAACAGGCCGAATTAAACGAGAAAAAATGCTACTCCTAGACAAACAAGGGATCAACGTACATGCGTCGATATTGACGAGTTCAACCAAAGGTCAAAAAAGGGATTTTCGTCTTCGAAGTCTAGCTTTGAGCCAACGCCTTCAACAAGGGCACGACGCTCGCACACCGACATTGCATGATCTAGCCGAAAAGGGAAGACTGAGGGTTTTCACCTGGAGTACACGTATTCTTGCACCGAATCCATCACTGCCATCATCCGCTCTACCGGCTGACGACATCTTGCTAGCCAGATCCTGGCGTGAGAGAGCCCCAAGCCCACCCACACCGCTAGAGAAGAAGCCAGATGCAGATTCCACGTCGTCATATGCTTCCGGTGCCTGCTGCAGGATGAAAGGGACCCTTGGATGTAAGCTGATCTTCCAACCAGGCCGTTGTTGCAGTCACTTTGCAAGTCGTCGTCATTGCAGCTACCTCACGAATCCAACAACCACCTCACTGAGGCCTTCACCCCGCCGTCCTCCAACATGACCCCCATCGGCATGGTCAGGCCCCTAGGCAGGGCCACGACGCCCCCTCAAGCACACGCCCGGGCCATTAGAGTTAGATCCGCGCCTCTGCACACTAGATCTGGCTACTCCCCGTGGGATGATGGCGCCAATGACCATGCATGCCTGGAGCACCGTGAAGCCCTTGGGGACGAACACCTCGAGCATGAGTTCCGGGTTGCATGGAGCGCGGCATCCCCCACCCACTGGCTCCCTAGGTGACAGCCTGACGAGGTCGCACCACCAGCGCATAGACACGCGTGTATTTTACGAACTACTCTTTGCCATGGCTCACTATCTACCCGGCCCGTTAAGGGCTAGCCTTTTTCCAAGGAACAGGAGCTTCCGAGTTTTTGAGTGTTTTTCCAGCCCTATGTTTACGTTCAAATCCAAAGAGAAGCGGAAGATGATTACATGAACATATGAGGAGCATTAGTACAGTGCATTTGATAAAGTTTTGTAGACAACCATTCTAGTTCAGCAACACAACTTATTTCTATAATTTAAAATCAGATGCGTGAGCTAAACCATACATTAAGAAAATGCTTAAATTAATGATTAATCTACACATTAAACATAGTATGGTTCTCTGCTGAAACCGTAGAGATAGAAAAGGGGAAGATTGTGACTAGAAATTTGCTGATCCATTTACCTTCTTCCAGTAGGAAGAAGCAACATGCTGTACACCAGTGGCCAGATTCCCATTATGTACCACAGAGACACAAGAACATTGTTCATTCGAAAGCCATCGTCGACTTTAAGATTTAAAAGCTTCTGCAAGAAATATGTGTCCCTGTACTGCAACCAAAAGCAATTTAGAATTAATAAGTGACTATCAGATGCAGCAATACTATTCACATAAAGTGCCTTGTGTTACTGTAAATCCTGTTACGGATTATGGGTTAGCTTAGTTTTACCGTCTCTGAGTTCATTTCTAAACTAGACTAGGGAGTGAGTAGTTGTGACACCCCTAATTTGATTGCATGCTTGAATTTATGGAATTTATATCTATAAGTTGGCATACATCCTTAACACTTGCCCAGCCAAGGTGATTTGATCAATTCCCAATTCTCAACCATAAATCCGGAACCCATAAATCTTGATAATTCAAACCCCACCTACAAGAATATGCCCCTTTTAATTATTTGGGAAATTACCAATTGCTTCCACTTACAAAGCAGCTATGTTTTATGCTCCCCCAGAAATCTCAACAAAACTACGTTTTGGATCAATGCCATCACACCTAAGCACACAGAGGGTTCTGGTTTGTGGTAGTAGCCAAGTCTTGTTCAAATGTATAGGAAGCTCAAAGAGGGGTGAAGTCACCTCGATGTGGATGGCTCGTGCACCTGCTCGTGTCATTGGTCCATTTGGTGAGTCCATGATGATGCCCATGGGATGCTCCGCATCAATAATGGTTTTAGCGTCTAGAGTCACAGACTCGTGATAATAGCCTAGCGAATCAAGGTACCGCTGTTCACTACAAGGACGTCTTCACGGATCAAAAACTCTACCGGTGGTGTGGTAAAATGTGTGGTTCATCTCACCCATGAATCAGTTTCCCCCCTTTTAGGGAGTGAGAACCCTGAATCTTTTATCAACACCAATGTCCCAACCATCTCTGTTATCAGTGCCGACCGTTGCCATGATCGGATTATACCAAGAGAAAATGCACGCGTCTCACCAGGTAACAGCCAATCCAACCCAGATGGCTGCCTATTCTATGGGACAACGTCGCCAGGGAAAAGACAGCATGGATAAACAGCATAATGATGTCCTAGCGCTTCTACTATCTCTTTGTATGACACTTTTGGATTAATCAGGATTCCTTTTTTGCGGGGTATTAATCAGGATTCTCACAAGTAAGCATGTGGGACTGTCTGCTAGCATTGCCACTGGTACTGAAACAACGACTTAAATTCACCGAAATGCATAGCAATTGACAGCTCAATGGTTGATGATAAATTCCCATGTGGAGGAAGAAAGGGGTGAGAATATGCAGGACCGTACATACTGGCGTCTGGTTTGGTGCGAGCTGGAGGACGTAGTACATGAGCCCCGCCCATATCCCGAACAGCAGCACCGACGTTATCCAGTCGCTGAGCTGCCCACCGCCGCCGCCGCCGCCACCTCCACCGCCAATCTTGGGGACGGTCGCCGTTGCTAAGTCGTTCTTGCTCTCTCTGTCCTGCTCCGCGGCATCGGCGCCCGGCCGGGAGGAGTCCCGGCAGATCTGGGCCCAGCCCCGGCGCGGCGCGGCTGCTCCTCCTCCCCGCCCGGGCAGGAAGGTGGAGAGGGAGGCGCTGGTTTGGGTAACGGCGGCGGTTCTATCGAGGGTGAGGCGCCGTGGTTTGCGGAACGGGGGGAGCGGAGCGTGGCCGCAGGTTAGCATGAGGGAGGAGGAGAGCATGGTGGTCAGGTGAGCTCCGACGAGGAGCCAGTGGGAGGAGTTGGGTAGAGGATATTCCAGGCTTGTGTTCTTTGGATTTGGATTATGTATCGAGCGGTTCGGATGGACGCATGTCGATGGACTTCCAGAATTTGGCCCTCCACAAAGGGAGCTCCTATATTTTTTTGTTTTTTTTTGTTTTTGCGGTAAACCAAAACTTTGTTAAGGTGTCTCAAGGTTTAAAGTGTCTATTCTGCAGGTCTGGTCTTCGGCTCACAACGTCTACCAGACTATGGCGCTGGTCTAGATTTTGATTTGCTGGTGCTTCGTTTTTTTTCTTCGTGCGTGTCTCGGCGGCGCTGACGGTCGATGGCGTCTTCAGATTTGGTTGTTTGCATGAACCCCGGAGGGCTTATTTATCATATATTTTTTTATGTTATTTGTGCAATGTTTTCTGGACATCTGTCATGTCCCGGTCTTTCTGGTAGCTTCCGCATGTATATGTACAATTATACTCTGTTTTATTAATTAATACAATGTGTGCAATAAAGAAAAGGTTTATAGGAAGTCAGGAATGATAAGGGGTCATGAGCTTTCCAATTCAGAACAACCCTAAAAAATGAAATCACTGGTGGAAAAACTCTCCTGTCCTGGCTACAATTCTCTTTATGACGCTAGAGTATCTTTCTTCAGTACCTGTTCGGATTCCTAAAACCACCATCTTGCAGTCACATCGGATAATCATGTCCAACGGAAAATCTAGCGCAAGCGAAAGGGCTTTTCGACATGCAAGGGCTTCTAATGTTGTTGGATCAACAATACCGGGGAATACCATTGCCGAAGACCCCAAAAACACGCCATTATGATCTTATACGACGCTTATGGCGCCAACAACCAGGCATGGCGCTTCGTGATAGTGCTGGATCCTCGATCTTCGATGCATGCAGGTACCTCTTTGGATGCGTTGACGCTGTGGACGCAGAACTTGCTGCGATGGAGGAGGGCCTGGCCCTTGCCCTCCAGTGGTCCCCACTTTCGGTGTCCGTGGAGACGGACTGTGCTGAAGCTGTTGCGCTGGTGCAATCCTCCACCCCCAACATGTCGCGCTATACATCGCGTGTCCAGAATATTCGTGAACTTCTTCAGGAAAGCGATGTCTCGATCGTCAAAATCAGTCGCGAAGCCAACTCTGTGAGCCATGGCTTAGCACAGCTAGGTAGAGAGCATGTGAAAACTGCAGTTTGGCTAAAAAAATTCCCTCAGGAAATTGCCATAGCTATGAACACCGATTGTATCTCTATTGCTAGCTAATATATTCACTCTTTCCTCGAAAAAAAAGCAACCCCAGCTGGCCCTCACGCGCACGAACTATGGGCATGCCCAAGCCGGGATGCCCCAGGCACACGGGAGGCCACGACCTTGGTTTTTTCACGTTATTTGTTTTTGTTATTTTTCTTTCTTTTATTTTACTTTTGTTTGTACTTTCAAATATTTTAAATAAAAAATTACAAAAAACTCTTGACATAAAAATATTTGAAAAAAGTTAACCAAGCATTTTTAAAAATGTATATAAAGAAGCTGTTTCTCATGTATATAAAAATATACAATGTGTGTGAAAAAGTTGATCATGTATTTAGATAATATTAATCAAGCATTTAAAAAAATGTTAAACAGGTATTGTAAACTACTCCCTCCGTTTCAAAATATAAGTTTTTTTAGAGATTCCAATAAGTGACTACGTACGGAGCAAAATGAGTGAATCTACACTCTAAAATGTGTCTATATACATCTGTATGCAGTCCATAGTGGAATCTTTAAAAAGACTTATATTTAGGAACAGAGGGAGTATTAATCAAGCATTTAAAATTGTAAAATGTGTACAAAAAAAATGTTGACCATGTGTAAAAAAAGTTATTGTTGTATTTAAAACATGTTAATGAAGCATTTGAAAATGTTAAAATGTGTATAGAAAAAATGTTGACCATGTTTAAAAAATGTTAATCAAGCATTTAAAAATGTTGCAAATATGTATAGAAAAAATATTAAACATGTACTCCCTCCGTCCCAAAATAAGTGTCTTGAGCTTAGTACAAATTTGTACTATAGCTAGTACAAAGTTAAGACACTTATTTTGAGACAGAGGGAGTATTAAAAAAGTGAAACTTGTATCTAAACAATGTTAAACGTGTATTAGAACAAAAAACTATTAAAACCAAAATAAACAAAGAAAAAATGAAAACAAAAAAGGAACAAAAGAAACCAACGAAAAAAACAAAAAAGAAAATTGAAGAAACAAGTGCAAAAAATGGAAAAGAGTGAAAACCGATAAGGAAACAAAGAAAAAAAACGTTGAATACCAATAAAGAAAGAAAAAATCTAAGCAAAAAATAAGAAAAATGAGAAAGAAAAGAAAAACTGATGAAACCCATGAAAGAAATAAAAGAAAAACCAAAAGAAAAATGAAAGAAAAAACAAAAAAGGCAAAGTATAAAGACAAAAAATAGAAAACCAAAAAAATCAGTGAAGAAATAAGAAAGTGGAAAAAGGAAAAGAAAAAAAATGAACGAACACATCAGCGAACGACCGACGAACGAACGAAATGATTAACACACTATTGGGCCGGCCCATACATTCGCGCAACTAACTGGTTCAGCGGGTGTCTACTAAAATGACTGAAATTTTCACAAATCAATAGTACAATTTTGTTGAAAGTAAGTGCAGTGATGGTTGCTGTCTAAGTGCCTCACTTCTACCCAAACAATGTAAATTGTGGTTGTTGCGTGTGAGAATCATCTTGCCAAGCCGAAACCATATCCTTAAACACAAGCCTTATCGCACCTTTCACTTTCATCTGTAGTTCATACTCTTTATCTCCATTTGCTATTTTTATTTCAACTAATAAAAAAGAAGGCGCAATCTCAAAGACCTCTGCGTCAAGCTCGAGTCTTCCCATTCCTTCCTCTCGTGCTACCAATTTCAGAACACTGTTTTCTTTCTTCATAACTTTGAGCTTCAAATGCTCAGCCAGTTCATTTAACTTGGCAAGTAAAGTTTCTGCTGGCAGCCTAGCGGTAAATTTGTTCTCCCACAGCCCTAACTTTTTCTCAGACAAATTGGATAAGTAAAATTTCATTGAGAGAGAAATGACGCCAACTGCATTCGAGTCAGTGAAGCTTGATGGCGCTCGATTCCCTAATGAGTCACTGCATTTTGTCTTTCTCTTTGATAACATACTGCACTCTGTCGATTCAGAGGTTGTGGCTTCACCTTTGTAAGCCTTTACCTCAATGAGATTTCCGTACCAAGCGCTTGCCTTTATGCTTGAAACAGAAGCCCTGGTGCTTGGATCTAGATCAAGAATCTTACGTAGTATATCTTTCAGCTTAACAGAAATCCAAGAAGGGCATTCATATTTCCCTAAGGAAATTTTATTAAACAAATCTGTACGATCTGTGCCTTGGAAAGGAAGGTAACCAGCCACCAGCGCAAATAGAATTACTCCACAGGACCATATGTCGACCTTCGCACCGTCATAGCCTCTCCAGCTAAGCACTTCGGGAGCAACATAAGCTGGAGTTCCACAGGGGTAATGGAAGAGGCCATCTTCCCTGGACCCAGGTAGGACACTTAGACCAAAATCAGAGATTTTTAGGTTGCCATTCTCGTCCAGGAGTATGTTTTCTAGATTCAAGTTGCGATGATAAACACCTTGGCTATGGCAGTACTCCACGGCACCAATCAACTGATGGAAGTACTTCCTCGCAGCATCCTCACTTAACCTTCCAATGACATTTGTGGTGTAAAGGTCACCATCTTTAGGATACTCCAAAACAAAATAAAGCTTGCTCTTGCTAGCCGTAACCTCCACAAGTTTCAGGACGTTTGGATGTCTTGACAGATTCATTAATGTAATCTCCCTCTTTATCCGCACCATCAGCTCAACGCTTGAGACCTTGTCCTTATCAATCATCTTTATTGCAACACCTTGTCCACTTGTGAGATCCTGAGTATAATATACCTTTGCCAAGTCCCCTTGTCCTAAGAGCCTCCCAATTTCATAGCGATTCATCAAAATTGTGCCCACCTCCATTCGACAGTCCTGCCAATAACAAAAAATTAGTTGCATCAATTGTAAAACTAAAATACATATGAGGTATACTATACTTAGGTATTCGTAAACTCAAAAGAGCTCCTGATCTCACATAAGCACTCTTATAAAAGAGATGCACGGTTCTTTTTTTTCTCCTATATATATACTCTGGTTCTCTTTAGTGTTTCTGGTTTGCAGTCTAGCGGAGAATTCACCTCATCACTTGTCTCTCCTGGTACCTTAGGTATCCACTGATGCTGCTCACTGGACTCCTTTTCTGCCTGATGAATAACCAACGAAACATCACCTCATCCACCAGCCAGGAACATCAAAAGTGAATGAAAATGTACACAAGATTCTTGAGAATTTAAGTCTATGCATCTGATGAACTTACCTGAGCTACTGATGAAGTACTCCCACTAGTTTCAGTGGACCTGCTTGTACTTTCTGTTTCATCAAGCCTATTAATTATATGTTTTGTAACTGGCCTCTTTGCCGGGTTATAATCAGCACACTCTATCGCTATCTCAGCGCATACTCGTACTTGTTCCAAATGTATGTCTCTCTGTGATTCCTGCTGCAACCTATTCTTCCAGATATCAAGTACCTACGGAATTGCAATAGTGTGTTATGAGATGGGAAACTATTAAATTAAAGTATGTAATAGTAGTACATACAAACCCTATGCAATGTGTTAACCCGCCAGATGACACAAATTCAAACAAACCCTATGCAATGTGTTAACCCGCCAGATGACACAAATTCAAACATCAAACGAACAACAAAAATTGCCGAAAAGTTAGATTAAACACAACTATGAAATTTGCTTCAGGTATTACAAAAACAAGTAAAAAGTTTTCCTACAATTAATATTTATATGACTGTATTTTATACCCTTTTTTATGAAATGTAGCAGCGCTAATTTTCATTCATTAAGAGAAACTGGCATAGCAAGGGAAATACAAGCAGGATATTTACAGGCTCATAAGGAAAAAAGAAGCTAGCAAGCTCAAGGTGGCTCGTGTATGAAGAAGGGGCTGCAGCCGTAATTCTAGCTTGGTGCCAATAGTGGAGCCCTTGCATGATCTTGTTAGTTAGTTGATCTTCATTGATTGCTCCATTATCAAACATGTGCGCATTCCACTCTTTCGAGATCATCCACCAGGTTAGCATCATGGTTGCGCTCTAAACTTTCCTTAGAAGTTGTCATCGTCGTGCCGTGGAGAGAGTCGACCCACCAAGTAGCCAGATTAGCAGTAATACCTTTTAGTTTATATGTTTGTATGTATTTGTCTACAAAGGAATTTAAAAGAATACCAAGTAAAAGTGTTCCATGGTTATTTTAAAATCTAGCCTTTAGTGGACCGAGGCATAGCCCGGATGGCAAGGGCAGGCTGATGTGCCCCTGCCCACCTTCATTCGAGCCTCCATGCTCGCAACGGCAGGCCGTCACATGCCCTTCTTATAATTAATAAAAAAGACCCAAGGGGTTTCTTCCTCCTCTGGAGTCATGTTAAACCTAGCCTTTTTATCTTGGAATGTTAACAAAGATTGGTCTTACATCTTCAACATCACGATATCCCTTCTGCCTCGTCAGTATTTCTGTGATTATAATGCCAAGACTATATATGTCCGACTTGAATGTAATTTGTCCACTATTTACAAACTCTGGTGCCATGTATCCCCTGCATTAAGTTGGATCAATGAATGAGAGAAGGAACACTATACATCCTACCCACTCAAGGGGGAAAAAGAGATTACGACTACATGAGCCATAGATAACTCACAAAGTTCCCTTCACTTCTGCAGTAAGAATTTGGCTTTGCTTTTCACAGAATCGCCTTGAGAGACCGAAATCAGCAATTTTCGGAACCATATTACAATCCAACAATATATTTGTAGGCTTAAGATCCAAATGGACAATACGCCGCTCCACATGGAGATAATGTAACCCTTCACAGATTTCTTTGATGATCTGATAGCACTCTCTCCATTTAAGTACACAAGATGATCCTATAATGGGGTGAGAAGAATGAGGGGTTCATTATCAGAGATTGTTGACAGGTACTGCACGACACAGTTAGTAATTAGTTATATCCTTTTGTAATCGTAGATGCTATTTTTAACCATATCGTGCTATAATTGTGGAATGCTTGAGCCATATAATATTTAATAATCATTGATCAAGAAAGTGAAGATGGAAGCACATGTTACGTGCCAGATGATCTTACCAGTGATATACTTATCAAGGCTCCCTCTAGGTAGATACTCAAAGCAGAGCAACCTCTGCCGAACATCTGCCATGACAAGCTTTCCCTCAAAGTCTACCATTTTGCCTTGTGTGTCAGAACAGTATCCCAGAAATCGAACTATATTTTTGTGCTTTGCCTTCATCAGACAGCTAACCTCTTCGTTGAATTGTTTCTCGTGAATATCTAATGTTTTGGACAACTTTTTCACGGCAATCGTCACATTCCTGAGTATTCCCTGCAGTGATGAGATGCCTTGTCACCATCAATATAAGTTTCAGATCAACTATATGATTGAGAATATTAATGGGGCAGTTGCGAAATAATGTACCTTATAAACCACTGCAAACCCACCACTGCCAATTTGCCGATCATGAGAGAAACCATTTGTGATGTCTTCCAGAAGTGAAAGAGGCAGACCTATCGGCTCTGCACTTGCATCGAGTAGCATGCGCTCCAGGACACTGTGTTTAGCATTAGTTTCATGGTCCATGTGGTATTGTTACGACGGTATGTCTGAAACAACAAGGGCAATCACGTTATCCATATGAGGCAACAAAAACTAACTCCCCAATAACTCAAGTATAAGTTTCTCGAAATAAAACTGACTCGAGCATAATCTGTAAATTACGGAACAGACATCAGCCTTTTTATTTTTGCAAAAAGATAAGCTTGCGTAAGTAACTCTTATATTCCATGAATGCGTGACTACTATGAAAAGACCATATATCAATTCCACTTGCGCTAGTTTGTTGTGTACGATTCGGTAAATTTTGACAAACTTCTGGTCGTGTTCAGTCCAAGTCATAGAAGAACTAGAGTGTACTGCACCAGCTTGTTTCAGCGGCTGGTTTTTGTACAAAGCCAGCCATCATGCCATTTGCAGCAGCACGAATAAGTTTTGGTTGTTACCTGAAGAAGCTTTGATAGATGGAGCTTTAACCAATGAAAAATAAAATTCTAAACGTTTTGGTAATTACCTGGACAAGGCGGCTGGATGGAGCTTGAGATGGAAGGATTGATGCTGCCTAGCCAGCGATACGGCGCAGATGGCTTCACTTCGGAAGGCGGCGAAGAAGATGAGAGAGGGGTTGCTTCGTTGCCAGGCACCCGTGGACTTTCCCAGAGGTGAGATCCAATTTTACACACCTGGGCGGTTTATATTTTATAGATGAGCTTACAACGTTGAGCCTACCACCACGCAGGGACCTGGTCTCTGTCAGCGGAGAGCTCGTTTGGTGCTGTCCAAACCCAAAAGCCTTGATTATTCTGAGTTCCCAGCCAAGGAGTACAAACTTTACTGCATCTGCATTCACACGCTGGTAGTAGTAGAAAACCAACGGACAGTGACGGTCATTGAAGTTTTGAAGACCCACGTCTACTCCCTCCGTCCCGAAATAAGTGTCGCTGATTACTACAATTGTACTCCCTAAAGCTAGTACAAAGTTGAGTCACTTATTTTGGGATGGAGGGAGTACTAAATTAGCAACACTTATTTTGGGACGAAGAAAGTACTACGAAGTATCAAGATAAACCCTGGCATTTGCATACATTCCTAACATCACCAAGAGTTCATGACCAAGTAAATAAGAGAAGTCATCATTTTCTGCCTCGTAGTATTTTGGAATGGGGGTAGTAAAAATGGTGAATAACTGAATATGTCGACTTAATTTCTCCTGCCTCGTGTCGGTAATTACATTACTGCTGTACAATATCCGGTAAACTTCAGTGTGATATATACTCCCTCTGTCTCAAAATGCAAGACGTTTTTTGACACTAAAAAATGTCTTACATTTTGAGACAGAGGGAGTAATAAATAAAACAAGGCAAAAGCAGCACAACACAGAACACACGATCATATAGAACAGAAAATTCTGGATATTATCGAAGCCTACCTAATCAACACTACTAGCCAACAAACACAAGTATTCTGGTTGCAAGACGACCTCCGGTGAACCTCACACTGCCCCTGGAATTGACGAGTGATCCACCATCTTTAGTTGCCCTGATGAGTTCATTTCCCGCTTCCCCAAGCAGTTCTACCCCCAACTTCAGCTCTCCTGGGTTCTCTTAACTGTCTGCATCAAGAATCAGAAGTTTAGCCAATGCCTCGCCATATCAAGAATCACTAAAGGATAAGAAATTCTCTTCTGTTCAAAGCAAGCTTGATTTCTAAAATGCCAGATTGTTCAAATAAAAATGATGCCATGCCAACAGTAACTAGAAGAAATATTTTCCTATTTTCAAATTAAATAGAGATTAAAAGCACATCAGGCTAATATTCCACACAAACCTCACAAGCGAACAGGACAGAAATAAATAAACAATGGTTTCATTCCACACAAATTTGCCAGTGCATCTCAACCTTCCATCCTCTTCTTAGAAGGAGGGATGTGATCGTATGTCCCATCTTGTTTCAGCTGTTGCTCATATTCCCTAATTTAGAAATATGGCATCCCGCCCCTCATTTAGCACTTCAGAAACAGAGACACCGAAACTACGACAGATATTATATAGCGTATGCAAGAAGAAACAAAGAGATTAAAGGTTCTCTATCCAGACACCAACTCTTCCAGAATCTGGTATTAGTTCCATCCCCAATGATTCTTCTGCAATGCTTATAGAATTGAATATTTGATATCAGGGCCACCTGACCAAAATTGAGAGTCTCCATTTATGTGTTCAATACAAGTAATGTACTGGTTTTGACATACTTCTCTTACAAAACTTTCTTCCAGAGCAATCCTGTGTCCTAAGTTTACAGAGCCATACTGCTAGTAAGACCTTATTCATTGTTTGAAGATCGAAAACCCCTAACTTTACAGGCCATCCTCTGTTGTTTGGGTCTACAACTACAAATATACCAGCCTACTAAACGATATTTCCTAATATGTTGGTATTCATAACACAACAAACTATGCTCTGAAAAATCAATTAACTTTCTAACCCCCTACGTGTAAAGAGGCATGTTGTGAAGGAATGATGTAACCACAACAAGTCAACCACCAGTAGTCAAGATCATCCCTTGCCATCCAGCTAACCTAATTTCTGCTTTATTCTTACTGGGTTTCCAAGCCGAATTTCTTTTTTAATCTCATCGACAGGAGTCCCAAGTGAAAGTATTTCATGGGAAAAAGCCCCATATTGGAATACTGTATACAAGTAGATTGATGGGCATTTCATTTCAAATACGTATTAAGGTAAGGGAGGGAAAACAAAACAAGGGAGTGCTTAGGAGAAAACAAAAAGAACAAGCAGAACCTCTTACAAGCATTTACATATGAACACTATCAAATTCAGTGCAACTGGCAACACAACAGAAGCATCGAACCAAGAAGACAACCAGGCCAATTAGAAAGTGCCAAAGTGGAATCTCTGTCTCAAAGGAAGCGGAATGCAATATGTGAACCAGTTCAGAAATGCAGCCACATAGAAACACAAGCAAGCATCAAATGCTACATATATACATGATCCGATTTGCTCGTTTCTCAAATAGAATGTCTTTTTCATTGTCATCTTACAGATAACACTACTGGACAACATCATCTAGTGGCCAAACGAAGGAAATGTTATGATACCTTGTCCACATTCCATCAAGCACCTTCGAGTTGAGGGTGCACCTGGTTGTCTATCAAACAAGGAGGCCATGCCATGATGTAGGGATGGGGATGGCCGTCAAATCTCCTCTGGAAGAGCGTGGCCAGCTCCCCTGTCTCCATGCATAGAGACATGAACCAACTAGGATTATGACCATCAAGGAACGTTTCCATGGTAGAGAAGTACACAAATCCACCAATAGTGGCCACAACCTTCAGGTCACCATGTTCCACAAGTGTACTCTCGGTGACCTCGACAATCGTCTCCAATGGAAACCTCTGGTCGAATATCCATCTCTCGATGCCATCATCCTCGGCTCCCCGGACCCAAACAAAAAGCTCAAAATCAATTGGGCAGACAATGCAAGGCTTACCATCCTTGGTCTCGCCAACCCTGAATATGAGATCGCGCGCCACCAAGGTCGGCGGCAAATCCATCTGGGAGAAATGTAGTGTCGCGGTGTTCAGCACGAGGATGTAGGCTTCATTTGTGTGTATCCAGTAGACGAACCCATTCACCATTGTGCCAACTTTAAGCCAGTGCTCGTCTTCAGGCAATGGCGTCACAGCCTCCGACCACGGGAAGATCTGCCACTCCCTGCTCTCCGACGAGAAGATGGCGGCACGCGCCCGCGACTTGTCATGGCAGGTGTAGACCAGGCGCAGCGGCTCGCCGCCCTCTTCGGAGGAGAGGATGTAGCATCCAAGGTACTTGGCGTCGCCGCGGGCGCCCTCGAAGATCTTGTCGGGCGGCACGGGGATGAGATCCAGGGCCCGCGTGAGGGGGTTGTAGACGGCGAGTTGCTCCAGGCTGAAGTTCTGGAGGAGGACGTTGCCGTCGCAGCAGCCTTCTATGGCCCACCCCGGGAAGGTGTCGTCGTCGGCGGGGAGGCGGGTGAGGAAGAAATCGGCGCCGCGGACGGCGGCCGCGAGGTCAGGGTCGGAGCGGCGGCGGAGGGGGGCGAAGGCGGGGATGGAGGGGACTTCGGGGTCGAAGAAGAGGCCCAGGAGAGGGGGCAGGTGGGCCTCCCGGAAGCTGCGGCGGAAGGCGGGGGACGAGCGGACGGCGCTGAGGAAGGTGCGGCAGCTGAGGGCGGCACGGACGAGGCTTGGGAGGGAGGGGAGGCGGAGGAAGATCTCGCGGAGGAGATCTTCGTCGAGAGAGATTACGGTGGTGGGAGCGGGTGGTGGCGGTGAGTTCGCCGCCGGCGGCGATGGTGATTGCTGCCAGGCCATGGCTTACGCTGAACAGGAGGAATGGAAGGACGCTCTTATCCAGAAAATAATCATGTACAGGAAATAGAAGATGGTGTATTACTTTTCCTGAGGAAAAAAAAAAACATATTTCATTCTCTTGATTGTAATTTGAAAACTGAAGCCCTACGCTGCCAATTGACCGCGGTGATCATCGCTCGAGATGAGACAAAAGCACCTTCTTCGAGTGTTAGTGTCGGGTGCTCGGCGATGATGCCAACAAAGAAGACAACAGTGATATAGTTGTGGTGATTAGGGTTGCACAAGAGGGGAACCGCCGACTCTTTGGCCTAGAGGATGGCCAATAATGGCGATGATCGGGCAGGGGCGTGCGCGATCAAAGAGAGAGAACGACGATGATCAAGGTTGAAAGAGCATGTACATGAAGATGATGTCGGCTTGATCAAAATTCAATGCGGATTTAAAAATCTTAATAGTTGTGGCACTAATAAGACCGACGTTTTTTGCCCGCCGCATGACATGATGTCATCATAAGACCTACCAATTTCTCGTGAAAAGGTCAATTTTCTCTCTCTTTTTCAAACCATACATATTGCCCATTTAGTTCAGGTTTTGGGTAACCTCCTTCGAGGAGGCAACATAAACCTTTGAGTTGGAAATATGAGTATCGCTCCGTTCGCTTAGTATGAAAATCCACACTATGCGTGCCCATGGGGCTCAAACTGAAGTGTCGGTCTCTTGAAAGGTAATAATACCAAACGTGTTTCTTCTAACCTATAAATGCCTCTCTTGTTCACAAAAATTTACAATCACATAAATAGAAAAAACCATAGTATTAATATGTGAAAGATTGAGCATCCACAGAAAGAAGATAGATGTGTCGCTAGAGAAAGCAAATGCGTAATTGAGCGCAACGCTGGTCAAACCGCAACCGGATCCGATGATTGGTTCATCGCGCCGAGTGATGCCTTTGCTTCTCTTCGTCTATTTTCTACCATCTCAGGTTTTGGAACCATTTCACTTCCCCAGACGCCAAGTGTCTTCCTAGTCTTTGCCTAGTAACGTTTGTACTGTCCTACCATACAGCCAAGCATCATTGATGGAGTTCTGAAGGCCATCCTAATGCCATGCCATGCTTGTACTGCACGAAGCGATTATTTTTTCTCCGCGAATTATCATGGCCTATTTGATTCAAAGGATTTTCAAAGGAACAATGAAGGATTAGAGTACTTCGATTTTTTTTCTCTATGTTGGTTGTTTCATTCATATGATTGAATCCTAGAATCTGAAAATGCCTGGCTATGGAGAAACCAAGAGTTTTGCTTCAAATCATCAGCGCAACAATGATTGCAACACAAATCACACCCCATGTAACATGAAGGTTTCAAGCAACATTCATAACATCGACAACAATTTGTAATTGACTAACTAGATGATCAGATTCTCAATCGAAATCCCAAAGCAGGACATTCGTTCTTTCTCTTGTTCTTGATGACATTGTAATGGAACGACTAACCCATTTCTCCACTTTTTCGCCAATAGTTTTGAATTATCTTGAAAAAATAGAAGGATAGATAAAATTCCAAGGGCGTTGGATGGCGTTTCTCAACATCTCTCGCGTGCAAATGCAAACAAGAAAAGTTACAGCAGGTAAAAAATAAGACTTCAAGGCAAAAGACAAACATACTTCCTCCGTCTCATAATGTAAGATGTTTTCCTACACATATATGATATAATTCAGAAAAGAGATATAATCTGTTGGAAATATGAGCAATTTACTGAATGATTTTATTAATAGAAATACTAGATAAAGCACGACTAGTATAGCAGTGATAAAATAAGTCATGCGATTTGAAAAAGAGAAGGTAAACAGCATCTTCATATATGAACTGTAACTAAACACATCTAGAGCAGACAGTATAGCAAGTTGCATATATGAAACAGAGTCTAACATGTCTAGGGCAAACACTAGAACAAGGAACTGTAGCAGGGCCTCTAATAGAAAGAGGAAGAACACGTACGGGACAGCAGCAACAGAAGCGCTGGACTTGGGGTCGGTGTCCTCGCCAGCCATGTCGTCGACGTCAGGGAAGAAGTCGTCGGGGTCCGGGGCGTCCGTGACGAAGAAATCAATAGTCGCGCGAAGCGCTCCCCAAACACCTTATCACCCTTCTCCCGTACAGGACTCAAAGAGGTGCGGTTTCGGAGGCCTACTGTCCCGACCTGCGGTGCACGCCGCAAGCCGGGATGGGGAAGAACGTAGCAGCAGCGCAGTGCTCAGGAACTTGTGGCGAGAGGAAGAAAAAGTTCTGGTGAACATCGGCTCGGCTCATTCCCGCAACCCGCGGCGCGTCATGACGAGGCGTGGCGGGCGGCGGAGGAGGAGCGCGCGTGGATGTCCCTCTTGTTCTCATCCTCATACATGTGGAGAAAGAGCCTCCCTTATAAAGAGGTCCAACTCCCTCTAAACTAGCAATGTGGGACTAATCTTTAGTTCCACCTCTTGCCTTGCACGAATGGGCTGTGTGGGCCTCTAGGATTTATCAGGAATTTCTGAAACTGCTATTAGGCTAGGCCCAAAATAGACAAAATTCCAGCAATCCCCCACCAGATCCCAGAGCACACAAAATTTGCCTTTGGTTCCAAAACACTGTTTTACCGGTACTGCAGTGGAGACTGTTAAGTTGAACTTCCACCTAGAACTCTATGCTACACTAGTAAGCAACTTGAACAGTGGACTGGGCCTTGAACTGCAAGTTTTTTGCGAATCTAGCTTCACATAAAGACCGATACGTGGCTACCGTGGGTCTTCCCCGCGGGTGGAGCTTATGCGTCATACTCCGAGACCTTTCATGAGTTTACTAGAGAGAACCCTACTCTCATAGATTGCGACGTTTAACAATCAGACTCATATAGGTGCGTTCTTCAAAAGATGTTCTGCGGGACGACATCTCTGCTTCAGTGAGCCACTTAGAACACATTAAGATATACATCAACCTGCCATGCAGATTAGGACAGTATTGCATCTTCACGGAGTGGTATTGTTAACAGTAAGGATACTCTCCTCTCAGTTGACCAACAACTTGTCTTCCACATCTAATTCACGGGATCTCCGATCACATAGACTAGGTTACCAATGTGAACAACTCATATTGTGGGTTTCATACCCATCTCCCTTGATGCATTATCTATCACATTACGTGATAGACCCTTAGTGAAAGGATCTGCCAGATTTTTAGACGTTTGGATATAATCCAATGCAATAACTCTGGAGTTTCTCATTTTCCTGATAGACTTTAACCTTCTCTGAACGTGTCTTGATGACTTCATGTTATCCTTTGAGCTGCTCACTTTCGTGATTACAGTTTGATTGTCGCAGTTCATAAGGATACCCGGTACATGTTTCTTAAGAACCGGCAAGTCATTCAAGAGCCAACGAAGCCAATCTACTTCTACCGTAGTTGTATCTAGTGTTGTGAGTTCTGCTTCCGTTGTTGACCTCGTTAAGATGGTCTGCTTGCAAGACTTCCAAGAAACAGCGCCACCTCCATGAGTGAATACATATCCGCTCGTGGCCTTTATCTCATCAGCATCTGAGATCCAGTTTGAGTCACTATACCCTTCAAGCACCTTTGGGTGCCCGGTGTAGTGAATTCCATAATTCGCAGTGCCTTTCAAATAACGCAAAACTCTCTCTAGAGCTTTCCAATGCACATCTCCTGGTTTTGAGACAAACCGACTCAGTTTGCTAACAGCAAAAGAGATGTCAGGTCTTGTAGCACTGGCTAAGTACATAAGCGAGCCAATAATCTGAGAATATTTCAATTGATCTCTAGCAATTCTTCGATTCTTTCGAAGTAACACACTCGCATCATATGGTGTTGGAGAGGGCTTGCAGTCACTATAGCCAAAGCGACTCAAGATCTTTTCCACATAGTGAGATTGAAGCAATGTAATCTCACCATCATCGTCTCTCAACAACTTGATGTTCAGAATGACATCAGCCACTCCTAAATCCTTCATCTCAAAACAACGAGATAGGAAATCCTTGACCTCCTTAATAACATTGAGATTTGTTCCGAAAATCAAAATGTCATCAACATACAAGCAAAGGATAACTCCCTCGCCCCCACCATGGCGATAGTACACACATTCATCAGCTTCATTTACAACAAAGCCTGCAGCTGTTAAAGTTCTTTCAAACTTCTCATGCCACTGCTTAGGTGCTTGCTTAAGTCCATACAAAGACTTTAGCAACTTGCACACTTTTCCTTCCTGACCATCTAATACAAACCCATCTGGTTGTTCCATGTAAATTTCCTCGTCCAACTCTCCATTTAGGAAAGCAATCTTAACATCCATTTGATGAACGAGAAGACCATGTGAGGCAGCTAGTGAAAGTAGAACTCGAATAGTGGTCAGTCGAGCCACAGGTGAGTAAGTATCAAAGAAGTCTTCACCTTCCTTTTGGGTATAACCCTTAGCCACGAGCCGAGCCTTGTACTTTTCAATAGTACCATCAGGCCTAAACTTCTTCTTGAATACCCATTTGCATCCTATAGGTTTGCACCCATAAGGACGATCAGTTATTTCCCAAGTTTCATTCACCAAGATGGAATCCATCTCGCTACGAACTGCTTCCTTCCAGTAGTCAGCATCTTCTGATGCATAGGCCTCTGAAATAGAACTGGGAGTGTCATCTATGAGATACACAAGAAAATCATCACCAAAGGATTTTGCAGTCATCTGTCTCTTGCTCCTAGTAGGAATTTCATTGTTCTCCTCCACAGGATTTTCAAAGTGTTCCATCGAAATGGCAGGTTCAGTAATTGTAACTGGTTCCTGATTCGATGAACTAGGCATCTCCTGATTAGATGAGGTAGCCATATCCTTCATGGGAAAGATATCTTCAAAGAAAGTCGCATCATTCGACTCCATGATCGTACTGACATGTATGTCAGGTACCTCAGACTTTACAACCAAGAATCTATAACCAATGCTATGAAAAGCATAACCCAGGAAAACACAATCCACAGTTTTTGGTCCAAGTTTGCGCTTCTTTGGAATTGGCACATTGACTTTCGCCAAACAACCCCAGGTTCGTAGATAAGAGAGTTTCAACCTTTTCTTCTCCCATTCCTCAAATGGAATTATCTCTTTGTTCTTTGTGGGAACTCGGTTTAGGACATGACATGCAGTCAGTATCGCCTCCCCCCACCATGCCTTGGAGAGACCCGATGTGTCTAACATGGCGTTAACCAAATCAGTTAGAGTACGGTTCTTTCTTTCGGCTACCCCATTTGACTGAGGTGAATAGGGAGGCGTCCTCTCATGGATTATACCATGTTCCGCACAAAAAGCATCAAATTCATTAGAAAAATACTCTCGACCACGGTCGGACCTAACACTACTGCAGGATGCTCCTAACGCGACACTACGATCAGAGACCCTTCGAGAAACTGTGTGCGATGCAATAATCGCAAACGGTGTTGTATGAAAACCGTCAAAAATGTATAAAATGTTTGCGATGATGGATGCATCAAACACGGTTCAGGTTTTAGTTGCATGTGCGATGAAGGGCATACGGTTCAGTTCAATTAACTGTTTGCGATGAGGAGGAACAAAAAAACGGGCAGCCAGATGAAGGCGTGTGCGATACACAGCATACGATTCACTCGGATGAACTATTTGTGATTAGGCAACACAAAAGAAACGGCCAAGCAGATCAAGGTGTGTGCAATATACAGCATGCGGTTCACTCGGATGAACTGTTTGCGTTGAGACATGAGAACAGAAACGGTTCAACTTAGCAAGATATGTGTGATATGCGGCAAACAGGTTTGTAATTAGAAATGTGTGTGAAGACCGATAATAACGCAGATGGTTGCTACTAATAAGACGTGTGTGTTGTGCGATGGGATTGCATACTTAATAGTGACATTAGGTGGCATTGCTTAATGCTTCATGTGATTTTATATTAACGGTAGCGATATGGGCGTAGGGACAGCAGGGGCATAATGTGGTGAGGCAAATGTGGTTGCCGGAGGGAGGTGATACGTCCATTTTGCATCATGCTTTTATATTGATATTTATTGCATTATGGGCTGTTATTACACGTTATGTCGCAATACTTATGCCTATTCTCTCTTATTTTACAAGGTTTACATGAAGAGGGAGAATGCCGACAGCTGGAATTCTGGGCTGGAAAAGGAGCAAATATTATAGACCTATTCTGCACAGCTCCAAAAGTCCTGAAACTTCATGGAAGTCATTTTTGGAATTAATAAAAAATACTTGACGTAGAAAATACCAGAGGGGGGCCACACCCTGGCCACGAGGGTGGGAGGCCCGCCCTACCCCCCGGGCACGCACCTTGCCTCGTGGGCCCCCTGGTGGCCCTCCGGTGCCCATCTTCTGCTATATGAAGTCTTTCGTCCGAGAAAAAATCATAAGCAAGCTTTCGGGAAGAAACTCCGCCGCCACGAGGCGGAACCTTGGCGGAATCAATCTAGGGCTCCGGCAGAGCTGTTTTGCCGGGGAAATCTCCCTCCGGGAGGGGGAAATCATCGCCATCGTCATCACCAACGCTCCAATCATCGGGAGGGGGCTAATCTCCATCAACATCTTCACCAGCACAATCTCCTCTCAAACCCTAGTTCATCTCTTGTATCCAATCTTTGTCCCAAAGCCTCAGATTGGTACCTGTAGGTTGCTAGTAGTGTTGATTACTCCTTGTAGTTGATGCTAGTTGGTTTATTTGGTGGAAGATCATATGTTCAGATCCATTATGCATATTAATACCCCTCTGATTATGAACATGAATATGCTTTTTGAGTAGTTACGTTTGTTCCTGAGGACATGGGAGAAGTATTGCTATTAGTAGTCATGTGAATTTGGTATTTGTTCGATATTTTGATGAGATGTATGTTGTCTCTCCTCTAGTGGTGTCATGTGAACGTCGACTACATGACACTTCACCATTATTTGTGCCTAGAGGAAGGCATTGGGAAGTAATAAGTAGATGATGGGTTGCTAGAGTGACAGAAGCTTAAACCCTAGTTTATGAGTTGCTTCGTAAGGGGCTGATTTGGATCCATATGTTTCATGCTATGGTTAGGTTTACCTTAATACTTCTTTTGTAGTTGCGGATGCTTGCAATAGGGGTTAATCATAAGTGGGATGCTTGTCCAAGTAAGGACAGCACCCAAGCACCGGTCCACCCACATATCAAATTATCAAAGTACCGAACGCGGATCATATGAGCGTGATGAAAACTAGCTTGACGATAATTCCCATGTGTCCTCGGGAGCACTTTCCTTCATATAAGAAATTGTCCAGGCTTGTCCTTTGCTATAAAAAGGACTGGGCCATCTTGCTGCACTTTATTTACACTTGTTACTTGTTACCCGTTACAAATTACTTTATCACAAAACTATATGTTACCGATAATTTCAGTGCTTGCAGAGAATACCTTGCTGAAAACCGCTTATCATTTCCTTCTGCTCCTCGTTGGGTTCGACACCCTTACTTATCGAAAGGACTACGATAGATCCCCTATACTTTTGGGTCATCAAGACTTTTTCTGGCGCCGTTGCCGGGGAGTGAAGCGCCTTTGGTAGGTGGAATTTGGTAAGGAAAAAAAATTATATAGTGTGCTGAAATTTACTGTCACTTGTTACTATGGAAAGTAATCCTCTGAGGGGCTTGTTCGGGGTATCTTCACCCCGACCAGTAGAGCAAAGAGTTGCTCCTCAACCTACTGAACCTACTGAAAATGTTTACTTTGAAATTCCTTCGGGTATGATAGAGAAACTGCTAGCTAATCCGTTTGCAGGAGATGGAACATTGCATCCCGATTTACACTTAATCTATGTGGATGAAGTTTGTGGATTATTTAAGCTTGCAGGTATGCCCGATGATGTTATCAAGAAGAAGGTCTTCCCTTTATCTTTGAAGGGAGATGCATTGACATGGTATAGGCTATGTGATGATATGGGATCATGGGACTACAAGCGATTGAAATTGGAATTTCATTAGAAGTTTTATCCTATGCATCTTGTTCATCGTGATCGTAATTATATATATAATTTCTGGCCTCGCGAAGGAGAAAGCATCGCTCAAGCTTGGGGGAGGCTTAAGTCAATGTTATATTCATGCCCCAATCATGAGCTCTCAAGAGAAATGATTAATCAAAATTTTTATGCTCGGCTTTCTGACAACAATCGCTCCATGCTCGATACTTCTTGTACTGGTTCTTTTATGATGAAGACTATTGAATTCAGATGGGATTTATTGGAAAGAATTAAACGCAACTCTGAAGATTGGGATCTCGACGAAGGTAAGGAGTCAGGTATAACACCTAAGTTTGATTGTGTTAAATCTTTTATGGATACCGATGTTTTCCGTAAATTTAGCACTAAATATGGACTTGACTCTGAGATAGTAGCTTCTTTCTGTGAATCCTTTGCTATTCATGTTGATCTCCCTAAGGAGAAGTGGTTTAAATATCATCCTCCCATAGAAGTAAAAGTAGTTGAACATATTAAAGTTGAAGAAAAGACTATCACTTATAATGATCCTATTGTTCCTACTGCTTATGCTAAGAAACCACCTTTCCTTGTTAGGATAAAAGATCATGCTAAAGCTTCAACTGTGGTTCGTAAAAGCAATATTAGAACTTATACACCCCCTGAGCAAGTTAACGTTGAACCTAATATTGCTATGGTTAAGGATCTCTTGGCTGATAATATTGATGGGCATGTTATTTATTTCTGTGAGGAAACTGCTAGAATTGCTAAACCTGGTGTCGGTGTCAAAACCGGCGAATCTCGGGTAGGGGGTCCCGAACCGTGCGTCTAGGATCGATGGTAACAGGAGACGGGGGAGACGATGTTTACCCAGGTTCGGGCCCTCCCTATGGAGGTAATACCCTACTTCCTGCTTGATTGATCTTGATGAATATGAGTATTACAAGAGTTGATCTACCATGACATTGCATTCCTTACACCCGTGTGCTTGACGCTGAAAAGAGTTTTACATGAAATGTGCATGAAATGCAGATGGTGCTGCCGCCGTGGAGGTTCTTTGGGCAGAGCTAGTCCGGGCCAAGGAGCGGGCCCGGTTTAGTGATGCTGCTGCTGAAAGGGCATCGACTGAACTGAAGGCCGAACAAGCTGCACGATGCCAAGGCGAGGAGAAGATATCCATGATGACACTCGCTTTGGAGAATGCTACTGGCCGCTGTGAATTTCTTGAGAAGGAGAATAAAGCCTTAATGGCTGAACTGGACAAGGCCCGACAGGAGGCGAGAGAAGCACGATCAGAGTCCAGAGCACTCCATGAGGAGGTTGGGTTGGCAAAGGAGATAGTGGCTGGGAAGCCTTTTCTGCTGCAGACTAAGTTCGGCGACCCGGACTATGCTCAGCTGAACCAAGTGTGGAGTTCTCCGGACGAGTATTTGGACTTGCCGAAGAATTCTTCCGATGCAGCGTGGTATTACCAAGCGCGATCTGGATATGCAACGGAGAAGCTTTTTTGGTCACAGTTTGGTGCGTCAAAGCGCCCGCTGCTTCTCAATGAACAGATGTCCCAATGGGCCGAACTTCATAGGGTATCTGGCACTGCCATGAAGGATGTCATAATCCGGCTGTGGCCAACCGAGCCTGCGCCGAGTAGCTATTTCGGTTTGGTGCAAAAGCTTGTCAATGTGGTGCCACGAATTGATGCTGCGAAGCGATTGGCGTGCATTGAAGGTGCACAGATGGTCTTTGCCCGAGTCAAGACATTCTGGGGAAAGATGAAGGCCATCGACGTCGCGACGAAGGGTCCGCCTGAAGGCAAGGACCGTCCAGAACAGGAGCGTCATTTTGAAGACGTCCTGGAGGCCGCCCACTTGATAGAGGGTCAATGTTCGAAGAACATAATGTTCGAGTGAGGTGTATGATGATTGTAAAAGACAATTATATAGTTAATCTATTTATGTTTTGCTCGAAAAGCTTGAGTTCCTCCTGTGCGGTCGTTTTTAATATAATCTGAAAGTTTTCCAGTCGTCGGCTTCAGCCCCCTCGTAGGAAGTACGGGGGTGTTCGGAAAAGCATTTAATCACTCGTTAACCAACGCCTTGGTCCATGAAGGAGGTGATAATGCGGCGAACCAGGCAATCGGACTATAAGGCGTTATCACTTTCACTTAACCATAGGAGTTTTATGGTGGGGCTACGACATAGCCCCTGGTGTGTATGCGGCGTATGTTGCCTTACATATCTGATCTGAAAAAGATCCCTCGTGTTACATGGAGAATCGCTAAAGATTCCAATAAGTCGTGAAGTGGTTGACCAGCTCTCGCCGCATCATGACAGTCAGTTTTCGGCTTTCTCTACTGAGGTGCTCATCCGGTTTAGGCCAGGGCACAATCGCAGTAGTTCTCCCTTTACTACCCTAGCCGATAGAGCGGAACGTAGGGTAGCAAGCACAGGATCCAGGCAACCCAACTATTGACCCAAGACAATGATTCGGAGCTGATGCATATAAGGCCAAACTTGCGACGCCGAAGTATGCTATGGAGCTGTTCGGACTTTTACTGGCAACTCATTTGTTCCCATGCCGAGCCCCTGGCAGGGTATGCCGAGGTGCATCGGCAAAGCAGCCGTTGAGGCCATACTTATTGTTGAAACAGTATGAAAGATCGGTTTGGATGAGGCTTACTAAGAACGGAGCAATGTGCCAATGATAAATTTATGTATATATATATATATATAAAGAAACCACGGACCCGGCTATTTGACATGCTTGGGTCGGGATCAGAGGAAAGAGGGCATAGTACAGCTCGTAATAAAGAGTGTGGTCTACAAAGTTATTTTGGACCTCCTGTCGCACATCTGCGTCGCCCGTCCTCGGGGAGGGGAATCCTTAACAGAAGTAGCCCCTTACATGGATCCGAACTCCGATAGAGTCCGTTGTAGATGCTGTCCAGCTGGTCACCTGTTCTTTAGGGATGATACAGAAAAACGAGAAAAACAGATAAAAACTTTACAGGAGTGCTTGTAGGGTTGTCCGCATTGTGCTTCCGCCGATGCCCATGGTATCTTGAGCGCGTAGTAATGTGCGCGTGGTGCAAATTTTGCCGGTACAGTAGGTGGGTGGCGGAAGCCGAACTGCTATTTGTGTTCCGGGAGTGGTCGAACATCGGAGGGGAACTGTTTCTGGCCCCTGGTGTTCTGCTGGCGAGCCGATCCGTTGTCTTTATCGCTTGGTGGCCTCCTCCCCTTGTGATCAGCGTTAAGCTTGCCTGCCTGCTTGAAAACCCAACAGTTACGGTTGGTATGATTAGCTGGTCTATCAGGGTGGTCGTGTATCTGACAAGGTCGATCCAATATCCTGTTAAGGGTGGATGGTCCATCCTGGTTTGCCTTTAGTGGCTTCTTCTGTTGACCGGGCTTCGGATTGTGAAATCCGGCGTTCACCGCTATGTCGCGTATATTACTGCGACTATTGTGTTCGGTTCGTCGTGGCTTTCCGTTGCCATCTCAGATTTCAGAAGTGCCCGGGCCGCTGGCATCATTGCTTTTACGAGCAAGCCAGTTGTCTTCTCCCGCGCAGAAGCGGTTCATTAGAGCGGTAAGGGCTGTCATGGATTTAGGTCCTTCCTGGCTGAGGTGACGCGCTAGCCATTCATCTCGGACGCTATGTTTGAAGGCCGCAAGGGCTTCTGCGTCCGGATAGTCGACAATTTGGTTCTTTTTGACTAAGAACCTGGTCCAGAGCTCCCTGGCTGACTCGCCGGGCTCCTGGACAATGTGACTTAAGTCATCGGCGTATAATGGCCGGACATATGTTCCCTGGAAGTTGTCTCGAAAGGTGTCTTCCAAATCTTCCTAGTTGCCAATAGAATTTTCTGTCAAACTATTTAGCCAGTACCGAGCTGGCCCTTTAAGCTTGAGAGGTAGGTATTTAATGGTGTGGAGGTCGTCTCCGCGGGCCATGTGAATATGGAGGAGGTAATCCTCTATCCACACCGCGGGATCTGCTGTCCCGTCGTATGATTTGATGTTAATGGGTTTAAACCCGTCTGGAAATTCATGCTCCATTACTTTGTTAGTGAATCAGAGAGGGTGTGCGGCTCCTCGATGTTGGGTGACACTATGAAGCACCTCCGACGGGCTCCGTTTACGGTGCTCGGCCCCGGCATGGTCGGTTTCATAGCGTCCGAATAGGCGACCATCATCGTCGGTCGGGGTATATCTTCGTGATCGGTACATCGATCTTGTGCGTCCTGCTCTACCCTCCGTGTCTTGGTTGATATCGTGAGTATTCCCCCGAGCTGTTTTGTTTTTGCTTTGACGGCCGGATGGGTTGGTATGGTGCTCTGCTTGGGCTGCTGCTTTGTTTGGACCGAACTGTGGTCGGCGCGCCGCATTGTTCGATGGTGTTGTGGGCTCCATCGCCCTGCCATTGTATTGAGGGAGCCACCTATTCTTGGGGTGGCTTTTGATTGGGCTGCTAAGGCCGTATTCTTCGGCGGCCAAGACCTCGGTCCATCTATCATTGAGCAAATCTTGGCTTGCTTGAAGCTGCAGCTGCTTCTTTCTTAGGCTCCTTGCAGTGGCTATAAGCCGGCGTTTAAAGCGCTCCTGCTCGAGGGGTTCCTTGGGCATGATAAAATCCTCGTTGCCGAGGATCTCCTCTTCCTCGGAGAGCGGGATATAATTGTTGTCCTCTGAGTCCCCATATGTGGTCTGTTCATCAGAGCTGTTTTGCCCGCCTTCCTGTTCCTCCTGCTCGGATTCTACCTCAACAGGGTCTTCATTGTCCGGAGTATCATCTTCTCTGGTGCTGGCAGTGTTTTCTCTTGGGCGATGAGGCCTAGAGCGCCGGTGTCCGGGCTGTGTACCAGGCGGTTTATCCTCGACCGGATCCTCCTTGTCATCGTCGAGAGCTCCGTAAGGTGTGTCTATCATACACACGTCATACCAGGAAGTGCTCATCCCGTGTCTAGCGGGTAGTAAGCTCTGTCCTTGCCCCTCATCGTCGTCCACACCATCGATGTCTTCGGAGCGGGGATCGGGCGTATTGGTTACATCTTCAACAGTGGCTACGAAGTGGGTGGCGGGTGGGAAACGAAATTATCCATCGTCCGGCGAAAGTTCAAACCGAACATAGTTCGGCGACGGGTCGTCTGCCAGGGATAGGTTTTTTAGAGAGTTTAGTATGTCGCCCATGGGCGAGTGTTGGAAGACATCCGCGGCGCTGAACTTGAAGATTGATATCCGATCGAGTTCGGTATATGCGGGCTCGCAGGGTTCGGAGTTCGACATGGGAGGCGAGTCCGAGGCTCCGTCGATGCAGATACCATATGAAGTGGAGTCTGCGTGCGGCTCCAGCGTCGCGGAATCGGTAGCCCCCGTGATGGGGTCGAGCTTCCCATCTTCGGATGACTTGATCTGCTCCGGATTTAAGGCTAGAGCTGTTACAGGAGCTATCTCCTGGATGCGGCCCGATGACAGGTTTAAGCCATGTTCATCGAGGCGATGGGGAGCGGTTGCCGCGGTCTCGAATCCGTCAAAGATCAAATCTCCACGGATGTCCGGGACGTAATTCAGGCTTCCGAATCTGACATGATGGCCAGGGGCGTAGCTATCGATCTGCTCCAGATGGCCAAGCGAGTTGGCCCGCAGTACGAAGCCGCTGAATACAAAGATCTGTCCAGGGAGGAAGGTTCCTCCTTGGACAACGTCATTATTGACGATTGAAGGGGCCATCGAACCTTTTGTCGACGGCACAGTGCAACTCTCAATGAAAGCACCAATGTCGGTGTCAAAACCGGCGGATCTCGGGTAGGGGGTCCCAAACTGTGCGTCTGGGATCGATGGTAACAGGAGACGGGGGACACGATGTTTACCCAGGTTCGGGCCCTCTCTATGGAGGTAATACCCTACTTCCTGCTTGATTGATCTTGATGAATATGAGTATTACAAGAGTTGATCTACCACGAGATCGTAATGGCTAAACCCTAGAAGTCTAGCCTATGACTATGGTAATGGGTATATGTGTTGTCCTTTCCGAACTATACCCGTCGGTTTATATAGACACCAAGGGGATCTAGGGTTTACATGGAATCAGTTACATAAGAAGGAATCTTCAATCACCAAGCTTGCCTTACACGTCAAGTAGAGTCCAATCCGGACACGAGTATGGTCTTCGGTCTTCACAGCCCATCAGTCCGGCCCATGGATAATAGGCCGGACTCCCGAGGACCCCTTAGTCCAGGACTCCCTCACCTGGTGCTAAAGATAAACATAGACCTATGGTAGGCATGCCTGTTATTTCTGTTAAAATAGGAGATCATTGTTATCATGGCTTGTGTAATATGGGTGCTAGTGCTAGTGCAATACCTATTTCCTTATACAAAGAAATTATGCATGATATTGCACCCGCTGAGTTAGAAGAAATTGATGTCACAATTAAACTTGCCAATAGAGATACTATTTCACCGATTGGGATTGTTAGAGATGTTGAAGTCTTGTGTGGGAAAGTTAAATATCCTGCTAATTTTCTTGTTCTTGGTTCCCCACAAGATAGCTTTTGTCCCATTATATTTGGTAGACCCTTCTTGAATATTGTCAATGCTAAGATAGACTGCGAAAAGGATGTTGTTACTATTGGTTTGGATGATATGTCTCATGAGTTTAATTTTTCTAAATTTCGTAGACAACCCCGTGATGAAGAATTGCCTAGTAAAGATGAAATTATTGGTCTTGCTTCTATTGCTGTGCCTCCTAGTGATCCTTTAGAACAATATTTGCTAGACCATGAAAATGATATGTTTATGAATGAAAGAAGGGAAATAGATGAAGTATTCTTTAAATAGGGACCTATCCTGAAACACAATTTGCCTGTTGAAATCCTAGGGGATCCTCCTCCACCCAAGGGTGATCCCGTGTTTGAGCTTAAACCATTACCTGATACTCTTAAATATGCTTATCTTGATGAAAAGAAGATATATCCTGTTATTATTAGTGCTAACCTTTTAGAGAAGGAAGAAGAAAAATTATTGAAAACTCTAAAGAAGCACCGCGCTGCTATTGGATATACTCTTGATGATCTTAAGGGCATTAGTCCCACTCTATGTCAACACAAAATAAATTTGGAGAAAGACGCCAAACCAGTTATTGATCATCAGCGATGGTTAAATCCTAAGATGAAAGAAGTGGTAAGAAAGGAAATATTAAAGCTCCTCGAAGCAGGTATAATCTATCCCGTTGCTGATAGTCAGTGGGTAAGTCCTATTCATTGTGTTCCTAAGAAGGGAGGTATTACTGTCGTTCCTAATGATAAAGATGAATTGATGCCGCAAAGAATTATTACAGGTTATAGGATGGTAATTGATTTTTGCAAATTAAATAAAGCTACTAAAAAGGATCATTACCCTTTGCCTTTCATTGATCAAATGCTAGAAAGATTATCCAAACATACACATTTTTGCTTTCTAGATGGTTATGCTGGTTTCTCTCAAATACCTGTGTCAGCTGATGATCAAGCAAAGACCACTTTTACTTGCCCTTTTGGTACTTTTGCTTATAGACGTATGCCTTTTGGTTTATGTAATGCACCTGCTACCTTTCAAAGATGCATGATGGCTATATTCTCTGATTTTTGTGAAAAGATTTGTGAGGTTTTCATGGATGATTTCTCCGTATGGATCCTCTTTTGATGATTGCTTGAGCAACCTTGATCGAGTTTTGTAGAGATGTGAAGAAACTAACCTTGTCTTGAATTGGGAGAAATGCCACTTTATAGTTAATGAAGGTATTGTCTTGGGGCATAAAATTTCTGAAAGAGGCATTGAAGTTGATAAAGCTAAAGTTGATGCTATTGAAAAGATGCCGTGTCCCAAGGACATCAAAGGTATAAGAAGTTTCCTTGGTCATGCCGGTTTTTATAGGAGGTTCATTAAGGACTTCTCAAAAATTTCTCGGCCTCTGACTAATCTATTACAAAAAGATATACCTTTTGTCTTTGATGATGATTGTGTAGAAGCATTTGAAATACTTAAGAAAGTATTAATTTCTGCACCTATTGTTCAGCCACCTGATTGGAATTTACCCTTTGAAATTATGTGTGATGCTAGTGATTATGCTGTAGGTGCCGTTCTAGGACAAAGAGTTGATAAGAAATTAAATGTTATTCAATATGCTAGTAAAACTCTAGACAATGCCCAAAGAAATTATGCTACTACTGAAAAAGAATTCTTAGAAGTTGTATTTGCCTGTGATAAGTTCAGACCTTATATTGTTGATTCTAAAGTAACTATTCACACTGATCATGCTGCTATTAAATACCTTATGGAAAATAAAGATGCTAAGCCTAGACTTATTAGATGGGTTCTCTTGCTACAAGAATTTGATTTGCATATTATTGATAGAAAGGGAGCTGAGAACCCCGTTGCAGACAACTTGTCTAGGTTAGAGAATGTTCTTGATGACCCACTGCCTATTGATGATAGCTTTCCTGATGAACAATTAGCTGTCACAAATACTTCTCGTACTACTCCATGGTATGCCGATTATGCTAATTACATTGTTGCTAAATTTATACCACCTAGTTTCACATACCAGCAAAAGAAAAAGTTTTTCTATGATTTGAGACATTACTTTTGGGATGAACCACATCTTTATAAAGAAGGAGTAGATGGTGTTATTAGATGTTGTGTACCTGAGCATGAACAGGAACAGATCCTACGCAAGTGTCACTCCGAGGCTTATGGAGGACACCACGCCGGAGATAGAACTGCGCATAAGGTATTGCAATCCGGTTTTTATTGGCCTACTCTCTTCAAGGATGCTCGTAAGTTTGTCTTATCTTGTGATGAATGTCAAAGGATTGGAAATATTAGTAGACGTCAAGAAATGCCTATGAATTATTCACTTGTTATTGAACCATTTGATGTTTGGGGCTTTGATTATATGGGACCTTTTCCTTCCTCTAATGGGTATACACATATTTTAGTTGCTGTTGATGTTGGGGAACGTAGCAATAATTCAAAATTTTCCTACGTGTCACCAAGATCAATCTAGGAGATGCTAACAACGAGAGAGAGGGAGTGCATCTTCATACCCTTGAAGATCGCTAAGCGGAAGCGTTACAAGAACGCGGTTGATGGAGTCGTACTCGCGGCGATTCAAATCGCGGAAGATCCGATCTAGCGCTGAACGGACGGCGCCTCCGCGTTCAACACACGTACATCCCGGGGACGTCTCCTCCTTCTTGATCCAGCAAGGGGAGAGGAGAAGTTGAGGGAGAACTCCAGCAGCACGATGGCATGGTGGCAATGGAGCTTGTGGTTCTCCGGCAGGGCTTCGCCAAGCACTACGGAGGAGGAGGAGATGTATGAGGAGGAAGGGGGCTGCGCCAAGGGAAGGGTGTGGCTGCCCTCCCACCCCTTCACTATATATAGGGGGAAGGGGAGAGGGGGCCGGCCCCTCTAGATGGATCTAGAGGAGGAGGCGACGGCCAGGGGAAACCCTAGATGGGTTTGGGCGCCCCCACCCCCTAGGAAACTTGCCCCCCAAGCCGGGAGGGGCGGCTGCCCTAGGGGTGGCGCCCCCACCTCTCCTGGTTATGTGAGAGGGGTTGGGAGGGGCGCACAGCCCCTTAGTGGGCTGGTTTGCCCCTTCCCCTTGGCCCATAAGGCCCCGCAACGCTTGCCGGGGCCTCCAAAACCCCTTTCGGACATGCTGGCCATAGCCTGGTACCCCCAGAACAATTCCGGACTCCAATACCCTTCGTCCAATATACCGATCTTCACCTCCGGACCATTCTGGAGCTCCTTGTCATGTCCGAGATCTCATCCAGGACTCCGAACAACCTTCGGTAACCACATACTATTTCCCATAACAACTCTAGCGTCACCGAACCTTAAGTGTGTAGGCCCTACGGGTTCGGGAACCATGCAGACATGACCGAGACACCTCTCCGGCCAATAACCAATAGCGGGATCTGGATACCCATATTGGCTCCCACATGTTCCACGATGATCTCATCGGATGAACCACGATGTCGGGGATTCAATCAATCCCGTATACAATTCCTTTTGTCTATCGGTATGTTACTTGCCCGAGATTCGATCGTCGGTATCCCAATACCTCGTTCAATCTCATTACCGGCAAGTCTCTTTACTCGTTCCGTAACGCATGATCCCGTGGCTAACTCCTTAGTCACATTGAGCTCATTATGATGATGCATTACCGAGTGGGCCCAGAGATACCTCTCCGTCATACGGAGTGACAAATCCCAGTCTCGATTCGTGCCAACCCAACAGACACTTTCGGAGATACCTGTAGTGCACCTTTATAGCCACCCAGTTACGTTGTGACGTTTGGTACACCCAAAGCATTCCTACGGTATCCGGGAGTTGCACAATGTCATGGTCTAAGGAAATGATACTTGACATTAGAAAAGCTCTTAGCAAACGAACTACACGATCTTGTGCTATGCTTAGGATTGGGTCTTGTCCATCACATCATTCTCCTAATGATGTGATCCCGTTATCAATGACATCCAATGTCCATGGTCAGGAAACCATAACCATCTATTGATCAACGAGCTAGTCAACTAGAGGCTTACTAGGGACATGTTGTGGTCTATGTATTCACACATGTATTACGGTTTCCAGTTAATACAATTATAGCATGAACAATAGACAATTATCATGAACAAGGAAATACAATAATAACCATTTTATTATTGCCTCTAGGGCATATTTCCAACAGTCTCCCACTTGCACTAGAGTCAATAATCTAGTTCACATCACTATGTGATTGTAATGAATCCAACACCCATGGGGTTTGTTCATATCTCGCTTGTGAGAGAGGTTTTAGTCAACGGGTCTGAACCTTCAGATCCGTGTGTGCTTTACAAATCTCTATGTCATCTTGTAGATGCAGCTACCACGCGCTACTTGGAGCTATTCCAAATAACTGCTCTACTATACGAATCCGGTTTACTACTCAGAGTCATCCGGATTAGTGTCAAAGTTTGCATCGACGTAACCCTTTACGACGAACTCTTTTACCACCTCCATAATCGAGAAAATTCCTTAGTCCACTAGATACTAAGGATAAGTTCGACCGCTGTCATGTGATCCATTCCTGGATCACTCTTGTACCCCTTGACTGACTCATGGCAAGGCACACTTCAGGTGCGGTACACAGCATAGCATACTGTAGAGCCTACGTCTAAAGCATAGGGGACGACCTTCGTCCTTTCTCTCTCTTCTGCCGTGGTCATGTCTTGAGTCTTACTCAATACTCACACCTTGTAACACAGCCAAGAACTCCTTCTTTGCTGATCTATTTTGAACTCCTTCAAAATCTTGTCACGGTATGTATTCATTTGAAAGTACTATTAAGCGTTTTTGATCTATCCTTATAGATCTTGATGCTCAATGTTCAAGTAGCTTAATCCAGGTTTTCCATTGAAAAACACTTTTCAAATAACCCTGTATGCTTTCCAAAAATTCTACATCATTTCTGATCAACAATATGTTAACGACATATACTCATCAAAAATTCTATAGTGCTCCCACTCACTTCTTTGGAATTACAAGTTTCTCATAAACTTTGTATAAACCCAAAATCCTTGATCATCTCATCAAAGCGTACATTCCAACTCCGAGATGCTTACTCCAGTCCTTAGAAGGATTGCTGGAGCTTTGCATACTTGTTAGCATCTTTCATGATTGACAAAACCTTCTGGTTGTATCACATACAACCTTTCCTCAAGAAAATCGTCGAGGAAACAATATTTTGACATCCTATCTGCAAGATTTCATAAATAATGCAGTACCTGCTAATATAATTTCAACAGACTCTTAGCATCGCTACGAGTGAGAAAGTCTCATCGTAGTCAACTCCTTGAACTTGTCGGAAAACATCTTAACAACAAGTCGAGCTTTCTTAATGGTGACACTTACCATCATTGTCCGTCTTCCTTTTAAAATCCATCTGCACCCAACAGCCTTACGACCATCAAGTAGTTCTTCCAAAGTCTATACTTTGTTTTATACATGGATCCTCTCTCGGATTTTATGGCCTCGAGCCATTCGTCGGAATCCGGGCCCACCATCGCTTCTCCATAGCTCGTAGGTTCATTGTTGTCTAGCAACATGACTTCCAAGACAGGATTACGTACCACTCTGAAGTAGTATGCATCCTTGTCGACCTACGAGGTTTGGTAGTGACTTGATCCGAAGTTTCATGATCACTATCATAAGCTTCCACTTCAATTGGTGTAGGTGCCACAGGAACAACTTCCTGTGCCCTGCTACACACTAGTTGAAGTGACGGTTCAATAACCTCATCAAGTCTCCACCATCCTCCCACTCAATTCTTTCGAGAGAAACTTTTCCTCGAGAAAGGACCCGTTTCTAGAAATAATCACTTTTGCTTCCAGATCTGAAATAGGAGGTATACCCAACTGTTTTGGGTATTCTATGAAGATGCATTTATCCGCTTTGGGTTCGAGCTTATCAGCCTGAAACTTTTTCACATAAGCGTCGCAGCCCCAAACTTTTAAGAAACGACAGCTTAGGTTTCTCTAAACCATAGTTCATACGGTGTCGTCTCAACGGAATTGCGTGGTGCCCTATTAAAGTGAATGCGGTTGTCTCTAATGCCTAACCCATAAACGATAGTGGTAATTCGATAAGAGACATCATGGTATGCACCATATCCAATAGGGTGCAGTTATGATGTTCGGACACACCATCACACTATGGTGTTCCAGGCGGTATTAGTTGTGAAACAATTTCCACAATGTCTTAATTGTGTGCCAAACTCGTAACTCAGATATCATCTCTATGATCATATCATAGACATTTTATCCTCTTGTCACGACGATCTTCAACTTCACTCTGAAATTACTTGAACCTTTCAATAATTCAGACTTGTGTTTCATCAAGTAAATATTCTTAGCATCTACTCAAATCATCTGTGAAGTAAGAACATAACGATATCCACTGCGTGCCTCAGCACTCATTGGACTGCACACATCAAATGTATTACTTCCAACAAGTTGCTTTCTTGTTCCATCTTACTGAAAACGAGGCCTTTCAGTCATCTTGCCCATGTGGTATGATTTGCATGTCTCAAGTGATTCAAAATCAAGTGAGTCCAAACGATCCATCTGTATGGAGTTTCTTCATGCATATCTACCAATAGACATGGTTCGCATGTCTCAATCTTTTCAAAAATGAGTGAGTCCAAAGATCCATCAACATGGAGCTTCTTCATGCGTTTTATACCAATATGACTCAAATGGCAGTGCCACAAGTATGTGGTACTATCATTACTATTTATATCTTTTGGCATGAACATGTGTATCACTACGATCGAGATTCAATAAACCATTCATTTTAGGTGCAAGACCATTGAAGGTATTATTCAAATAAACAGAGTAACCATTATTCTCCTTAAATGAATAACCGTATTGCGATAAACATAATCCAATCATGTCTATGCTCAACGCAAACACCAAATAACAATTATTTAGGTTTAACACCAATCTCGATGGTAGAGGGAGCATGCGATGCTTGATCACATCAACCTTGGAAACACTTCCAACACATATCGTCATCTCACCTTTAGCTAGTCTCCGTTTATTCCGTAGCCTTTTATTTCGAGTTACCAACACTTAGCAACCGAACCGGTATCTAATACCCTGGTGCTACTAGGAGTACTAGTAAAGTACACATTAATATAATGTATATCCAATATACTTCTGTCGACCTTGCCAGCCTTCTCATCTACCAAGTATCTAGGGTAGTTCTGCTTCAGTGACCGTTCCCCTCATTACAGAAGCACTTAGTCTCGGGTTTGGGTTCTACCTTGGGTTTCTTCACTAGAGTAGCAACTGATTTGTCGTTTCATGAAGTATCCCTTCTTGCCCTTGCCCTTCTTGAAACTAGTGGTTTTACTAACCATCAACAACTGATGCTCCTATTTGATTTCTACTTTCGCGGTGTCAAACATCGCGAATAGCTCAAGGATCATCATATCTATCCCTGATATGTTATAGTTCATCACAAAGCTCTAGTAGCTTGGTGGCAGTGACTTTGGAGAACCATCACTATCTCATCTAGAAGATTAACTCCCACTTGATTCAAGTGATTGTAGTACTCATACAATCTGAGCACATGCTCAACGATTGAGCTTTTCTCCTTAGTTTGCAGGCTTAAGAAACTTGTCAGAGGTCTCATACCTCTTGACGTGGGCACTAGTCTGAAATCCCAATTTCAGTCTTTGGAACATCTCATATGTTCTGCGACATTTCAAAAACGTCTTTGGTGCCACAATTTTAAACCGTTAGCATTACGCACTGAACTATCACGTAGTCATCAAAACGTGTATGTCAGATGTTTCGCAACATCTACAGACGACGCTCGAGGTTCAGCACACCGAGCGGTGCATTAAGGACATAAGCCTTCTGCGCAGCAATGAGGATAATCCTCAGTTTACGGACCTAGTCCGCATAATTTCTACTATCAACTTTCAACTAAATTTTCTCTAGGAACATATCTTAAACAGTAGAACTAAGGCGTAAGCTACGACATAATTTGCAAAGACCTTTTGACTATGTTCATGATAATTAAGTTCATCTGATTATTTAATGAACTCCCACTTAGATAGACATCCCTCTAGTCATCTAAGTGATACATGATCCGAATCGACTAGGCCGTGTCCGATCATCACGTGAGACGGACTAGTCATCATCGGTGAACATCTCCATGTTGATCGTATCTACTATACGACTCATGTTCGACCTTTCGGTCTCTTGTGTTCCGAGGCCATGTCTGTACATGCTAGGCTCGTCAAGTCAACCTAAGTGTTTCGCATGTGTAAATCTGGCTTGCACCCGTTGTATGCGAACGTTAGAATCTATCACACCCGATCATCACGTGGTGCTTCGAAACAACGAACCTTCGCAACGGTGCACAGTTAGGGGGAACACATCTCTTGAAATTTTAGTGAGGGATCATCTTATTTATGCTACCGTCGTTCTAAGCAAATAAGATGTAAACATGACAAACATCACATGCAAATCATAAAGTGACATGATATGGCCAATATCATCTTGCGCCTTTTGATCTCCATCTTCGAGGCGCGGCATGATCACCTTCGTCACCGGCATGACACCATGATCTCCTCATCATGATCTCCATCATCGTGTCTTCATGAAGTTGTCTCGCCAACTATTACTTCTACTACTATGGCTAACGGTTAGCAATAAAGTAAAGTAATTACATGGCATTTTTCATTGACACGCAGGTCATACAATAAATTAAGACAACTCCTATGGCTCCTGCCGGTTGTCATACTCATCGACATGCAAGTCGTGATTCCTATTACAAGAACATGATCAATCTCATACATCACATATATATAATTCATCACATCCTTTTGGCCATATCACATCACATAGCATACCCTGCAAAAACAAGTTAGACGTCCTCTAATTGTTGTTGCATGTTTTACGTGGCTGCTATGGGTTTCTAGCAAGAATGTTTCTTACCTACGCAAAAGCCACAACGGTGATATGCCAATTGCTATTTACCCTTCATAAGGACCCTCTTCATCGAATCCGATCCGACTAAAGTGGGAGAGACAGACACCCGCTAGCCACCTTATGCATCAAGTGCATGTCAGTCGGTGGAACCTGTCTCACGTAAGAGTACGTGTAAGGTCGGTCCGGGCCTCTTCATCCCAGAATGTCGCCGAATCAAGATAAGACTAGTAACGGTAAGCAAATTGAACAAATCATCGCCCACAACTACTTTGTGTTCTACTCGTGCATAGAATCTACGCATAGACCTGGCTCTGATACCACTGTTGGGGAACGTAGCAATAATTCAAAATTTTCCTACGTGTCACCAAGATCAATCTAGGAGATGCTAGCAACGAGAGAGAGAGGGAGTGCATCTTCATACCCTTGAAGACCGCTAAGCGGAAGCGTTACAAGAACACGGTTGATGGAGTCGTACTCGCGGCGATTCAAATCGCGGAAGATCCGATCTAGCGCCGAACGAACGGCGCCTCCGCGTTCAACACACGTAGAGCCCGGGGACGTCTCCTCCTTCTTGATCCAGCAAGGGGAGAGGAGAAGTTGAGGGAGAACTCCAGCAGCACGATGGCATGGTGGCAATGGAGCTCGTGGTTCTCCGGCAGGGCTTCGCCAAGCACTACGGAGGAGGAGGAGATGTATGAGGAGGAAGGGGGCTGCGCCAAGGGAAGGGTGTGGCTGCCCTCCCACCCCCTCACTATATATAGGGGGAAGGGGAGAGGGGGCCGACCCCTCTAGATGGATCTAGAGGAGGAGGCGATGGCCAGGGGAAACCCTGGATGGGTTTGGGCGCCCCCACCCCCTAGGAAACTTGCCCCCCAAGCCGGGAGGGGCGGCTGCCCTAGGGGTGGCGCCCCCACCTCTCCTGGTTACGTGAGAGGGGTTGGGAGGGGCGCACCGCCCCTTAGTGGGCTGGTTTGCCCCTTCCCCTTGGCCCATAAGGCCCCCCAACGCTTGCCGGGGCCTCCGAAACCCCTTTCGGACATGCTGGCCATAGCCTGGTACCCCCAGAACAATTCTGGACTCCAATACCCTTCATCCAATATACCGATCTTCACCTCCGGACCATTCCGGAGCTCCTCGTCATGTCCGAGATCTCATCCAGGACTCCGAACAACCTTCGGTAACCACATACTATTTCCCATAACAACTCTAGCGTCACCGAACCTTAAGTGTGTAGGCCCTACGGGTTCGGGAACCATGCAGACATGACCGAGACACCTCTCCGGCCAATAACCAATAGCGGGATCTGGATACCCATATTGGCTCCCACATGTTCCACGATGATCTCATCGGATGAACCACGATGTCGGGGATTCAATCAATCCCGTATACAATTCCCTTTGTCTATCGGTATGTTACTTGCCCGAGATTCGATCGTCGGTATCCCAATACCTCGTTCAATCTCATTATCGGCAAGTCTCTTTACTCGTTCCGTAACGCATGATCCCGTGGCTAACTCCTTAGTCACATTGAGCTCATTATGATGATGCATTACCGAGTGGGTCCAGAGATACCTCTCCGTCATACGGAGTGACAAATCCCAGTCTCGATTCATGCCAACCCAACAGACACTTTCGGAGATACCTGTAGTGCACCTTTATAGCCACCCAGTTACGTTGTGATGTTTGGTACACCCAAAGCATTCCTACGGTATCCGGGAGTTGCACAATCTCATGGTCTAAGGAAATGATACTTGGCATTAGAAAAGCTCTTAGCAAACGGACTACACGATCTTGTGCTATGCTTAGGATTGGGTCTTGTCCATCACATCATTCTCCTAATGATGTGATCTCGTTATCAATGACATCCAATGTCCATGGCCAGGAAACCATAACCATCTATTGATCAACGAGCTAGTCAACTAGAGGCTTACTAGGGACATGTTGTGGTCTATGTATTCACACATGTATTACGGTTTCCAGTTAATACAATTATAGCATGAACAATAGACAATTATCATGAACAAGGAAATACAATAATAACCATTTTATTATTGCCTCTAGGGCATATTTCCAACAGTTGATTACGTTACTAAGTGGGTAGAAGCTATTCCAACTAGTAGTGCTGATCATAACACTTCTATTAAGATGCTTAAAGAAATTATTTTTCCGAGGTTTGGAGTCCCTAGATATTTAATGACTGATGGTGGTTCACATTTTATTCATGGTGCTTTCTGAAAAATGCTTGCTAAGTATGATGTTAATCATAGACTTGCATCTCCATATCACCCACAGTCTAGTGGTCAAGTAGAATTGAGTAATAGAGAGCTCAAATTAATTTTGCAAAAGACTGTTAATAGATCTAGAAAGAATTGGTCCAAGAAACTTGATGATGCATTATGGGCCTATAGAACTGCATATAAAAATCCTATGGGTATGTCTCCGTATAAAATGGTTTATGGAAAAGCATGTCACTTACCTCTCGAACTAGAACATAAGGCATATTGGGCCATTAAAGAGCTCAATTATGATTTCAAACTTGCCGGTGAGAAGAGGTTATTTGACATTAGCTCACTTGATGAATGGAGAACCCAAGCCTATGAGAATGCCAAGTTGTTTAAAGAAAAAGTTAAAAGATGGCTGATAACCCACAAGTATAGGGGATCGCAACAGTTTTCGAGGGTAGAGTATTTAACCCAAATTTATTGATTCGACACAAGGGGAGCCAAAGAATATTCTCAAGTATTAGCAGTTGAGTTGTCAATTCAACCACACCTGGATAACTTAGTATCTGCAGCAAAGTATTTAGTAGCAAAGTAATATGATAGTAGTGGTAACGGTAACAGAAGTAACGGTAGCAAAAGTAATATTTTTGGTGTTTTGTAGTGATTGTAACAGTAGCAACGGAAAAGTAAATAAGCGGAGAACAATATGTGAAAAGCTCGTACGCATTGGATCGGTGATGGAGAATTATGCCGGATGCGGTTCATCATGTAACAGTCATAACATAGGTGACACAGAACTAGCTCCAATTCATAAATGTAATGTAGGCATGTATTCCGAATATAGTCATACGTGCTTATGGAAAAGAACTTGCATGACATCTTTTGTCCTACCCTCCCGTGGCAGCGGGGTCCTAATGGAAACTAAGGAATATTAAGGCCTCCTTTTAATAGAGTACCGGAACAAAGCATTAGCACATAATGAATACATGAACTCTTCAAACTATGGTCATCACCGGGAGTGGTCCCGATTATTGTCACTTCGGGGTTGCCGGATCATAACACATAGTAAGTGACTATAGACTTGCAAGATAGGATCAAGAACTCACATATATTCATGAAAACATAATAGGTTCAGCTCTAAAATCATGACACTCGGGCCCTAGTGACAAGCATTAAGCATAGCAAAGTCATAGCAACATCAATCTCAGAACATAGTGGATACTAGGGATCAAACCCTAACAAAACTAACTCGATTATATGATAGATCTCATCCAACCCATCACCGTCCAGCAAGCCTACGATGGAATTACTCATGCACCACGGTAAGCATCATGAAATTGGTGATGGAGGATGGTTGATGATGACGACAGCGACGAATCCCCCTCTCCGGAGCCCCGAACGGACTCCAGATCAGCCGTCCCGAGAGGTTTTAGGGCTTGGCGGCGGCTCCGCATCGTAAAACGCGATGAATTCTTCTCTCTGATTTTTTCTCCCCGAAAGCAAATATATAGAGTTGGAGTTGAGGTCGGAGGAGCTCCAGGGGGCCCACGAGATAGGGGGCGCGCCCTCCACCCTCATGGACAGGGTGTGGGCCCCATGGTCTTCATCTTTTGCAAGGATTTTTATTATTTCCAAATAGACGTTCCGTGGAGTTTCAGGTCATTCCGAGAACTTTTGTTTCTGCACATAGATAACACCATGGAAAGTCTGCTGAAAACAGCGTTAGTCCGGGTTAGTTCCATTCAAATCATGCAAGTTAGAGTCCAAAACAAGGGCAAAAGTGTTTGGAAAAGTAGATACGACGAAGACGTATCAACTCCCCCAAGCTTAAACCTTTGCTTGTCCTCAAGCAATTCAGTTGATAAACTGAAAGTGATAAAGAAAAACTTTTACAAACTCTGTTTGCTCTTGTTGTTGTAAATATGTAAAGCCAGCATTCATGTTTTCAGCAAAGATTATGACTAACCACATTCACAATAACTCTTAGGTCTCATGTTTACCCATATCAATAGCATAATCAACTAGCGAGCCATAATAATAAATCTCGGATGACAACACCTTCTCAAAACAATCATGATATGATATAACAAGATGGTATCTCGCTAGCCCTTTCTGAGACCGCAAAACATAAATGCAGAGCACCTTTAAAGATCAAGGGCTGACTAGACATTGTAATTCATGGTAAAAGAGATCCAATCATAGTCATACCCAATATAAATTAATAGTAATGAATGCAAATGACAGCTGCGCTCTCCAGCTAGTGCTTTTTTAATAAGAGGGTGATGACTCAACATAAAAGTAAATAGATAGGCCCTTCGCAGAGGGAAGCAGGGATTTGTAGAGGTGCCAGAGCTCGGTTTTGAAATAGAGATAAATAATATTTTGAGCGGCATACTTTCATTGTCAACATAACAACCAAGAGATGGCGATATCTTCCATGCTACACACATTATATGCGGTTCCCAAACAGAATGGTAAAGTTTATACTCCCCCTCCACCAACAAGCATCAATCCATGACTTGCTCGAAACAACGAGTGTCTCCAACTAGCAATAGTCCCAGGGGGAGTTTTGTTTGCAATTATTTTGATTTAGTTTGCATAAAGCATGGGACTGGGCATCCCGGTGAGTAGCCATTTTCTCGTGAGTGAGGAGCGGAGTCCACTCCTCTTGAGAATAACCCGCCTAACATGGAAGATAAGGGCAGCCCTAGTTGATACATGAACTATTCGAGCATACAAAACAGAATGTTTATTTGAAGGTTTAGAGTTTGGCACATACAAATTTTACTTGGAACGGTAGGTAGATACCGCATATAGGAAGCTATAGTGGACTCATATGGAATAACTTTGGGGTTTAAGGGATTGGATGCACAAGCAGTATTCCCGCTTAGTACAAGTGAAGGCTAGCAAAAGACTGGGAAGCGACCAACTAGAGAGCGACAACAGTCATAAACAAGCACTAAAATTAATAAACATTGAGTGCGAGCATGAATAGGATATAATCCACCATGAACATAAATATCGTGAAGGCTATGTTGATTTGTTTCAACTACATGTGTGAACATGTGCCGAGTCGAGTCACTTGAATCATTCAAAGGAGGATACCACCCCACTATACCACATCACAACCATTTTAATAGCGTGTTGGCACACAAGGTCAACCCTTATAACTCATAGCTAATCAAGCATGGCATAAGCAACTATGATCTCTAATTGTCATTGCAAACATGTTTATTCATAATAAGCTGAATCAGGAACGATGAACTCATCATATTTACAAAAACAAGAGAGGTCGAGTTCATACCAGCTTTTCTCATCTAAGTCAGTCCATCATATATCGTCATAATTGCCTTTCACTTGCATGACCGAACGATGAGAATAATAATAAGAGTGCACGTGCATTGGACTAAGCTGGAATCTGCGAGCATTCAATAAACAGGAGAAGACAAGGCAATATGGGCTCTTGGTTATGCATATAAGAGCCACTTTAACAATTTAATTATGGTCTTCTCCTATCGACCCCCAAAGAAAAGAAAAGAAATAAAACTATTTACACGGGAAAGCTCCCAACAAGCAAAAGAAGAACAAGAAATCTTTTTGGGTTTTATTTTTAACTATTACTACTACGGCAAGAAAAGTAAATTAACTAAAAATTACTCTAATTTTTTGGTTTGTTTTTCTTAAAGTTTATCAAACACACAAGAAGAAAGCAAGAAAAAGAAAATAAACTAGCATGGATATTACAGTGAAAGAGTATGAGCACCGACATCTAGCAATGAGTGTGTGTGAACATAAATGTAATGTCGGTGGGAAATACGTACTCCCCCAAGCTTAGGCTTTTGGCCTAAGTTGGTTCATTGCCACGGATGGCCTAGCGGATATCCATAGTTGTAGCTAGGGTCGTACTGAGCTGCGGCAGTTATTGCCTCCTGAGCTGCAGCGTGGCGGCGAGCTGCCTCTGCCCTCCTCTCGTACTCATCTGCCTCCTCTCTGGTAATAACATATCTTCCTTTTGCCTGATAATCAAAGAAGGCAGGAGCAGGGAGAGTAATACGGACAGCACGACGTTTGTCAAAGATTAAGCGATACCGGAGAGGTGATTCATTCCTCTCGATAAACTGGTGGTGGACCATAGCATTATAGTCTAAATAGGTAGGAGGCAACTCAATATCATCCTCACGAACGTCCACACCAAGAAAATCAGCTAAGCGGGTTGCATAAATTCCTCCAAAGAAATCTCCATTAAATCTATTATGATGCAACCTACGTGCAACAATGGCTCCCAAGTTATAAGTTTGGTCTCCTAACACAGCACTCCTAAGAATACTGAGATCAGGGACACACATGTGACATGCTTCATCTTTACCATTTATGCATCTACCTAGGAAGAGAGCAAAATAATGTATAGCAGGAAAATGGATGCTCCCTATGGTAGCTTGTGCTATGTCTCTAGATTCCCCCACAGTTATGATAGCAAGAAAATTTCTAAATTCAGATTTGCGAGGTTCACTAGCACTACCCCATTGTGGAAGTTTGCAAGCAGCGGTAAAATCCTCTAAGTCCATAGTATAAGATTTTTCATAAAGATCAAACAGGATAGTTGGAGAATTACGTGAAGATGAAAATTCAAACCTCCTCACAAATGTACTAGTGAGATAGTGGTACTGGCGGCATTTGTCTGCCTCGAAGCTCACAAGATCAACGTTACGCAAATATGCGTTAAATTCTTCCTTGATTCCCGCTCGATCCATAAAATTTTCTGAAGGCCATTCACAAGGCCGCACTGGAGCGTCCCTTGGTGGCTCCTCGTCAGCATCATGCATTGCAAGCCTGGGTCCTTGCTTCCTTGAAGAACCACCTTGGAACATTTTCCTAAACATATTTCTTCCTCTGAAAAATTTCTGAAATTTTTAGTAACTTCAAATAAAAGTGAACCAAGCTCAACAAAATTGATAGCAACTACTCCTACAAGTGCCTAGAGCCTATATCATGCATTAGAACTACTTGGAACCATATAAATTTGACATGCAAGCTCAAGAACATGGTCACCTAGGCAGCACAAATTTGCAATGAATAAAGCACTAGAACAAAAACTAATTGGACCAATGGAGGAGTCACATACCAAGGAACAATCTCCCCAAGCAGTTTTGTGAGAGGTACTTTGAGCAAGGAGATCGAAAATCGCAGCAAAATGAGCTAGAACTCGTGCTTGAGCTGGATATTGGTGTTTGTGGGAGGAAGAAGGAGTGTATGGGTGCTGGAATAAGTGGAGGGGGGCCACCGTGGGCCCACGAGGCAGGGGGGCGCACCCAGGGGGTAGGGCGCGCCCTCCACCCTCGTGGTCAGGTGCTTGCCCCTCCTGCTGTGTTCTCAGTGCCAGATATTCTCAAAAATTCTAGAAAAAAATCATATTCCATTTTCAGGGCATTTGGAGAACTTTTATTTTTGGGGCATTTTTATATTGCATGGATAAATCAGAAAATAGACAGAAAACTACTATTTTTACTTTATTTCAACTAATTAACAGAAAGTAGAAGGAGGGTACAGAAGGTTGTGCCTTCTAGTTTCATCCATCTCATGCTCATCAAAAAGAATCCACTAACAAGGTTGATCAAGTCTTGTTAACAGACTCATTCCGAATAACATGGAATCGGAGAAATTTCGAATAACACTATGTTACCTCAACGGGGATATGCACATCCCCAATAATAAGAATATCATATTTCTTCTTGACAGTAGGAAGAGGAAATTCAAAACCTCCAAATATAATTGATGGAATTTTTCCAATAGAGTTGATACTATGAACTTGAGGTTGTTTCCTCGGAAAGTGTACCGTATGCTCATTACCATTAACATGAAAAGTGACATTGCCTTTGTTGCAATCAATAACAGCCCCTGCAGTATTCAAAAATGGTCTTCCAAGAATAATAGACATGCTATCGTCCTCGGGAATATCAAGAATAACAAAGTCCGTTAAAATAGTAACATTTGCAACTACAACTGGCACATCCTCACAAATACCGACAGGTATAGCAGTTGATTTATCAGCCATTTGCAAAGATATTTCAGTAGGTGTCAACTTATTCAAATCAAGTCTACGATATAAAGAGAGAGGCATAACACTAACACCGGCTCCAAGATCACATAAAGTAGTTTTAACATAGTTTCTTTTAATGGAGCATGGTATAGTTGGTACTCCTGGATCTCCTAGTTTCTTTGGTATTCCACCCTTAAAAGTATAATTAGCAAGCATGGTGGATATCTCAGCTTCAGGTATCTTTCTCTTATTTGTAACAATATCTTTCATATTTCAGCAAAGCGCTCAAAATCCTCATCATCCTTTTTCTTGGATGGTTTGGGACGAAAAGGAATGGGTTTCTGAACCCATGGTTCCCTTTCCTTACCGTGTTTCCTAGCAACAAAGTCTCTCTTATCATATCATTGATTCTTTGATTGTGGGTTATCAAGATCAACAGCAGGTTCAATTTCTACATCATTATCATTACTAGGTTGAGCATCATCATTAACATTTTCATTAGGTTCATGTTCATTACCAGATTGTGTTTCAGCATCAGAAATAGATATATCATTTGGATTCTCAGGTGTTCCAGCAATAGGTTCACTAGAAGCATGCAAAGTCCTATCATTTTTCTTTTTCTTCCTTTTAGAAGGACTAGGTGCATCAATATTATTTCTCTGAGAATCTTGTTCAATTCTCCTAGGGTGGCCTTCAGGATACAAAGGTTCCTGAGTCATTTTACCAGTTCTAGTAGCCACTCTAACAGCATAATCATTATTCTTACTATTTAATTCATTGAGAAAATCATTTTGAGCCTTAAGTACTTGTTCTACTTGAGTGGTAACCATAGAAGCATGTTTACTAATGAGTTTAAGTTCACCTTTAACTCTAGACATGTAATCACCCAAGTGTTCAAGCGTTCGAAATTATATTTCAATTGTCTACCAAAATAAGCATTGAAGTTTTCTTGTTTGACAATAAAATTATCAAACTCTTCTAAGCATTGTCTAGCAGACTTATAGTGAGGAATATCACCTTCATCAAATCTATAGAGAGAATTTACCTTTACTACCTGTGTAGGGTTATCGAGACCATGAGTTCCTTCAATAGGTAATGGATTAAGATCATATGTTTCTTCAGTAGGCGGTAAATTAAGACCGTATATTTCTTCAATAGGAGGTAAATTCTTAACATCTTCAGCTTTAATACCTTTTTCTTTCATAGATTTCTTTGCCTCTTGCATATCTTCAGGACTAAGAAATAGAACACCTCTCTTCTTCGGAGTTGGTTTAGGAATAGGCTCAGGAATTGGCTCAGGAGCTGGCTCCGGAAGTGTCCAATTATTTTCATTTGTCAACATATTATTCAATAGAATTTCAGCTTCATCCGGTGTTCTTTCCCCGAAAACAGAACTAGCACAACTATCCAGGTAATCTCTGGAAGCATCGGTTAGTCCATTATAAAAGATATCAAGTATTTCATTTTTCTTGAGAGGATGATCAGGCAAAGCATTAAGTAACTTGAGAAGCCTCCCCCAAGCTTGTGGGAGACTCTCTTCTTCAATTTGCAAAAAGTTGTATATTTCCCTCAAAGCAGCCTGTTTCTTATGAGCAGGGAAATATTTAGCAGAGAAGTAATAAATCATATCCTGGGGACTATGCACACAACCAGGATCAAGAGAATTAAACCATATCTTAGCATCACCCTTTAATGAGAACGGAAATATTTTAAGGATATAAAGGTAGCGAGATTTCTCATCATTAGTGAACAGGGTGGCTATATCATTTAATTTAGTAAGATGTGCCACAACAGTTTCAGATTCATAACCATGAAAAGGATCAGATTCAACCAAAGTAATTATATCAGGATCAACAGAGATTTCATAATCCTTATCGGTAACACAGATAGGTGAAGTAGCAAAAGCAGGGTCAGGTTTCATTCTATCATTAAGAGATTGCTGATTCCATTTAGCTAATGACCTCTTGAGCTCATATCTATCCTTGCAAGCTAAAATAGCTAAAGAAGCTTATTTATCAAAAACATAACCCTCAGGAATAACAGGCAAGTCTTCATCATCACTTTCATCAATATAATCAGTTTCAATAATTTCTTTCTCTCTAGCCCTAGCAATTCGTTCATCAAGAAATTCACTAAGTGGCACAGTAGTATCAAGCATAGAAGTAGTCTCATCATAAGTATCATGCATAGCAGAAGTGGCATCATCAATAACATGCGACATATCAGAACGAATAGCAGAAGCAGGTTTAGGTGTCGCAAACTTACTCAAAACAGAAGGTGAATCAAGTGCAGAGCTAGATGGCAGTTCCTTACCTCCCCTCGTAGTTGAGGGATAAATTGTTGTCTTAGCGTCTTTCAAGTTCTTCATGAAGACCAGCAGATATAAATCCCAAGTGACTCAAAGAATAGAGCTATGCTCCCCAGCAACGGCGCCAGAAAATAGTCTTGATAACCCACAAGTATAGGGGATCACAACAGTTTTCGAGGCTAGAGTATTTAACCCAAATTTATTGATTCGACACAAGGGGAGCCAAAGAATATTCTCAAGTATTAGTAGTTGAGTTGTCAATTCAACCACACCTGGATAACTTAGTATCTGCAGCAAAGTATTTAGTAGCAAAGTAATATGATAGTAGTGGTAACGGTAACAAAAGTAACGGTAGCAAAAGTAATATTTTTGGTGTTTTGTAGTGATTGTAACAGTAGCAACGGAAAAGTAAATAAGCGGAGAACAATATGTGAAAAGCTCGTAGGCAATGGATCGGTGATGGAGAATTATGTCGGATGCGGTTCATCATGTAACAGTCATAACATAGGGTGACACAGAACTAGCTCCAATTCATCAATGTAATGTAGGCATGTATTCCGAATATAGTCATACGTGCTTATGGAAAAGAATTTGCATGACATCTTTTGTCCTACCCTCCCGTGGCAGCGGGGTCCTAATGGAAACTAAGGGATATTAAGGCCTCCTTTTAATAGAGTACCGGAACAAAGCATTAGCACATAATGAATACATGAACTCCTCAAACTATGGTCATCACCGGGAGTGGTCCCGATTATTGTCACTTCGGGGTTGCCGGATCATAACACATAGTAAGTGACTATAGACTTGCAAGATAGGATCAAGAACTCACATATATTCATGAAAACATAATAGGTTCAGATCTGAAATCATGGCACTCGGGCCCTAGTGACAAGCATTAAGCATAGCAAAGTCATAGCAACATCAATCTCAGAACATAGTGGATACTAGGGATCAAACCCTAACAAAACTAACTCGATTACATGATAGATCTCATCCAACCCATCACCGTCCAGCAAGCCTATGATGGAATTACTCACGCACGGCAGTGAGCATCATGAAATTGGTGATGGAGGATGGTTGATGATGACGACGACGACGAATCCCCCTCTCCGGAGCCCCGAACGGACTCCAGATCAGCCCTCCCGAGAGGTTTTAGGGCTTGGCGGCGGCTCCGTATCGTAAAACGCGATGAATTCTTCTCTCTGATTTTTTCTCTCCGAAAGCAAATATATAGAGTTGGAGTTGAGGTCGGAGGAGCTCCAGGGGGCCCACGAGGTAGGGGGCGCGCCCTCCACCCTCATGGACAGGGTGTGGGCCCCCTGGTCTTCATCTTTTGCAAGGATTTTTTATTATTTCCAAATAGACGTTCCGTGGAGTTTCAGGTCATTCCGAGAACTTTTGTTTCTGCACATAGATAACACCATGGAAAGTCTGCTGAAAACAGCGTCAGTCCGGGTTAGTTCCATTCAAATCATGCAAGTTAGAGTCCAAAACAAGGGCAAATGTGTTTGGAAAAGTAGATACGATGGAGACGTATCAATGGCATGACAAAAGGATACAAAAGCATGAGTTTAATGTAGGTGATTATGTGTTGCTATACAACTCTCGTTTAAGATTTTTTGCAGGAAAGCTTCTATCTAAATGGGAAGGTCCTTACGTTATCGAGGAGGTCTATCATTCCGGTGCTATAAAAATCAACAACTTCGAAGGCACAAATCCGAAGGTGGTGAACGGTCAAAGAATCAAACATTATATCTCAGGTAATCCTATAAATGTTGAAACTAATGTTATTGAAACCGTAACCCCGGAGGAATACATAAGGGACACTTTCCAGAATGTTTCAGACACCGAAAAGGAATCGGTACGTGGTACGGTAAGTAAACCGACTCTAAAACAGTTCTAATGGCAATTTTTCTCCGTTTTGGAATATTTAAAAAAATAGGAAAATAAGAAGCAGTCCGGGAAGGACACGAGGCTTCCATGAGGGTGGGAGGCGCGCCCTACCCCCCTGGATGCGCCCCCTGCCTCGTGGGCACCTCGTGTGCTCTCCGGACTCTGTTTTCTTGCATGATACTTCTTTTGGTTGGTAAAAATTCATTATATAATCTCCTGAAGGTTTTGACCACCGTATCACACAAATATCCTCTATTTTCATTTCGAGCTGTTTTTCTGACAGATCTAGATCACTATGACGTCTCCAAGCGCCCCCAAGGACAAGTTCTTCGAGAAGGTCATCAACCCCTACCTCGCGGAGGTGCTGCAACACCCTCAAACCATTGAGATGCGTGATGGGTTGCTGCACATCCGCGATGTTGAGGGACCAAGGAGGACCGGAAGCGTGGAGACGAGGCTCGAAACAGTGGAACAACAAGTTTTCAAGTGCCAGGGGATGGTGGAACGTGGACTCAACGCCAACCACATGATGATCGCGGAGTTCACCAACAACCACAAGCTGGATGCCAATAACATTGGGGAAACCATCTTCAAGCTTCACGAGAAGATTGAGCATCTCCAAGCCCAAATCTATGACCTGCAAAACCAAATCTGTGAGTATGAATATAGATTCAAAAGGATGAGTTTGGCTGCAGATTTGAGGATCTCGGAGACTCGATCATCCTTCTATGATGGTAAGCCTATGCCTTGGAAGAGGGACGACAAGCCCACATCATCAACAACTCCACCACCTTCTTCACCGGCAAAGGGGATATAATCACATGGGTATGGGCACTCCCCTTGGCAACCGCCAAGCTTGGGGGAGGTGCCCTGGTATCGTATCACCATCACACTCCTATCTTTACCATTTTTCTTAGTTTGATCCTTTTGGTAATATCTTGATCTACTAGAATAAAGTTTTAGTATGATTTATGTTTGAGTTTTGCTTTATGATCCCTTTATGTAATCGAGTCCGTGAGCTATATAATAAAGATTAGTGTTGAGTCAAGGGCTTGATTATTTTTCCATGATCTTGAGGGAATAAAAGAAAAGAGAAAGAATAAAAAGAAATAAAGAGATCATATTGATCTTATGGAGAGTAATGACTTCACATAGAAAGAGTATGATGATTAAAAGTTGTTGAGAGTTGACAAACATAGTTTTGGTCATCGTTGCAATTAATAGGAAGTAATAAAGAAAGAGAGGTTTCACATATAAATATACTATCTTGGACATCTTTTATGATTGTGAGCACTCATTAAAATATGACATGCTAAAGAGTTGACGTTGGACAAGGAAGACAACGTAATGGGTTATGTTTTCTTATATCTGAAATAAAGTATATTGTCATGGATCATCCAACATGTTGAGCTTGCCTTTCCCTCTCATGCTAGCCAATTCCTTGCACCAAGTAGAGATACTACTTGTGCTTCCAATATCCTTAAACCCAGTTTTGCCATGAGAGTCCACCATATCTACCTATGGATTGAGTAAGATCCTTCAAGTAAGTTGTCATCGGTGCATGCAATAAAAATTGCTCTCTAAATATGTATGAATTATTAGTGTGGAGGAAATAAGCTTTATACGATCTTGTGATATGGAAGAAATAAAAGCGACGGACTGCATAATAAAGGTCCATATCACAAGTGGCAATATAAAGTGACGCTCTTTTACATTAAGATTTCGTGCATCCAACCATGAAAGCGCGTGACAACCTCTGCTTCCCTCTACGAAGGGCCTATCTTTCACTTTTACCTTATGCAAGAGTCACGGTGATCTTCGCCTTTCCTTTTACATTTTATCCTTTGGCAAGCGCATTGTGTTGGAAAGATCCTGATACATATATCTAATTGGATGTAAGTTAGCATGAACTATTATTGTTGACATTACCCTTGAGGTAAAAGGTTGGGAGGTGAAACTATAAGCCCCTATCTTTCTCTGTGTCCGATTTGAACTCCGTAACCACAAGTATTGCGTGAGTGTTAGCAATTGTGAAAGACTAAATGATAGTTGAGTATGTGAACTTGCTGAAAAGCTCTTACATAGACTCTTTCCGATGTTATGATAAATTGCAATTGCTTCAATGACTGAGATTATAGTTTGCTGGTTCTCAATGAAGTTTCTGATTCATACTTGACATTGTGAATAGATTATTACTTGAGCATAAGAAATCATATGACAATATATATGTATATGTTGCTATTATAAGAATGATCATGATGCCCTCATGTCCGTATTTTATTTTATCGACACCTCTACCTCTAAACATGTGGACATATTTATCGTTATCGGCTTCCGCTTGAGGACAAGCGAGGTCTAAGCTTGGGGGAGTTGATACGTCCATTTTGCATCATGCTTTTATATTGATATTTATTGCATTATGGGCTGTTATTACACGTTATGTCGCAATACTTATGCCTATTCTCTCTTATTTTACAAGGTTTACATGAAGAGGGAGAATGCCGGCAGCTGGAATTCTGGGCTGGAAAAGGAGCAAATATTAGAGACCTATTCTGCACAGCTCCAAAAGTTCTGAAACTTCACGGAAGTCATTTTTGGAATTAATAAAAAATACTGGATGAAGAAAATACTAGAGGGGGGCCACACCCTGGCCACGAGGGTGGGAGGCGCGCCCTTCCCCCCTGGGCGCGCCCCCTGCCTCGTGGGCCCCCTGGTGGCCCTCCGGTGCCCATCTTCTGCTATATGAAGTCTTTCGTCCGAGAAAAATCATAACAAGCTTTCGGGAAGAAACTCCGCCGCCACGAGGCGGAACCTTGGCGGAATCAATCTAGGGCTCCGGCAGAGCTGTTCTGCCGGGGAAACTTCCCTCCGGGAGGGGGAAATCATCGCCATCGTCATCACCAACGCTCCTCTCATCGGGAGGGGGCTCATCTCCATCAACATCTTCACCAGCACCATCTCCTCTCAAACCCTAGTTCATCTCTTGTATCCAATCTTTGTCCCAAAGCCTCAGATTGGTACCTGTAGGTTGCTAGTAGTGTTGATTACTCCTTGTAGTTGATGCTAGTTGGTTTATTTGGTGGAAGATCATATGTTCAGATCCATTATGCATATTAATACCCCTCTAATTATGAACTTGAATATGCTTTTTGAGTAGTTACGTTTGTTCCTGAGGACATGGGAGAAGTATTGCTATTTAGTAGTCATGTGAATTTGGTATTCGTTCGATATTTTGATGAGATGTATGTTGTCTCTCCTCTAGTGGTGTCATGTGAACGTCGACTACATGACACTTCACCATTATTTGGGCCTAGAGGAAGGCATTGGGAAGTAATAAGTAGATGATGGGTTGCTAGAGTGACAAAAGCTTAAACCCAAGTTTATGCGTTGCTTCGTAAGGGGCTGATTTGGATCCATATGTTTCATGCTATGGTTAGGTTTACCTTAATACTTCTTTTGTAGTTGCGGATGCTTGCAATAGGGGTTAATCATAAGTGGAATGCTTGTCCAAGTAAGGACAACACCCAAGCACCGGTCCACCCACATATCAAATTATCAAAGTACCGAACGCGAATCATATGAGCGTGATGAAAACTAGCTTGACGATAATTCCCATGTGTCCTCGGGAGCGCTTTCCTTCATATAAGAAATTGTCCAGGCTTATCATTTGCTACAAAAAGGATTGGGCCATCTTGCTGCACTTTATTTACACTTGTTACTTGTTACCCTTTACAAATTACTTTATCACAAAACTATCTGTTACCGATAATTTCAGTGCTTGCAGAGAATACCTTGCTGAAAACCGCTTATCATTTCCTTCTGCTCCTCGTTGGGTTCGACACTCTTACTTATTGAAAGGACTACGATAGATCCCCTATACTTGTGGGTCATCAGGAGGCGGAGGTGGAGGCCCGCACGTGCGTCAGCGACCTTGCGCGCTACATCGAGTTCTTGCGGGAGGAGGAGGAGCGCCTCGTCGAGCACGCAAAGAGCCTTACCGCAGTCGTGGCCGCAGCACACGCCGACACAGAGGCGAGGAATCAGGAGATCTACGAGCAGTCCGGCCGCTTTGAGAGGGATCGTCTGGAGCGGCAGTGGGTGTTCGAGCTAGCGAGCGTCGTTGAATGTGCAGCAGCGGCAGGCACCGTATTGCATTTGTCCAGCTCATCGGTAGGCTCCTCCTCTTCCTCTGCCTCTTACTGAGCACACTCTGCAGAGGAGAGGCTACCGGAAGTAGCACAAAGCCCCTCCGTGGTAGTAGTAGTATTTAGGGGCTATTTTGTTCAGTTCATCTGACTATAGATGTGTGATCAAACTGTACAACGTACTTAAAATTAGCTAGTATATATAGTTGAACTAGCTATTTCAGTTTCAGTACGTGGTTGGCAACAATTGGGCAGAAGTTTGGTTAGTTCATCTGTCGAGTTGAACTGTTTGTATAAATTAAGAACGACTGCTTAATCTATGAATGAAATCTATACTTAATTACTGAATTTTAGTTGCAAAAATTACATAGTGCTAATGATTTCTAGCTCTATATTTTGACAAATCGCAGTGTTACAAGGATTGACAAATGGCAATGTTACTAGATCAACAAATGTAAATCTTTCCAGTTTGACAAATGGCAACATACCCAATATGACAAATGCAAATCTTACCAAATTGTTTGTACGTGGTTGCACACGGGTCATCCAAAACAACCGTTTGCATTGAAGGGATGCACAAATCCTGCGCTACTCTCACTTTGCATACGGGTGTTCTATCTAAATCGTTTACGATCAAGAGCTGCAGAAATCCTGCTCAGCACATTTTCTCTTGGCTTCCTGGGGAAGCTGTGATACGTCCATTTTGCATCATGCTTTTATATCTATATTTTTTGCATTATGGGCTGTTATTACACATTATGTCACGATACTTATGCCTATTCTCTCTTATTTTACAAGGTTTACATGAAGAGGGAGAATGCCGGCAGCTGGAAATCTGGGCTGGAAAAGGAGCAAATATTAGAGACCTATTCTGCACAGCTCCAGAAGTCCTGAAACTTCACGGAAGTTATTTTTGGAATTAATAAAAAATACTGGTGAAAGAATCCACCAGAGGGGGCCCACACCCTGGCCACGAGGGTGGGGGGCGCGCCCTACCCCCTTAGGCGCGCCCCCTGCCTCGTGGGCCCCCTGGCAGGCCTCCAGTGCCCATCTTCTGCTATATGAAGTCTTTTACCCTAGAAAAAAAATCATAAGCAAGCTTACGGGAAGAAACTCTGCCGCCACGAGGCGGAACCTTGGCAGAACCAATCTAGGGCTCCGGCAGAGCTGTTCTGCCAGGGAAACTTCCCTGCGGGAGGGGGAAATCATCGCCATCGTCATCACCAACGATCCTCTCATCGGGAGGGGGTCAATCTCCATCAACATCTTCATCGGCACCATCTCCTCTAAAACCCTAGTTCATCTCTTGTATCCAATCTTTGTCCCAAAGCCTCAGATTGGTACCTGTGGGTTGCTAGTAGTGTTGATTACTCCTTGTAGTTGATGCTAGTTGGTTTATTTGGTGGAAGATCATATGTTCAGATCCTTTATGCATATTAATACCCCTCTGATTATGTACATGAATATGATTTGTGAGTAGTTACTTTTGTTCCTGAGGACATGGGAGAAGTCTTGCTATAAGTAGTCATGTGAATTTGGTATTCGTTCGATATTTTGATGAGATGTATGTTGTCTTTCCTCTAGTGGTGTTATGTGAACGTCGACTACATGACACTTCACCATTGTTTGGGCCTAGAGGAAGGCATTGGGAAGTACTAAGTAGATGATGGGTTGCTAGAGTGACAGAAGCTTAAACCCTAGTTTATGTGTTGCTTCATAAGGGGCTGATTTGGATCCATATGTTTCATGCTATGGTTAGGTTTACCTTAATACTTCTTTTGTAGTTGTGGATGCTTGCAATAGGGGTTAATCATAAGTGGTATGCTTGTCCAAGAAAGGACAACACCCAAGCACCGGTCCACCCACATGCCAAATTATCAAAGTAACGAATGCGAATCATATGGGCATGATGAAAACTAGCTTGATGATAATTCCCATGTGTCCTCGGGAGCGTTTTACTTCATATAAGAGTTTGTCCAGGCTTGTCCTTTGCTACAAAAGGGATTGGGCCATCTTGCTGCACCTTGTTTACTTTCATTACTTGTTACCCATTACAAATTATCTTATCACAAAACTACCTGTTACCAATAATTTCAGTGCTTGCAGAGAATACCTTACTGAAAACCGCTTGTCATTTCCTTCTGCTCCTCGTTGGGTTCGACACTCTTACTTATGGAAAGGACTACAATAGATCCCCTATACTTGTGGGTCATCAAGACTTTTTTCTGGCGCTGTTGCCGGGGAGTGAAGTGCCTTTGGTAGGTGGAATTTGGTAAGGAAAAATTTATATAGTGTGTTGAAATTTACTGTCACTTGTTACTATGGAAAGTAATCCTCTGAGGGGCTTGTTCGGGGTATCTTCACCCCGACCAGTAGAGCAAAGAGTTTCTCCTCAACCTACTGAACCTACTAAAAATGTTTACTTTGAAATTCCTTCGGGTATGATAGAGAAACTGCTAGCTAATCCTTTTACAGGAGATGGAACATTACATCCCGATTTGCACCTAATCTATGTGGATGAAGTTTGTGGATTATTTAAGCTTGCAGGTATGCCCGAGGATGTTATCAAGAAGAAGGTCTTCCCTTTATCTTTGAAGGGAGAGGCATTGACATGGTTTAGGCTATGTGATGATATGGGATCATGGAACTACAACCGATTGAAATTGGAATTTCATCAGAAGTTTTATCCTATGCATCTTGTTCATCGTGATCGTAATTATATATATAATTTTTGGCCTCGCGAAGGAGAAAGCATCGCTCAAGCTTGGGGGAGGCTTAAGTCAATGTTATATTCATGCCCCAATCATGAGCTCTCAAGAGAAATGATTATTCAAAATTTTTATGCTCGGCTTTCTCTCAATAATCGCTCCATGCTCGATACTTCTTGTACTGGTTCTTTTATGATGAAGACTATTGAATTCAAATGGGATTTATTGGAAAGAATTAAACGCAACTCTGAAGATTGGGATCTAGATGAAGGTAAGGAGTCAGGTATAACTCCTAAGTTTGATTGTGTTAAATCTTTCATGGATACCGATGTTTTCCGTGAATTTAGCACTAAATATGGACTTGACTCTGAGATAGTAGCTTCTTTCTGTGAATCCTTTGCTACTCATGTTGATCTCCCTAAGGAGAAGTGGTTTAAATATAATCCTCCCATTGAAGTAAAAGTAGTTGCACCTATTAAAGTTGAAGAAAAGACTATCACTTATAATGATCATGTCGTTCCTACTGCTTATATTGAGAAACCACCTTTCCCTGTTAGAATAAAGGATCATGCTAAAGCTTCAACTGTGGTCAATAAAAGTAATATTAAGACACCCAAACCCCCTGAGCAAATTAAAGTTGAACCTAGTATTGCTATGGTTAAAGATCTCTTGGCTGATAATATTGATGGGCATGTTATTTACTTCTGTGAGGAAACTGCTAGAATTGCCAGACCTGATACTAAAAATAAACATAGACCTGTTGTAGGCATGCCTGTTATTTCTGTTAAAATAGGAGATCATTGTTATCATGGCTTATGTGATATGGGTGCTAGTGCAAGTGCAATACCTCATTCCTTATACAAAGAAATTATGCATGATATTGCACCTGCTGAGATAGAAGAAATTGATGTTACAATTAAGCTTGCCAATAGAGACACTATTTCACCAGTTGGGATTGTTAGAGATGTTGAAGTCTTGTGTGGGAAAGTTAAATATCCTGCTGATTTTCTTGTTCTTGGTTCCCCACAAGATAACTTTTGTCCCATTATATTTGGTAGACCCTTCTTGAATACTGTTAATGCTAGGATAGACTGCGAAAAGGATGTTGTTACTATTGGTTTGGGGGATATGTCTCATGAGTTTAACTTTGCTAAATTTCGTAGACAACCCCGTGATGAGGAATTGCCTAGTAAAGATGAAATTATTGGTCTTGCTTCTATTGCCGTGCCTCCTAATGACCCTTTAGAACAATATTTGCTAGACCATGAAAATGATATGTTTATGAATGAAAGAAGGGAAATAGATGAAGTATTCTTTAAACAGGGACCTATTTTGAAACACAACTTGCCTGTTGAAATACTAGGGGATCCCCCTCCACCCAAGGGTGATCCCGTGTTCGAGCTTAAACCATTACCCGATACTCTTAAATATGCTTATCTTGATGAAAAGAAGATATATCCTGTTATTATTAGTGCTAACCTTTCAGAGCATGAAGAAAAGAAATTATTGAAAACTCTGAAGAAGCACCGTGCTGCTATTGGATATACTCTTGATGATCTTAAGGGCATTAGTCCCACTCTATGCCAGCACAAAATAAAATTGGAGAAAGACGCTAAACCAGTTGTTGATCACCAACGACGGTTAAATCCTAAGATGAAAGAAGTGGTAAGGAAAGAAATACTAAAGCTTCTGGAGGCAGGTATAATTTATCCCGTTGCTGATAGTCAGTGGGTAAGTCCTGTCCATTGTGTCCCTAAGAAGGGAGGTATTACTGTTGTTCCTAATGATAAAGATGAATTGATCCCACAAAGAATTATTACAGGTTATAGAATGGTAATTGATTTCCGCAAATTAAATAAAGCTACTAAAAAGGATCATTACCCTTTACCTTTTATTGATCAAATGCTAGAAAGATTATCCAAACATACACATTTTTGCTTTCTAGATGGTTATTCTGGTTTCTCTCAAATACCTGTGTCAAAAGAGGATCAAGAAAAGACCACTTTTACTTGCCCTTTCGGTACCTTTGCTTATAGACGTATGCCTTTTGGTTTATGTAATGCACCTGCTACCTTTCAAAGATGCATGATGGCTATATTCTCTGATATTTGTGAAAAGATTGTTGAGGTTTTCATGGATGATTTCTCCGTTTATGGAACTTCTTTTGATGATTTCTTGAGCAACCTTGATCGAGTTTTGCAGAGATGTGAAGAAACTAATCTTGTTTTGAATTGGGAGAAGTGCCACTTTATGGTTAATGAAGGTATTGTCTTGGGACATAAAATTTCTGAAAGAGGTATTGAAGTTGACAAAGCTAAAGTTGATGCTATTGAAAAGATGTCGTGTCCCAAGGACATTAAAGGTATAAGAAGTTTCCTTGGTCATGCCGGTTTTTATAGGAGGTTCATTAAGGACTTCTCTGAAATCTCCAGGCCTCTGACTAATCTCTTACAAAAAGATATTCCTTTTGTCTTTGATGATGATTGTGTAGAAGCATTTGAAATACTTAAGAAAGCTTTGATTTCTGCACCTATTGTTCAGCCACCTGATTGGAATTTACCCTTTGAAATTATGTGTGATGCTAGTGATTATGCTGTAGGTGCTGTTCTAGGACAAAGAGTTGATAAGAAATTAAATGTTATCCAATATGCTAGTAAAACTCTAGACAATGCCCAGAGAAATTATGCTACTACTGAAAAAGAATTTTTAGCAGTTGTATTTGCTTGTGATAAGTTCAGACCTTATATTGTTGATTCTAAAGTAACTGTTCACACTGATCATGCTGCTATTAAATATCTTATGGAAAAGAAAGATGCTAAACCTAGACTTATTAGATGGGTTCTCTTGCTACAAGAATTTGACTTGCATATTATTGATAGAAAGGGAGCTGAGTACCCCGTTGCAGACAACTTGTCTAGGTTAGAGAATGTTCTTGATGACCCACTACCTATTGATGATAGCTTTCCTGATGAACAATTAGCTGTCATAAATGCTTCTCGCACTGCTCCATGGTATGCTGATTATGCTAATTACATTGTTGCTAAATTTATACCACCTAGTTTCACATACCAACAAAAGAAAAAGTTTTTCTATGATTTAAGACATTACTTCTGGGATGAGCCACACCTTTATAAAGAAGGAGTAGATGGTGTTATTAGACGTTATATACCTGAGCATGAACAGGAACAGATCCTACGCAAGTGTCACTCCGAGGCTTATGGAGGGCACCACGCTGGAGATAGAACTGCACATAAGGTATTGCAATCCGGTTTTTATTGGCCTACTCTCTTCAAAGATGCCTATAAGTTTCTCTTGTCTTGTGATGAATGTCAAAGAATTGGTAATATTAGCAGACGTCAAGAAATGCCTATGAATTATTCACTTGTTATTGAACCATTTGATGTTTGGGGCTTTGATTATATGGGACCGTTTCCTTCCTCTAATGGGTATACACATATTTTAGTTGTTGTTGATTATGTTACTAAGTGGGTAGAAGCTATTCCAACTAGTAGTGCTAATCATAACACCTCTATTAAGATGCTTAAAGAAGTTATTTTTCCAAGGTTTGGAGTCCCTAGATATTTAATGACTGATGGTGGTTCACATTTTATTCATGGTGCTTTTCGTAAAATGCTTGCTAAGTATGATGTTAATCATAGAATTGCATCTCCGTATCACCCGCAGTCTAGTGGTCAAGTAGAATTGAGTAACAGAGAGCTCAAATTAATTTTGCAAAAGACTGTTAATAGATCTAGAAAGAATTGGTCTAAGAAACTTGATGATGCATTATGGGCCTATAGAACTGCATATAAAAATCCTATGGGTATGTCTCCGTATAAAATGGTTTATGGAAAAACATGTCACTTACCTCTCGAACTAGAACATAAGGCATATTGGGCCATTAAAGAGCTCAATTATGATTTCAAACTTGTCGGTGATAAGAGGTTATTTGACATTAGCTCGCTTGATGAATGGAGAACCCAGGCCTACGAGAATGCCAAACTATTTAAATAAAAAAAATAAAAGATAGCATGACAAAAGGATACAAAAGCGTGAGTTTAATGTAGGTGATTATGTGTTACTATTCAACTGTCCTTTAAGATTTTTTGCAGGAAAGCTCCTCTCTAAATGGGAAGTTCCTTATGTTATCGAAGAGGTCTAACGTTCCGGTGCCATAAAAACCAACAACTTCGAAGGCACAAATCCGAAGGTGGTGAACGGTCAAAGAATCAAACATTATATCTCAGGTAATCCTATAAATGTTGAAACTAATGTTATTGAAACCGTAACCCCGGAGGAATACATAAGGGACACTTTCCAGAACGTTTCAGACTCCGAAAAGGAATAGGTATGTGGTACGGTAAGTAAACCGACTCCAAAACAGTTCTAATGGTAATTTTTCTCCATTTTGGAATATTTAAGAAAATAGGAAAATAAGAAGTAGTCCGGGAAGGACATGAGGCGTCCACGAGGGTGGAGGGCGCGCCCCCTGCCTCGTGGGCACCTCGTGTGCCCTCCGGACTCCGTTTTCTTGCACGATACTTCTTTTGGTCAGTAAAAATTCGTTATATAATCTCCCGAAGGTTTTGACCACCGTACCATGCAAACATCCTCTGCTTTTGTTTCGAGCTATTTCTGTAGCAGGTTTGGAGCAAGATGTCATCTCAGGATTCCGACGGAGAGAGCTATGTCTCACATCTCGTTGCTGACCTAAAGACCTATGGGATCTATCTCCTTGTGGTCGAACTACGGATGATGAGGAGGATGCTCATTTGATGAGGATCAATGATTCAAGTTCGGAGGAGGAGGATGTCCCTCTACCTCAAACTGGGGATATGCACATGAAGTTCAAAAAGTTTAGTCTTCCTAAGAGGGCTAAACTGTCTAACAACCGATCTATTCCTTCCCGTTTCGGCAAAACAGCAAAGGAGATTTATGTGAAAAAATCTTGAAGATGGAATCGGAGGTCGATGATTTAAAGGAGGAAATTGCTCTTCTCAAGTATAATATGAAAAAGCTGAAGGCACAATTATCTTCATCATCACCATCCTCTTCACCCCCAAAGAAGGAGACATAATCACACGGGTATGGGCACTCCCCTTGGCAACTGCCAAGCTTGGGGGAGGTGCCCCGGTATCGTATCACCATCACACTCCTATCTTTATCATTTTTCTTAGTTCGATCCTTTTGGTAATATCTTGATCTAGTAGAATAAAGTTTTAGTATGATTTAGGTTTGAGTTTTTCCTTATGATCCTTCTATGTAATCAAGTCCGTGAGCTATATATAATAAAGATTAGTGTTGAGTCAAGGGCTTGATTATCTTGCTATGATCGTGAGGGAATAAAAGAAAAAGAAAGAATAAAAAGAATTAAAGAGATCATATTGATCTTATGGACAGTAATGACTTCACATATAAAGAGTATGATGAATAAAAGTTGTTGAGAGTTGACAAACCTAGTTTTGGCCATCGTTGCAATTAATAGGAAGTAATAAAGAAAGAGAGGTTTTCACATATAAATATACTATCTTGGACATCTTTTATGATTGTGAGCACTCATTAAAGTATGACCTGCTAAAGAGTTGACGTTGGACAAGGAAGACAACGTAATGGGTTATGTTTTCTTATATCTAAAATAAAGTATATTGTCATGGATCATCCAACATGTTGAGATTGCCTTTCCCCCTCATGCTAGCCAAAATTCTTTGCACCAAGTAGAGATACTACTTGTGCTTCCAAATATCCTTAAACCCAGTTTTGCCATGAGAGTCCACCATATCTACCTATGGATTGAGTAAGATCCTTCAAGTAAGTTGTCATGTTGCATGCAATAAAAATTGCTCTCTAAATATGTATGACTTATTAGTGTGGAGGAAATAAGCTTTATACGATCTTGTGATATGGAAGAAATAAAAGCGACGGACTGCATAATAAAGGTCCATATCACAAGTGGCAATATAAAGTGACGTTCTTTTGCATTAAGATTTCGTGCATCCAACCATAAAAGCACATGACAACCTCTGCTTCCCTCTGCGAAGGGCCTATCTTTTACTTTTGTCTTTTACCTTGCAAGAGTCAAGGTGATCTTCACCTTTCCTTTTTATATTTTATCCTTTGGCAAGCACATTGTGTTGGAAAGATCCTGATATATATATCCAATTGGATGTAAGTTAGCATGAATTATTATTGTTGACATTACCCTTGAGGTAAAAGGTTGGGAGGTGATGTCTACTACGCAACCTTCTTCTTGTAGACGTTGTTGGTCCTCCAAGTGCAGAGGTTTGTAGGACAGTAGCAAGTTTCCCTCAAGTGGATGACCTAAGGTTAATCAATCCGTGGGAGGCGTAGGATGAAGACGGTCTCTCTCAAACAACCTTGCAACCAAATAGCAAAGAGTCTCTTGTGTCCCCAACACACCCAATACAATGGTAAATTGTATAGGTGCACTAGTTCGGCGAAGAGATGGTGATACAAGTGCAATATGGATGGTAGATATAGGTTTTTGTAATCTGAAAATATAAAAACAGCAAGGTAACTAATGATAAAAGTGAGCGTAAACGGTATTGCAATGCTAGGAAACAAGGCCTAGGGTTCATAATTTCACTAGTGCAAGTTCTCTCAACAATAATAACATAATTGGATCATATAAATATCCCTCAACATGCAACAAAGAGTCACTCCAAAGTCACTAATAGCGAAGAACAAACGAGAGATTATGGTAGGGTACGAAACCACCTCAAAGTTATTCTTTCTGATCGATCTATTCAAGAGTTCGTACTAGAATAACACCTTAAGACACATATCAACCAAAACCCTAATGTCACCTAGATACTCCAATGTCACCTCAAGTATCCATGGGTATGATTATACGATATGCATCACACAATCTCAGATTCATCTATTCAAACCAACACAAAGTACTTCAAAGAGTGCCCCAAAGTTTCTACCAGAGAGTCAAGACGAAAACGTGTGCCAACCCCTATGCATAAGTTAACGAAGTCACGGAACCCGCAAGTTGATCACCAAAACATACATCAAGTAGATCACGTGATATCCCATTGTCACCACAGATAAGCACATGCAAGACATACATCAAGTGTTCTCAAATCCTCAAAGACTCAATCCGATAAGATAACTTCAATGGGAAAACTCAATCCATTACAAGAGAGTAGAGGGGGAGAAACATCATAAGATCCAACTATAATAGCAAAGCTCGCGATACATCAAAATCGTACCACCTCAAGAACACGAGAGATAGAGAGAGAGGGATCAAACACATAGGTACTGGTACATACCCTCAGCCCCGAGGGTGAACTACTCCCTTCTCATCATGGAGAGCGTCGGGATGATGAAGATGGCCACCAGTGAGGGATCCCCCCTCCGGCAGGGTGCCGGAACAGGGTCCCGATTGGGTTTTGGTGACTACAGAGGCTTGCGGCGGCGGAACTCCCGATCTATTCTGTTCCCTGATGTTTTTAGGGTATATAGATATTTATAGGCGAAAGAAGTCGGTCAGCGCAGCCACGAGGGGCCCACGAGGGTGGGGGCGCGCCCAGGGGGCCAGGCGCGCCTCCCTGCCACGTGGCCACCTCGAAGCTTCCCTGGCGTCTACTCCAAGTCTCCTGGATTGCTTCCGTTTCAAAAATAACCTCCCGAAGGTTTCATTCCTTTTGGACTCCATTTGATATTCCTTTTCTTCGAAACACTGAAATAGGCAAGAAAACAACAATTTGGGCTGGGCCTCCGGTTAATAGGTTAGTCCCAAAAATAATATAAAAGTGTTTAATAAATCCCCATAAACATCCAAAACAGATAATATAATAGCATGGAACAATAAAAAAATTATAGATACGTTGGAGACGTATCAGCATCCCCAAGCTTAATTCCTGCTCGTCCTCGAGTAGGTAAATGATAAAAACAGAATTTTTGATGTGGAATGCTACCTAACATATTTATCAATGATATCTTCTTTATTGTGGCAAGAATATTCACATCCATAAGATTCAAGACAAATGTTTAATATTGACATGAAAACAATAATAATTCAAGCATACTAACAAAGCAATCATGTCTTCTTAAAATAACATGGCCAAAGAAAGTTATCCCTACAAAATCATATAGTCTGTCTATGCTCTATCTTCATCACACAAAATATTTAAATCATGCACAACCCCGATGACAAGCCAAGCAATTGTTTCATACTTTTGATGTTTCTCAAACTTTTTCAATCTTCACGCAATACATGAGCATGAGCCATGGACATAGCACTATAGGTGGAATAGAATGGTGGCTGTGGAGAAGACAAAAAGGAGAAGATAGTCTCGCATCAACTAGGCGTATCAACGGGCTACGGAGATGCCCATCAATAGATATCAATGTGAGTGAGTAGGGATTGCCATGCAACGGATGCACTAGAGCTATAAGTGTATGAAAGCTCAACAAAAGAAACTAAGTGGGTGTGCATCCAAATCGCTTGCTCACGAAGACCTAGGGCATTTTGAGGAAGCCCATCATTGGAATATACAAGCCAAGTTCTATAATGTAAAATTCCCACTAGTATATGAAAGTGACAACATAGGAGACTTTCTATCATGAAGATCAAGGTGCTACTTTGAAGCACAAGTGTGGTAAAAGGATAGTAGCATTGCCCCTTCTCTCTTTTTCTCTCTTTTTTTGGTCCTTCCCTCATTTTTTTGGCCTTTTTTTTATTTAGTCTGAAGTCTCATCCCGACTTGTGGGGGAATCATAGTCTCCATCATCCTTTCCTCACTTGGGACAATGCTCTAGTAATGATGATGATCATCACACTTTTATTTACTTAGAACTCAAGCATTACAACTCAATACTTAGAACAAAATATGACTCTATATGAATGCCTCCGGCGGTGTACCGGGATGTGCAATGACTCATGAGTGACATGTATGAAAGAATTATGAATGGTGGGTTTGCCACAAATACAATGTCAACTACATGATCATGCAAAGAAATATGACAATGATGGAGCGTGTCATAATAAACGGAACGGTGGTAAGTTGCATGGTAATATATCTCAGAATGGCTATGGAAATGCCATGATAGGTAGGTATGGTGGCTGTTTTGAGGAAGGTATATGGTGGGTGTATGATACCGGCGGAAGGTGCGCGGTATTAGAGAGGCTAGCAATGGTGGAAGGATGAGAGTGCGTATAATCCATGGACTCAACATTAGTCATAAAGAACTCACATACTTATTGCAAAAATCTATTAGTTATCGAAACAAAGTACTACGCGCATGCTCCTAGGGGGATAGATTGGTAGGAAAAGACCATCGCTCGTCCCCGACCGCCACTCATAAGGAGGACAATCAGTAAATAAATCATGCTCCGACTTCATCACATAACGGTTCACCATACGTGCATGCTACGGGAATCACAAACTTTAACACAAGTATCTCTCAAATTCACAACTAGTCCACTAGCATGACTCTAATATCACCATCTTTATATCTCAAAACAATCATAAAGAATCAAACTTCTCATAGTATTCAATGCACTTTATATGATAATTTTTATTATATCCCTCTTGGATGCCCATCATATTAGGACTAAATTCATAACCAAAGCAAATTACCATGCTTTTCTAAAGACTCTCAAAATAATATAAGTGAAGCACGAGAGTTCACCTATTTCTTCAAAATAAAACCACCGCCGTGCTCTAAAAGGATATAAGTGAAGCACTAGAGCAAATGACAAACTACTCCGAAAGATATAAGTGAAGATCAACGAGTAGTCGAATAATTATGCAACTATGTGAAGACTCTCTCTCATTTAATAATTTCAGATCTTAGTATTGTATCCAAACAGCAAGGAAAACAAAATAAAACAAAATGACGCTCCAAGCAAAACACATATCATGTGGTGAATAAAAATATAGCTCCAAGTAAAGTTACCGATGAACGAAGACGAAAGAGGGGATTCCTTCCGGGGCATCCCCAAGCTTAGACGCTTGGTTATCCTTGAATATTACCTTGGGGTGCCTTGGGCATCCCCAAGCTTAGGCTCTTGCCACTCCTTATTCAATAGTCCATCGAATCTTTACCCAAAACTTGAAAACTTCACAACACAAAACTTAACAGAAAACTCGTAAGCTCCGTTAGTATAAGAAAATAAATGACCACTTGGGTACTGTTGTGAACTCATTCTAAATTCATATTGATGTAATATCTACTGTATTCCAACTTATCTATGGTTCATACCCTCCGATACTACTCATAGATTCATCAAAATAAGCAAACATCACATAGAAAACAGAATCTGTCAAAAACAGGACAGTCTGTAGTAATCTGTATCATTCGAATACTTCTGTAAATCCAAAAATTCTGAAATAAATTGGTGGACCTGAGGAATTTGTCTAGTAATCATCTGCAAAAAGAATCAACTAAATATCACTCTACAGTAAAAAAATAGCTAATCTCGTGAGCACTAAAGTTTCTGTTTTTTATAGCAAGATCATAAATACTTCACCCAAGTCTTCCCAAAGGTTCTACTTGGCACAAACACTAATTAAAACATAAAACCACATATAACCAGAATCTAGATAGATTATTTATTCCTAAACAGAACCAAAAAGCAAGAAACTAAAATAAAATTGGGTTGCCTCCCAACAAGCGCTAACGTTTAACGCCCCTAGCTAGGCATGATGATTTCAAATGATGCTCACATAAAAGATAAGAATTGAAACATAAAGAGAGCATCATGAAGAATATGACTAGCACATTTAAGTCTAACCCACTTCCTATGCATAGGGATTTTGTGTGAAAATAACTTATGGGAACAATAATCAACTAGCATAGGAAGGCAAAACAAGCATAACTTCAAAACTTTAAGCACATAGAGAGGAAACTTGATATTATTGCAATTCCTACAAGCATATGTTCCTCCCTCATAATAATTTCAGTAGCATCATGAATGAATTCAACAATATAACCAGCACCTAAAGCATTCTTTTCATGATCTACAAGTATAGAATTTTTATTACTCTCCCCATAAGCAAAATTCTTCTCATTCGGGATAGTGGGAGTATCATAAGAAACTCGAATACTATAAATTCTTTCCACATTAAAAGAGTAATATTCAGAAAAAGGGCAATCATAATCATGACAAGTTTTATAATCATCACTACTTTTTATAGCATAAGTTTCATCACAATAATCATCATAAATAGGAGGCATGGTATCATCATAATAAATTCGCTCATCAAAACTTGGGAGGCTAAAAATATCATCTTCATTAAACACCGCATCCCCAAGCTTGGGACAAACATTAATTGCAGCAAATATATTCTCAAACATGTCATTCTCATCAAAGATAGCATCCCCAAGCTTGGGCCTTTTCATATCATAAGCATAATCACTCTCATCATTAATAGTATGGATAGCACCAATAGTGTAGCAGTTATCATCATCACAACGAGTAATAGGAGCAACATCATTTGGGAGAGATACCTTTTTACCTTTGCTTCTACGTCTTTTCTTTTTCTTCTTCACATCATGTGTGGGTTCAATCCTGTTTTTGGAGCTCCTTATTAATGAGATTGGTTGAATAGAAGGCTCCTCCTCGTTACCTGATTCATCATAAGAAATAATAGGAGAATATTGGGAAGTCTCTTCCCTTTCATTAGTATTCTCTTCATCCTCTATTTTTTTCTTCTCGTTATGTAATTGGCAATATAAGGATTTTCAATGCAATTCACCGCACAATACATATAAATTTCTTCTAGATCAATATCGAGGAATTTGTCAAGGTTATATTCTGGAATATGCTTAGTTTGACGTTTCATTTCTTCATAACCCAAAAGCAAACTAAGTTCATTATGATGTGCAAGGGAAATCAAGTCATCACAATTTTTGGACATGATTCGATCATGAAATAATTTGCATTTGATATTTAAATGACCATGTTCATTGCAAAGTTCACAAGTATGGCGAAGATATTTTAAATTTTCAGCACTAACATCTAGCCTCTCTTGCAACCATTTAGTTTCCAAATACTTATGCCTCTTGCAAAATCTATTTTCCCTAATTGGTGTGTACTTGCAAGCTCTATGCACTCCACAAAAATCGACATGCTTATAAGAGACATTTTCATCATGACTAGTGCAATCATCATTAGTACTATGGATATTCAAAGAGTTCATACTAATAACATTGCAATCATGCTCATCATTCAAAGATTTAGTGCCAAACATTTTATAGACTTCTTCTTCTAGCACTTGAGCACAATTTTCTTTTCCATCATTCTCACGAAAGATATTAAAAAGATGAAGCGTATGAGGCAAACTCAATTCCATTTTTTTTGTAATTTTCTTTTATAAACTAAACTAGAGATAAAACAAGAAACAAAAAGATTCGATTGCAAGATCTAAAGATATACCTTCAAGCACTCACCTCCCCGGCAACGGCGCCAGAAACTGCTTGATGTCTACTACGCAACCTTCTTGTAGACGTTGTTGGGCCTCCAAGTGCAGAGGTTTGTAGGACAGTAGCAAGTTTCCCTCAAGTGGATGACCTAAGGTTTATCAATCCATGGGAGGCATAGGATGAAGATGGTCTCTCTCAGACAACCCTGCAACCAAATAGCAAAGAGTCTCTTGTGTCCCCAACACACCCAATACAATGGTAAATTGTATAGGTGCACTAGTTCGGCGAAGAGATGGTGATACAAGTCCAATATGGATGGTAGATATAGGTTTTTGTAATCTGAAAATATAAAAACAGCAAGGTAACTAATGATAAAAGTGAGCCTAAACGGTATTGCAATGCTAGGAAACAAGGCCTAGGGTTCATACTTTCGCCAGTGCAAGTTCTCTCAACAATAATAACATAATTGGACCATATAAATATCCCTCAACGTGCAACAAAGAGTCACTCCAAAGTCACTAATAGCGGAGAACAAACGAGAGATTATGGTAGGGTACGAAACCACCTCAAAGTTATTTTTTCTCATCGATTTATTCAAGAGTTCGTACTAGAATAACACCTTAAGACACATATCAACCAAAACCCTAATGTCACCTAGATACTCCAATGTCACCTCAAGTATCCATGGGTATGATTATACGATATGCATCACATAATCTCAGATTCATCTATTCAAACCAACACAAAGTACTTCAAAGAGTGCCCCAAAGTTTCTACCGGAGAGTGAAGACGAAAACGTGTGCCAACCCCTATGCATAAGTTCATGAAGTCACGGAACCCGCAAGTTGATCACCAAAACATACATCAAGTAGATCACGTGATATCCCATTGTCACCACAGATAAGCACATGCAAGACATACATCAAGTGTTCTCAAATCCTCAAAGACTCAATCCGATAAGATAACTTCAATGGGAAAACTCAATCCATTACAAGAGATTAGAGGGGGAGAAACATCATAAGATCCAACTATAATAGCAAAGCTCGCGATACATCAAGATCGTACCACCTCAAGAACACGAGAGAGAAAGAGAGATCAAACACATAGCTACTGGTACATGATAACCCACAAGTACAGGGGATCGCAACAGTTTTCGAGGGTAGAGTATTCAACCCAAATCTATTTATTCGACACAAGGGGAGCCAAAGAATATTCTCAAGTATTAGCAGTTGAGTTGTCAATTCAACCACACCTGGATAACTTAGTATCTGCAGCAAAGTATTTAGTAGCAAAGTAATATGATAGTAGTGGTAACGGTAACAAAAGTAACGGTGGCAAAAGTAATATTTTTGGTGTTTTGTAGTGATTGTAACAGTAGCAACGGTAAAGTAAATAAGCGAAGAACAATATATGGAAAGCTCGTAGGCATTGGATCGGTGATGGATAATTATGCCGGATGCGGTTCATCATGTAATAGTCATAACATAGGGTGACACAGAACTAGCTCCAATTCATCAATGTAATGTAGGCATGTATTCCGAATATAGTCATACGTGCTTATGGAAAAGAACTTGCATGACATCTTTTGTCCTACCCTCCCATGGCAGCGGGGTCCTAATGGAAACTAAGGGATATTAAGGCCTCCTTTTAATAGAGTAACGGAACAAAGCATTAGCACATAGTGAATACATGAACTCCTCAAACTATGGTCATCACCGGGAGTGGTCCCGATTATTGTCACTTCGGGGTTGCCGGATCATAACACATAGTAGGTGACTATAGACTTGCAAGATAGGATCAAGAACTCACATATATTCATGAAAACATAATAGGTTCAGATCTGAAATCATGGCACTCGGGCCCTAGTGACAAGCATTAAGCATAGCAAAGTCATAGCAACATCAATCTCAGACCATAGTGGATAATAGGGATCAAACCCTAACAAAACTAACTCGATTACATGATAGATCTCATCCAACCCATCACCGTCCAGCAAGCCTACGATGAAATTACTCACGCACGGCGGTGAGCATCATGAAATTGGTGACGGAGGATGGTTGATGATGACGATGGCGACGGATTCCCCTCTCCGGAGCCCCGAACGGACTCCAGATCAGCCCTCCCGAGAGGTTTTAGGGCTTGGCGGCGGCTCCGTATCGTAAAACGCGATGAATCCTTCTCTCTGATTTTTTTCTACCCGAAAGCAAATATATAGACTTGGAGTTGAGGCCGGAGGAGCTCCAGGGGGCCCACGAGGTAGGGGGGCGCGCCCCCACCCTCGTGGGCAGGGTGTGGGCCCCCTGACGTGGATTTTTCGTCCGGTATTTTTCTTATTTTCCAAATAGATGTTTCGTGGAGTTTCAGGTCATTCTGAAAGCTTTTGTTTCTGCACATAAATAACACCATGGAAAGTCTGCTGAAAACAGCGCCAGTCCGGGCTAGTTCCATTCAAATCATGCAAGTTAGAGTCCAAAACAAGGGCAAAAGTGTTTGGAAAAGTAGATACGACGGAGACGTATCAACTCCCCCAAGCTTAAACCTTTGCTTGTCCTCAAGCAATTCAGTTGATAAACTGAAAGTGATAAAGAAATTTTTTCAAACTCTGTTTGCTCTTGTTGTTGTAAATATGTAAAGCCAGCATTCAAGTTTTCAGCAAAGATTATGACTAACCACATTCACAATAACTCTTAGGTTTCATGTTTACTCATATCAATGGCATAATCAACTAGCGAGCCATAATAAATCTCGGATGAGAACACTTTCTCAAAACAATCATAATATGATATAACAAGATGGTATCTCGCTAGCCCTTTCTGAGACCGCAAAACGTAAATGCAGAGCACCTTTAAAGATCAAGGACTGACTCGACATTGTAATTCATGGTAAAAGAGATCCAATCATAGTCATACCCAATATAAATTAATAGTAATGAATGCAAATGACAGCTGCGCTCTCCAGCTAGTGCTTTTTAATAAGAGGGTGATGACTCAACATAAAAGTAAATAGATAGGCCCTTCGCAGAGGGAAGCAGGGATTTGTAGAGGTGCCAGAGCTCGGTTTTGAAATAGAGATAAATAATATTTTGAGCGGCATACTTTCATTGTCAACATAACAACCAAGAGATGGTGATATCTTCCATGCTACACACATTATAGGCGGTTCCCAAACAGAATGGTAAAGTTTATACTCCCCCTCCACCAACGAGCATCAATCCATGACTTGCTCGAAACAATGAGTGTCTCCAACTAGAAACAGTCCTAGGGGGAGTTTTGTTTGCAATTATTTTGATTTAGTTTGCATAAAGCATGGGACTGGGCATCCCGGTGACCAGCCATTTTCTCGTGAGTGAGGAGCGGAGTCCACTCCTCTTGAGAATAACCCACCTAGTATGGAAGATACGGACAACCCTAGTTGATACATGAGCTATTCGAGCATACAAAACAGAATTTCATTTGAAGGTTTAGAGTTTGGCACATACAAATTTACTTGGAACGGCTGGTAGATACTGCATATAGGAAGGTATGGTGGACTCATATGGAATAACTTTGGGGTTTAAGGGATTGGATGCACAAGCAGTATTCCCGCTTAGTACAAGTGAAGGCTAGCAAAAGACTGGGAAATGACCAACTAGAGAGCGACAACAGTCATGAACATGCATTAAAATTAATAAACATTGAGTACGAGCATGAGTAGGATATAATCCACCATGAACATAAATATCGTGAAGGCTATGTTGATTTGTTTCAACTACATGTGTGAACATGTGCCAAGTCAAGTCACTTAAATCATTCAAAGGAGGATACCACCCCACTATACCACATCACAACCATTTTAATAGCATGTTGGCACGCAAGGTAAACCATTATAACTTATAGCTAATCAAGCATGGCATAAGCAATTATGATCTCTAATTGTCATTGCAAACATGTTTTTTCATAATAGGCTGAATCAGCAACGATGAACTAATCATATTTACAAAAAACAAGAGAGGTCGAGTTCATCCCAGCTTCTCTCATCTCAGTTAGTCCATCATATATCGTCATAATTGCCTTTCACTTGCACGACCGAACGATGTGAAAATAATAAGAGTGCACGTGCATTGGACTAAGCTGGAATCTGCGAGCATTCAATAAACAGGAGAAGACAAGGCAATATGGGCTCTTGGTTAAATCAACAATAATGCATATAAGAGCCACTTCAACAATTTAATTATGGTCTTCTCCTATCGACCCCCAAAGAAAAGAAATAAAACTATTTACACGGGAAAGCTCCCAACAAGCAAAAGAAGAACGGGAAATCTTTTTGGGTTTTGTTTTTAATTATTACTACTACAGCAAGAAAAGTAAACTAACTAAAAGCTACACTAATTTTTTTTGTTTTTCTTAAGGTTTAACAAACACACAAGAAGAAAGCAAGAAAAAGAAAATAAACTAGCATGGATATTACAGTGAAAAAGTATGAGCACCGACATCTAGCAACGAGTGTATGAACATAAATGTAATGTCGGTGGGAAATACGTACTCCCCCATGCTTAGGCTTTTGGCCTAAGTTGGTTTATTGCCACGGACGGCCTGGCGGATATCCATAGTTGTAGCTGGGGTCGTACTGAGCTGCGGCAGTTATTGCCTCCTGAGCTGCAGCGTGGCGGCGAGCTGCCTCCGCCCTCCTCTCGTACTCACCTGCCTCCTCTCTGGTAATAACATATCTTTCTTTTGCCTGATAATCAAAGAAGGCAGGAGCAAGGAGAATAATACGGACAGCACGACGTTTGTCAAAGATTAAGCGATACCGGAGGGGTGATTCATTCCTCTCGATAAACTGGTGGTGGACCATAGCATTATAGTCTAAATAAGTAGGAGGCAACTCAATATCATCCTCACGGATGTCCACACCAAGAAAATCAGCTAAGCGGGTTGCATAAATTCCTCCAAAGAAATCTCCATTGAATCTATTATGATGCAACCTACGTGCAACAATGGCTCCCAAGTTATAAGTTTTGTCTCCTAACACAGCACTCCTAAGAATACTGAGATCAGGGACACACATGTGACATGCTTCATCTTTACCATTTATGCACCTACCTATGAAGAGAGCAAAATAATGTATAGCAGGAAAATGGATGCTCCCTATGGTAGCTTGTGCTATATCTCTAGATTCCCCCACAGTTATACTAGCAAGAAAATTTCTAAATTCAGATTTGCGAGGTTCACTAGCACTACCCCATTGTGGAAGTTTGCAAGCAGCTGTAAGATCCTCTAAGTCCATGGTATAAGATTTTTCATAAAGATCAAACATGACAGTTGGAGAATTACTTGAAGATGAAAATTCAAACCTCCTCACAAATGTACTAGTGAGATAGTGGTATTGGCGGCACTTCTCTGCCTCGCAGCTCACAAGATCAGCGTTACAAATATGCGTTAAATTCTTCCTTGATTCCCGCTCGATCCATAAAGTTTTCTGAAGGCCACTCACAAGGCCGCACTGGAGCGTCCCTTGGTGGCTCATCGTCAGCATCACGCATTGCAAGCCTGGGTCCTTGCTTCCTCGAAGAACCACCTTGGAACATTTTCCTAAGCATATTTCTTTCTCTGAAAAATTTCTGAAATTTTTAGTAACTTCAAATAAAAGTGAACCAAACTCAACAAAATTGATAGCAACTACTCCTACAAGTGCCTAGAGCCTATATTAAGCATTAGAACTACTTGGAACCATATAAATTTGACATGCAAGCTCAAGAACATGGTCACCTAAGCAGCACTAATTTGCAATGAATAAAGCACTAGAACAAAAACTAATTGGACCAATGGAGGAGTCACATACCAAGGAACAATCTCCCCAAGCTGTTTTGCGAGAGGTGCTTTGAGCAAGGAGATCGAAAATCGCAGCAAAATGAGCTAGAACTCGTGCTTGAGATGGATATTGGTGTTTGTGGGAGGAAGAAGGAGTGTTTGGTGCAGGAATAAGTGGAGGGGGGCCACCGTGGGCCCACGAGGCAGGGGGCACGCCCAGGGGGGTAGGGCGCACCCTCCACCCTCGTGGCCAGGTGCTGTGTTCTCAGTGCCAGATATTCTCAAAAATTCTAGAAAAAATCATATTCCATTTTCAGGGCATTTGGAGAACTTTTATTTTCGGGGTATTTTTATATTGCACGGATAAATCAGAAAACAGACAGAAAAATACTATTTTTACTTTATTTCAACTAAATAACAAAAAGTAGAAAGAGGGTACAAAAGGTTGCGCCTTCTAGTTTCATCCATCTCATGCTCATCAAAAAGAATCCACTAACAAGGTTGACCAAGTCTTGTTAACAAACTCGTTCCGAATAACATGAAACCGGAGAAATTTCGAATAACACTATGTTACCTCAACAGGGATATGCACATCCCCTATAATAAGTGTAAGGGCATTTGTATCCCTTAGCTGTTTTGGTGATTGATGACAATGCTTTTGCGGACTAATCGTGTGCACTGAGTGTTTTCAGAGATTCATCCTTTTGGCACGAGACGATTCCCTCCCCTCAGAGCTTGAAGCGAAGATGGTGTAGTCCTTTCGAATTAGTTTGGTGGACTAGTTTCATAGGGATCACCGTACTATCAAGAGGGGGTCCGCTTTGGAAAGGCTAGGGCGGAATCATCACGTACACTTCCTTTGCCCCCCTCCGAGCCTTTCCGCTTCAATGATGGGCTCGTTCCCCTTCCCAGTGTGCCCTCTCTGGTCCCAGCGGTAGTACCGCGGGCCGGAGCGGTAGTACCGCTTGAGTGCTACAAGCGGTAGTACCGCTCTAGAGAGGTAGTACCGCTCCAGAGCGGCAGTACCGCTGTAGCCCCCAGCCGTAGTACCGCTGCGGTCTCGTGCTAGTACCGCCTCGATTCGAGGGGTCTTTTTTCGTGTCGGGTTTTACGGTACTAGCCGCGGCAGTGGGGGCCGTAGTACCGCTCGTATGCGGTAGTACTGCCCTGACCACCACGGTAGTACCGCTCTGGGCCCAGCGGCAGGACCGCGAGGGGGAGCGGTAGTACCGCTGGCCAAGCGGTAGTACCGCTCTCTGCGGGGCTGGTGTGGGGGGTAACGGTTGGATTGTTCCCCCCACTATATAAGGATGTCTTCTTCCCCAAGTTGACCTACCTCTTCCCCCAAAAGCTCCATTGTTGCTCCAAGCTCCATTTTCGCCCGATCTCTCTCCCTAGCCAATCAAACTTGTTGATTTGCTCGGGATTGGTTGAGAAGGCCCCGATCTACTCTTCCACTAAGAGAAATTTGATTCCCCCCACTAATCCCTAGCAGATCTTGTTACTCTTGGGTGTTTGAGCACCCTAGACGGTTGAGGTCACCGCGGAGCCATAGTCCATTGTGGTGAAGCTTCGTGGTGTCGTTGGGAGCCTCCAATTAAGTTGTGGAGATTGCCCCAACCTTGTTTGTAAAGGTTCGGTCGCCGCCTTCAAGGGCACCAATAGTGGAATCACGGCATCTCGCATTGTGTGAGGGCGTGAAGAGAATACAGTGGCCCTAGTGGCTTCTTGGGGAGCATTGTGCCTCCACACTACTCTAACGGAGACGTACTTCCCCTCAAAAGGAAGGAACTTCGGTAACACATCCTCGTCCCCACCGGCTCCACTCTTGGTTATCTCTTACCTTTACTTGTGCGCGCTTATATTGTGTTGTATCCCTTCCTTGCGTGTGTGCTAGTTGTTGTTGCATCATATAGGTTGCCCACCTAGTTGCATATCTAGACAACCTACTCTGATGCAAAGTTTAAATTGGTAAGGAAAAGCTAAAAATAGTTAGTTGCCTATTCACCCCCCCCTCTAGTCAACTATATCGATCCTTTCAATTGGTATCAGAGCCTTCAATGAAGAATTTGCCGCTCTCATGACCTCAAAGTTCAAGATGTCTATGATAGGAGAGTTGAAGTTCTTTCTCGGATTCGAAATCAAACAAAGAAGAGAAGGAACCTTCATCAACCAAGCCAAATACACTCAAGACATGCTAAAGAGATTCAAGCTAAGTGATGTCAAGACGGCTTCCACTCCAATGCGCACCAAGTGCCAACTTGACATTGATCCCACTGGTAAAGAGGTGGATCAAAAGGTATACCGCTCCATGATTGGATCCTTGCTTTACCTTTGAGCATCTAGACCGGATATCATGTTGAGTGTGGGAATTTGTGCACGGTTTCAAGCCGCACCTGAGGAAAGTCACTTTGTGGCGGTCAAGCGAATCTTTCGATATTTGGCTCATACCCCAAACTTTGGCTTATGGTACCCAAGAGGAGAAAACTTCAAGCTTGTAGGTTATTCGGACTCCGATTGGGCGGGAGACAAAGTGGATAGGAAGTCCACTTCCGGAGGGTGCCAATTTCTTGGTTGCTCTTTGGTAAGTTGGTCTTCTAAAAAGCAAAGTTGTGTGTCTCTCTCGTCCACCGAAGCGGAGTATGTGGCGGCCGGGAGTTGTTGTGCACAACTCTTATGGATGAGGCAAACTTTAAAGGATTACAGTGTCATTTGTGACAAAGTGCCTCTTTGGTGTGACAATGAAAGTGCCATCAAGATTTCTCTCAACCCGGTGCAACACTTCAAGACAAAGCATATTGAGATTCGGTATCACTTCATCCGGGATCATATTAGGCGAGGGGAGATCGAGCTCAACTATGTCAACACTCATGATAACCTTGCAGATATTTTCACGAAGCCATTGGATGAAGCAAGATTTCGCGAGTTAAGGCATGAGCTAAATATCATTGATTCGGGCAATGTGGTTTGAACCTTTGCACACCCCTCACATTCATCATGCATTCTTGTCTAGGTGTAGGCATGGACTTAGGGGGAGTGTTGTTCTCTCAATGAACTCTTCCTCCCCCCATAATGCATAAACTAATCTCACTCTTTCACATTAGCCATTTTTGATGGTACTTGTGCTTCAAAGACGAGTTTTGGTCATGGGCCCAAGGATAATTCTTCGCGGTGCCATACCAATTGACTCAAACATAGGTGGCCTCGGCCACCGCCCTCTCGTGTAGAGGTGTGTGGTTCTTGTTCTCTTGCTGGTGCTCTTGTTGCTTTGTGTTGGTTTTCTCTTCTTGCCGTCGTTTCCCTTCTTTTCTTTTTGTGCCATAGGTGTTGAGTCTAGTTTTGAGTTGCGCTGGGCGGTACTACTTCTGTGAAGGTGCGGTACTACCGCTGGAGCGGTACTGCCGCTATACGGGAGCGGTACTACCGCTTATGTGGCTAAGCGATACTACCGCCCATCACCACGGTACTACCGCTGAGGGGCGGGGCCAGGGGGTTAAGTCGTGGGCAGGGGTGGTTTCCTCCCCCCATACCCATTTGCTTCATCCCCTCGTTCCTCTTCCTCTCTCTCCAGCGCCATCTCGCCGCGGGAGGGCTCCGGTGGCCCTCCGTCTCCGGACCGTTCCTCTCCATTTCCTTCGGTGGAGTCGATCCCCACCTCCTCCTCTTGCCATGGATGTCGGTATTGCCCCCGTTCCTCTTCTCTTCCTGTCTAGTTTTCAGATCTCGCGTTTTAGGGGAAATAGTGGTTGCATCTCTAGATTTTTGGCCAAATCTAGGCTTGTGTAGGTTGGAGAAGGCAACTAGACTCTTTGGATTGATGTTTGGTAGGTTTATTTTTGAATTTGGCATCCCCGGTAGTGCCGGATCTGACCACGGCAGTAGGGATCCTCCGTGCCCCGTCTCGGGCAGTACTACCGCCCATCTGGTGCGGTACTACCGCTAGAGCGGTACTGCCGCTGTGGAGGCACGGACTACCGCTGGTGCGGTACTGCCGCTGTGCAGGCACGGTACTACCGCCGGATGCCCAGTTCCATCGTTTCCTACCACATGTTGATCCATATTTGTTGTGTTTATTTGGTTTTGATCGTTCCTTCTGGTTGTTTCATGTGTCCGGGTGTTTGGTTCCAGGTGATGAACATCCTGAGCAGCAAGTCCGATGTGTCAACCCCGGGCGTTCAACGTCAAAGCGGTACCGCTCATCTGAGTCTGCAGGTGGTTCTTCCAGTGCTCCACCGCCGCCAGTGGGTGCTTCCTCAAGTGCTAATCCTCATCTCAAGAAGAAGACTGCCAACCGGCCGAAGTCAACTGGCAAGAAGGTGACTGAGATGACTGCCAAGGAATTCTGGGACAGGCGTCGCTGCAACCCATATGAGGAAGCCCAAGAATCCAACCTTGTCAATCGCCCGTTCTAGAACCGGTTTCAGTATGCCACCTACTTTGACGTGATCAAGGCTAAGAAGAACCTCTTTGTCAATGTTCATTCCATCAACATGGATGCTATGGAGAAGGACCCGGAGTACTTTGGTGATGCCCTTCAGATGTGCTCTCAGTTGAACATTCTCAGGATCATGCAGTTCAACAAGGACTTTGATGCAGATTTGGTGGCCCAGTTCTATGCCACTGTCCACCTAGGAACTGATGTAGACAGGACTCTGACTTGGATGACTAATGGAAGTTGCTAGCTGTCAAGTGGAAGGCCTTCATGGAGTTGCTTGAGGTGGAAGATCAAGGGCTCGAGACTCCAGTCGGGTTCCGTCCTCACCACAATGTTACCTCCACTCACAAGCAAGCCCTCTGGCCCTACTGTACTCTGAAGATCAACCCTGAGACCAAGAAGGAAACCTATGAGCTGTCTGCCTTTCTGGACATCCTTCACTGTATCTTCCGCGAGACTCTCTTCCCTCGTATCGGGAATCTGGACATGGTTCACTCCTATCTCGTGGACATGCTTCTCTTCTGCCAGCGTGAGAAGGAAGCAAACACTGGCGAGTCCCTGGACATCTCTCATGTTATGTGGTCTGAACTTCTGTCTGCTGTTTCTGAGTGCAAGTGCCCGATTTATGCTCCATTTATCATGTTGCTCATTGAGAAGGCCTGGAGAAGTACCTATCCCGAGGAATTGCTGGAAACTGGAGAGTTGGTTTCTCATGAGATCAAGCGTCTGAGGAAGAAGGACAATTGGGGCACCTCCGTTCCTAAATCTGGGGTTCCTTCTTCTTCTGCTGCCATGGAGACCGAGGGCGAGGCTGATACTGGTGTTGACCATGACTCTGTGCCTTCTAAGGCAGAGCCCTCTTGGGCAAAGAAGCTCAAGCTCAAGATGAAGAAGTTGTTCTGCATGGAGTCTCACGGTCAGTACATGACACATGTGGCTGAGAAGAATGCCAGGGGACGCCACAAGGAGCTTATGCGTCAGTTAGGTGCGACAGTCACCAGCGGCTCTAAGGGTCAGATCACTGAGGAGGAGGAGTGGATCCAGCAGCACTGTCCGTGGACCGATTCAGATGCCGAGCAGTTTCCGACCGAGGACGGCGGTGCAGACGATCACGCGGAGTACTGATGTTCGAGATCCTCAGCATGCTCTCACCTGGAGCCATAGGAGCGCTATTTGCCCCTTTTGGTGTCTCGATGCCAAAGGGGGAGAGAGTTTAGGGATTTGTGTATTTGCGTCGTTGTGTTGCGAGTGTGTCTTTGTCTTTGTGCTTTCGTTGTGTTTTCTACCTCGTGCTTTGTTTGGTTTTGTGTTCCTTGAGACCTAAGTTCCAGTCATATGGTGTGAGACATATGCTACCTTATCCTTATCATATCTTTATCTATGTCTCTAGTCTTTTGGTATCTCATGAGTTGCATGCTTATTATGTTATATATCCTGCTCTCTTGAATCTCGCTTAGGTTGTTGGTCTCTAAAATACAGGGGGAGTGTTGATCCTAGTATGTGTGTCGTGCAGTCCAAAGCACTTATCTTGATGGCACACATCTAGGGGGAGCCCGTCTATATTTTAGAGACTTGGGGGTTTGCTTATATCCTTTGTCTGTTCCCGTTTGTGCAAATCCCGTATTGTCATCAGTCCACCAAAAAGGGGGAGATTGTAAGGGCATTTGTATCCCTTTGTTGTTTTGGTGATTGATGACAATGCTTTTGCGGACTAATCGTGTGCACTGAGTGTTTTCAGACATTCATCCTTTTGGCACGAGACGATTCCCTCCCCTCGGAGCTTGAAGCGAAGACGGTGTAGTCCTTTCGAATTAGTTTGGTGGACTAGTTTCATAGGGATCACCGTACTATCAAGAGGGGGTCCGCTTTGGAAAGGCTAGGGCGGAATCATCACGTACACTTCCTTTGCCCCCCTCCGAGCCTTTCCGCTTCAATGATGGGTTCGTTCCCCTTCTCAGTGTGCCCTCTCTGGTCCCAGCGGTAGTACCGCGGGCCGGAGCGGTAGTACCGCTTGAGTGCTACAAGCGGTAGTACCGCTCCAGAGCGGCAGTACCGCTGGTAGCCCCCAGCCGTAGTACCGCTGCGGTCTCGTGCTAGTACCGCCTCGATTTGAAGGGTCTTTTTTCGTGTCGGGTTTTACGGTACTAGCCGCGGCAGTGGGGGCCGTAGTACCGCTCGTATGCGGTAGTACCGCCCTGACCACCGTGGTAGTACTGCTCTGGGCCCAGCGGCAGTACCGCGAGGGGGAGCGGTAGTACCGCTGGCCAAGCGGTAGTACCGCTCTCTATGGGGCTGGTGTGGGGGGTAACGGTTGGATTGTTCCCCCCACTATATAAGGAGGTCTTCTTCCCCAAAGTTGACCTACCTCTTCCCCCAAAAGCTCCATTGTTGCTCCAAGCTCCATTTTCGCCCGATCTCTCTCCCTAGCCAATCAAACTTGTTGATTTGCTCGGGATTGGTTGAGAAGGCCCCGATCTACACTTCCACCAAGAGAAATTTGATTCCCCCCAGTAATCCCTAGCGGATCTTGTTACTCTTGGGTGTTTGAGCACCCTAGACGGTTGAGGTCACCGCGGAGCCATAGTCCATTGTGGTGAAGCTTCGTGGTGTCGTTGGGAGCCTCCAATTAAGTTGTGGAGATTGCCCCAACCTTGTTTCTAAAGGTTCGGTCGCCGCCTTCAAGGGCACCAATAGTGGAATCACGGCATCTCGCATTGTGTGAGGGTGTGAGGAGAATACGGTGGCCCTAGTGGCTTCTTGGGGAGCATTGTGCCTCCACACCGCTCTAACGGAGACGTACTTCCCCTCAAAAGGAAGGAACTTCGGTAACACATCCTCGTCCCCACCGGCTCCACTCTTGGTTCTCTCTTACCTTTACTTGTGCGCGCTTATATTGTGTTGTATCCCTTCCTTGCGTGTGTGCTAGTTGTTGTTGCATCATATAGGTTGCCCACCTAGTTGCATATCTAGACAACCTACTTTGATGCAAAGTTTAAATTGGTAAAGAAAAGCTAAAAATTGTTAGTTGCCTATTCACCCCCCCCTCTAGTCAACTATATCGATCCTTTCAATAAGAATATCATATTTCTTCTTGACAGTAGGAAGAGGAAATTCAAAACCTCCAAAAATAATCGATGGAATTTTTCCAATAGAATTGAGACTATGAACTTGAGGTTGTTCCTCGGAAAGTGTACCGTATTCTCATTACCATTAACATGAAAAGTGACATTGCCTTTGTTGCAATCAATAACAGCCCCTGCAGTATTGAAAAAAGGTCTTCCAAGAATAATAGACATACTATCGTCCTCGGGAATATCAAGAATAACAAAGACCGTTAAAATAGTAACGTTTGCAACCACAACAGGCACATCCTCACAAATACCGACAGGTATAGCAGTTGATTTATCAGCCATTTGCAAAGATATTTCAGTAGGTGTCAACTTATTCAAATCAAGTCTACGATATAAAGAGAGGGGCATAACACTAACACCGGCTCCAAGATCACATAAAGCAGTTTTAACATAGTTTCTTTTAATGGAGCATGGTATAGTAGGTACTCCTGGATCCCCAAGTTTCTTAGGTATTCCACCCTTAAAGGTATAATTAGCAAGCATGGTGGAAATCTCAGATTCAGGTATCTTTCTCTTATTAGTAACAATTTCTTTCATATACTTAGCATAAGGATTCATTTTGAGCATATCAGTTAAACGCATACGTAAAAAGATAGGTCTAATCATTTCAGCAAAGCGCTCAAAATCCTCATCATCCTTTTTCTTGGATGGTTTGGGAGGAAAAGGCATGGGTTTCTGATCCCAAGGTTCCCTTTCTTTACCATGTTTCCTAGCAACAAAGTCTCTCTTATCATACCGTTGATTCTTTGATTGTGGGTTATCTAGATCAACAGCAGGTTCAATTTCTACATCATTGTCATTACTAGGTTGAGCATCATCATGAACATCATCATTAACATTTTCAGTAGGTTCATGTTCATTACCAGATTGTGTTTCAGCATCAGAAATAGATATATCATTTGGATTCTCAGGTGGTTCAGGGATAGGTTCACTAGAAGCATGCAGAGTCCTGTCATTTTTCTTTTTCTTCTTTAGAAGGACTAGGTGCATCAATATTATTTCTCTGAGAATCTTGCTCAATTCTCTTAGGGTGGCCTTCAGGATACAACGGTTCCTGAGTCATTCTACTAGTTCTAGTAGCCACTCTAACAGCATAATCATTTTTCTTACTATTCATTTCATTGAGCAAATCATTTTGAGCCTTAAGTACTTGAGTGGTAACCATAGAAGCATGTTTACTAATGAGTTTAAGTTCACCTTTAACATTAGCCACGTAATTACTCAAGTGTTCAAGCGTATCGGAATTGTATTTCAATTGTCTACCAAAATAAGCATTGAAGTTTTCTTGTTTGACAATAAAATTATCAAACTCTTCTAAGCATTGTCTAGCAAACTTATAGTGAGGAATATCACCTTCATCAAATCTATAGAGAGAATTTACCTTTACTACCTGTGTAGGGTTATCAAGACCATGAGTTTCTTCAATAGGTGGAGGATTAAGATCACAAGTTTCTTCAACAGGCGGTAAATTAATACCATGTATTTCTTCAATAGGAGGTAAATTCTTAACATCTTCAGCTTTAATACCCTTTTCTTTCATAGATTTATTTGCCTCTTGCAGATCTTCAGGACTGAGAAATAGAACACCTCTCTTCTTCGGAGTTGGTTTAGGAATAGGCTCAGGAATTGGCTCAGGAGCTGGCTCAGGAAGTGTCCAATTATTTTCATTTGTCAACATATTATTCAATAGAATTTCAGCTTCATCCGGTGTTCTTTCCCCGAAAACAGAACCAGCACAACTATCCAGGTAATCTCTGGAAGCATCGGTTAGTCCATTATAAAAGATATCAAGTATTTCATTTTTCTTAAGAGGATGATCAGGCAAAGCATTAAGTAACTTGAGAAGCCTCCTCCAAGCTTGTGGGAGACTCTCTTCTTCAATTTGCACAAAATTGTATATTTCCCTCAAAGCAGCTTGTTTCTTATGAGTAGGGAAATATTTAGCAGAGAAGTAATAAATCATATCCTGGGGACTATGCACACAACCAGGATCAAGAGAATTAAACCATATCTTAGCATCACCCTTTAATGAGAATGGAAATATTTTAAGGATATATAGGTAGCGAGATTTCTCATCATTAGTGACCAGGGTGGCTATATCATTTAATTTAGTAAGATGTGCCACAACAGTTTCAGATTCATAGCCATGAAAAGGATCATATTCAACCAAAGTAATTATATCAGGATCAACTGAGAATTCATAATCTTTATCAGTAACACGGATAGGTGAAGTAGCAAAAGCAGGGTCAGGTTTCATTCTATCATTAAGAGATTGCTGCTTCCATTTAGCTAATAACCTTTTGAGTTCATATCTATCTTTGCAAGCTAAAATAGCTGAAGTAGCTTCTTTATCAAAAACATAACCCTCAGGAATAACAGGCAAGTCTTCATCATCACTTTCATCAATATAATCAGTTTCGATAATTTCTTTCTCTCTAGCCCTAGCAATTTGTTCATCAAGAAATTCACTAAGTGGCACAGTAGTATCAAGCATAGAAGTAGTCTCATCATAAGTATCATGCATAGCAGAAGTGGCATCATCAATAACATGCGACATATCAGAACGAATAGCAGAAGCAGGTTTAGGTGTCGCAAGCTTACTCAAAACAGAAGGTGAATCAAGTGCAGAGCTAGATGGCAGTTCCTTACCTCCCCTCGTAGTTGAGGGATAAATTGTTGTCTTGGCGTCTTTCAAGTTCTTCATAGTGACCAGCAGATATAAATCCCAAGTGACTCAAAGAATAGAGCTATGCTCCCCGGCAACGGCGCCAAAAAATAGTCTTGATAACCGACAAGTATAGGGGATCACAATAGTTTTCGAGGGTAGAGTATTCAACCCAAATTTATTGATTCGACACAAGGGGAGCCAAAGAATATTCTCAAGTATTAGCAGTTGAGTTGTCAATTCATCCACACCTGGATAACTTAGTATCTGTAGCAAAGTATTTAGTAGCAAAGTAATATGATAGTAGTGGTAACGGTAACAAAAGTAACGGTGGCAAAAGTAATATTTTTGGTGTTTTGTAGTGATTGTAACAGTAGCAACGGTAAAGTAAATAAGCGAAGAACAATATATGGAAAGCTCGTAGGCATTGGATCGGTGATGGAGAATTATGCCGGATGCGGTTCATCATGTAACAGTCATAATATAGGGTGACACAGAACTAGCTCCAATTCATCAATGTAATGTAGGCATGTATTCCGAATATAGTCATATGTGCTTATGCAAAAGAACTTGCATGACATCTTTTGTCCTACCCTCCCGTGGCAGCGGGGTCCTAATGGAAACTAAGGGATATTAAGGCCTCCTTTTAATAGAGTACCGGAACAAAGCATTAGCACATAGTGAATACATGAACTCCTCAAACTATGGTCATCACCAGGAGTGGTCCCGATTATTGTCACTTCGGGGTTGCCGGATCATAACACATAGTAGGTGACTATAGACTTGCAAGATAGGATCAAGAACTCACATATATTCATGAAAACATAATAGGTTCAGATCTGAAATCATGGCACTCGGGCCCTAGTGACAAGCATAAAGCATAGCAAAGTCATAGCAACATCAATCTTAGAACATAGTGGATACTAGGGATCAAACCCTAACAAAACTAACTCGATTACATGATAGATATCATCCAACCCATCACCGTCCCGCAAGCCTATGATGGAGTTACTCACGCACGGCGGTGAGCATTATGAAATTGGTGATGGAGGATGGTTGATGATGACGACGGCGACGGATTCCCCTCTCCGGAGCCCCGAACGGACTCACCTGCCTCCTCTCTGGTAATAACATATCTTCCTTTTGCCTGATAATCAAAGAAGGCAGGAGCAGCGAGAGTAATACGGACAGCACGACGTTTGTCAAAGATTAAGCGATACCGGAGAGGTGATTCATTCCTCTCGATAAACTGGTGGTGGACCATAGCATTATAGTCTAAATAAGTAGGAGGCAACTCAATATCATCCTCACGGATGTCCACACCAAGAAAATCAGCTAAGCGGGTTGCATAAATTCCTCCAAAGAAATCTCCATTGAATCTATTATGATGCAACCTACGTGCAACAATGGCTCCCAAGTTATAAGTTTTGTCTCCTAACACAGCACTCCTAAGAATACTGAGATCAGGGACACACATGTGACATGCTTCATCTCTACCATTTATGCACCTACCTATGAAGAGAGCAAAATAATGTATAGCTGGAAAATGGATGCTCCCTATGGTAGCTTGTGCTATATCTCTAGATTCCCCCACAGTTATACTAGCAAGAAAATTTCTAAATTCAGATTTGCGAGGTTCACTAGCACTACCCCATTGTGGAAGCTTGCAAGCAGCTATAAGATCCTCTAAGTCCATGGTATAAGATTTTTCATAAAGATCAAACATGACAGTTGGAGAATTACTTGAAGATGAAAATTCAAACCTCCTCACAAATGTACTAGTGAGATAGTGGTATTGGCGGCACTTCTCTGCCTCGAAGCTCACAAGATCAGCGTTACAAATATGCGTTAAATTCTTCCTTGATTCCCGCTCGATCCATAAAGTTTCCTGAAGGCCACTCACAAGGTCGCACTGGAGCGTCCCTTGGTGGCTCATCGTCAGCATCACGCATTGCAAGCCTGGGTCCTTGCTTCCTCGAAGAACCACCTTGGAACATTTTCCTAAGCATATTTCTTCCTCTGAAAAATTTCTGAAATTTTTAGTAACTTCAAATAAAAGTGAACCAAACTCAACAAAATTGATAGCAACTACTCCTACAAGTGCCTAGAGCCTATATCAAGCATTAGAACTACTTGGAACCATATAAATTTGACATGCAAGCTCGAGAACATGGTCACCTAAGGAGCACAAATTTGCAATGAATAAAGCACTAGAACAAAAACTAATTGGACCAATGGAGGAGTCACATACCAAGGAACAATCTCCCCAAGCAGTTTTGCGAGAGGTGCTTTGAGCAAGGAGATCGAAAATCGCAGCAAAATGAGCTAGAACTCGTGCTTGAGCTGGATATTGGTGTTTGTGGGAGGAAGAAGGAGTGTGTGGGTGCAGGAATAAGTGGAGGGGGCCACCGTGGGCCCACGAGGCAGGGGGCGCGCCCAGGGTGGTAGGGCGCGCCCTCCACCCTCGTGGCCAGGTGCTTGCCCCTCCTGCTATGTTCTCAGTGCCAGATATTCTCAAAAATTCTAGAAAAAATCATATTCCATTTTCAGGGCATTTGGAGAACTTTTATTTTCGAGGTATTTTTATATTGCACGGATAAATCAGAAAACAGACAGAAAAATACTATTTTTACTTTATTTCAACTAAATAACAGAAAATAGAAAGAGGGTACAGAATGTTGCGCCTTCTAGTTTCATCCATCTCGTGCTCATCAAAAAGAATCCACTAACAAGGTTGATCAAGTCTTGTTAACAAACTCGTTCCGAATAACATGAAACCGGAGAAATTCGAATAACACTATGTTACCTCAACAGGGATATGCACATCCCCTATAATAAGAATATCACACTTCTTGACAGTAGGAAGAGGAAATTCAAAACCTCAAAAAATAATCGATGGAATTTTTCCAATAGAATTGATACTATGAACTTGAGGTTGTTTCCTCGAAAAGTGTACCGTATGCTCATTACCATTAACATGAAAAGTGACATTGCCTTGGCAGCGGGGTCCTAATGGAAACTAAGGGATATTAAGGCCTCCTTTTAATAGAGTACCGGAACAAAGCATTAGCACATAGTGAATACATGAACTCCTCAAACTATGGTCGTCACCGGGAGTGGTCCCGATTATTGTCACTTCGGGGTTGCCGGATCATAACACATAGTAGGTGACTATAGACTTGCAAGATAGGATCAAGAACTCACATATATTCATGAAAACATAATAGGTTTAGATCTGAAATCATGGCACTCGGGCCCTAGTGACAAGCATTAAGCATAGCAAAGTCATAGCAACATCAATCTCAGAACATAGTGGATACTAGGGATCAAACCCTAACAAAACTAACTCGATTACATGATAGATCTCATCCAACCCATCACCGTCCAGCAAGCCTACGATGGAGTTACTCACGCACGGCGGTGAGCATCATGAAATTGGTGATGGAGGATGGTTGATGATGACGACGGCGACGGATTCCCCTCTCCGGAGCCCCGAACGGACTCCAGATCAGCCCACCCGAGAGGTTTTAGGGCTTGGCGGCGGCTCCGTATCGTAAAACACGATGAATCCTTCTCTCTGATTTTTTTTCTCCCCGAAAGCAAATATATAGAGTTGGAGTTGAGGTCTGAGGAGCTCCAGGGGGCCCACGAGGTAGGGGGTGCGCCCTAGGGGGGCAGGCGCGCCCCCCACCCTCGTGGGCAGGGTGTGGGCCCCCTGACGTGGATTTTTATTCCGGTATTTTTCTTATTTTCCAAATAGATGTTCCGTGGAGTTTCAGGTCATTCCGAGAACTTTTGTTTCTGCACATAAATAACACCATGGAAAGTCTGCTGAAAACAGCGTCAGTCCGGGTTAGTTCCATTCAAATCATGCAAGTTAGAGTCCAAAACAAGGGCAAAAGTGTTTGGAAAAGTAGATACGACGGAGACGTATCAGTACATACCCTCAACCTCGAGGGTGAACTACTCCCTCCTCGTCATGGAGAGCGTCGGGATGATGAAGATGGCCACCGGTGAGGGATCCCCCCTCCGGCAGGGTGCCGGAACAGTGTCCCGATTGGTTTTTGGGGTATATGGATATATATAGGCGAAAGAAGTCGGTCAGGGGAGCCACGAGGGGCCCACGAGGGTGGGGGGCGCGCCCGGGGGGCAGGCGCGCCTCCCTGCCTCGTGGCCACCTCGAAGCTTCCCTGACGTCTACTCCAAGTCTCCTGGATTGCTTCCGTTCCAAAAATAACCTCCCAAAGGTTTCATTCCGTTTGGACTCCATTTGATATTCCTTTTCTTCGAAACACTGAAATAGGCAAGAAAACAGCAATTTGGGCTGGGCCTCTGGTTAATAGGTTAGTCCCAAAAATAATATAAAAGTGTTTAATAAAGCCCATAAACATCCAAAACAGATAATATAATAGCATGGAACAATCAAAAACTATAGATACGTTGGAGACGTATCAGGAGGCAACACTATAAGCCCCTATCTTTCTCTGTGTCCGATTAAAACTCCATACCCATAAGTATTGCGTGAGTGTTAGCAATTGTGAAAGTCTAAATGACAGTTGAGTATGTGGACTTGCTAAAAAGCTCTTATATTGACTCTTTCCGATGTTATGATAAATTGCAATTGCTTCAATAACTGAGATTATAGTTTGTTGGTTCTCAATGAAGTTACTGATTCATAATTTACATTGTGAATAGATTATTACTTGAGCATAAGAAATCATATGACAATATCCATATATGTTGTTGTTATAAGAATGATCATGATGCCCTCATGTCCGTATTTTATTTATCGACACCTCTATCTCTAAACATGTGGACATATTTAGCGTTATCGGCTTCCGCTTGAGGACAAGCGAGGTCTAAGCTTGGGGGAGTTGATACGTCCATTTTGCATCATGCTTTTATATCTATATTTATTGCATTATGGGCTGTTATTACACGTTATGTCACGATACTTATGCCTATTCTCTCTTATTTTACAAGGTTTACAAGAAGAGGGAGAATGCCAGCAACTGGAAATCTGGGCTGGAAAAGGAGCAAATATTATAGACCTATTCTGCACAGCTCCAAAAGTCCTAAAACTTCACGGAAGTTATTTTTGGAATTAATAAAAAATACTGGTGACAGAATCCACCAGAGGGGGCCCACACCCTGGCCACGAGGGTGGGGGGCGCGCCCTACCCCCTGGGCGCGCGCCCCTGCCTCGTGGGCCCCCTGGCAGGCCTCCGGTGCCCATCTTTTGCTATATGAAGTCTTTTACCCTGGAAAAAATCATAAGCAAGCTTACGGGAAGAAACTCCGCCGCCACGAGGCGGAACCTTGGCAGAACCAATCTAGGGCTCCGGCAGAGCTGTTCTGCCGGGGAAACTTCCCTCCGGGAGGGGGAAATCATCGTCATCGTCATCACCAACGATGCTCTCATTGGGAGGGGGTCAATCTCCATCAACATCTTCACCAGCACCATCTCCTCTCAAACCCTAGTTCATCTCTTGTATCCAATCTTTGTCCCAAAGCCTCAGATTGGTACCTGTGGGTTGCTAGTAGTGTTGATTACTCCTTGTAGTCGATGCTAGTTGGTTTATTTGGTGGAAGATCATATGTTCAGATCCTTTATGCATATTAATACCCCTCTGATTATGAACATGAATATGATTTGTGAGTAGTTACTTTTGTTCCTGAGGACATGGGAGAAGTCTTGCTATAAGTAGTCATGTGAATTTGGTATTCGTTCGATATTTTGATGAGATGTATGTTGTCTTTCCTCTAGTGGTGTTATGTGAACGTCGACTACATGACACTTCACCATTGTTTGGGCCTAGAGGAAGGCATTGGGAAGTAATAAGTAGATGATGGGCTGCTAGAGTGACAGAAGCTTAAACCCTAGTTTATGTGTTGCTTCGTAAGGGGCTGATTTGGATCCATACGTTTCATGCTATGGTTAGGTTTACCTTAATACTTTTTTTGTAGTTGCGGATGCTTGCAATAGGGGTTAATCATAAGTGGTATGCTTGTGCAAGAAAGGACATCACTGCTACCTCTTGAGCACTGCGTTTGTTTTCCCTTGAAGAGGAAAGGGTGATGCAGTAAAGTAGCGTAAGTATTTCCCTCAGTTTTTGAGAACCAACGTATCAATCCAGTAGGAGACCACGCTCAAGTCCCACGCACCTACACAAACAAATAAGAACCTCACAACCAATGCGATAAAGGGGTTGTCAATCCCTTCACGGTCACTTATGAGAGTGAGATCTGATAGATATGATAAGATAATATTTTTGGTATTTTTATGATAAAGAGAAATAAAGATGCAAAGTAAAATAAACGGCAATAGAAATAGCTAAGTGTTGGAAGATTAATATGATGGAAAATAGACCCGGGGGCCATACGTTTCACTAGTGGCTTCTCTCAAGATAGCATAAGTATTACGGTGGGTGAACAAATTACTGTCGAGCAATTGATAGAATTGAGCATAGTTATGAGACTATCTAGGTATGATCATGTATATAGGCATCATGTCCGCGACAACTAGACCGAAACGATTCTGCATCTACTACTATTACTCCACACATCGACCGCTATCCAGCACGCATCTAGAGTATTAAGTTCAAAAGAACATAGTAATGCTTTAAGTAAGATGACATGATGTAGAGGGATAAACTCATGCAATATGATATAAACCCCATCTTGTTATCCTCGATGGCAACAATACAATACGTGCCTTGCTGCCCCTGCTGTCACTGGGAAAGGACACCGCAAGATTGAACCCAAAGCTAAGCACTTCTCCCATTGCAAGAAAGATCAATCTAGTAGGCCAAACCAAACTGATAATTCGAAGAGACTTGCAAACATAACCAATCATACATAAAATAATTCAGAGAAGATTCAAATATTGTTCATAGATAATCTTGATCATAAACCCACAATTCATCAGTCTCAACAAACACACCACAAAAGAAGAGTTACATCAAATAGATCTCCAAGAGAATCGAGGAGAACTTTGTATTGAGATCCAAAGAAAGAGAAGAAGCCATCTAGCTAATAACTATGGACCCGAAGGTCTGAGGTAAACTACTCACACATCATCGGAGAGGCTATGGTGTTGATGTAGAAGCCCTCCGTGATCAATGCCCCCTCCGGTAGGACGCCGGAAAAGGCCCCAAGATGGGATATCATGGGTACAGAAGGTTGCGGCGGTGGAATTAGGTTTTCGTGGATGCCTCTGGTGGTTTGGGGGTACGGAGATATATATAGTAGGAAGAAGTACGTCGGTGGAGCAACGTGGGCCCCACGAGGGTGGAGGGCGCGCCTGGGGGAGGTGGGCGCGCCCCCTACCTCGTGCTCTCCTCGTTGATTACTTTACGTAGACTCCAAGTCCTCTGAATCACGTTTGTTCCAAAAATCACGTTCCCGAAGGTTTCATTCCGTTTGGACTCCGTTTGATATCCTTTTCCTTCGAAACACTGAAATAGGCAAAAAAACAGCAATTTGAGCTGGGCCTCCGGTTAATAGGTTAGTCCCAAAAATAATATAAAAGTGTATAAATAAGCCCATTAAACATCCAAAACAGAATGTATAATAGCATGGAACAATCAAAAATTATAGATACGTTGCAGACGTATCAAGCATCCCCAAGCTTAATTCCTGCTCGTCCTCGAGTAGGTAAATGATAAATAAGAATTTTTGATGTGGAATGCTACTTAACATAACTTTCAATATAATTCTATTATTTGTGGTATGAATATTCAGATCCGAAAGATTCAAGATAAAAGTTTAATATCGACATAAAAATAATAATACTTCAAGCATACTAACTAAGCAATCATGTCTTCTCAAAATAACATGGCCAAAGAAAGTTATCCCTACAAAATCATATAGTCTAGCTATGCTCTATCTTCATCACACAAAGTATTTAATCATGCACAACCCCGATGACAAGCCAAGCAATTGTTTCATACTTTTGATGTTCTCAAACTTTTCAATCTTCACACAATACATGAGCGTGAGCCATGGACATAGCACTATATGTGGAATAGAATGGTGGTTGTGGAGAAGACAAAAAAGGAGAAGATAGTCTCACATCAACTAGGCGTATCAATGGGCTATGGAGATGCCCATTAATATATATCAATGTGAGAGAGTAGGGATTGCCATGCAACGGATGCACTAGAGCTATAAGTGTATGAAATCTCAACAAAAGAAACTAAGTGGGTGTGCATCCAACTCGCTTGCTCACGAAGACCTAGGGCATTTTGAGGAAGCCCATCATTGGAATATACAAGCCAAGTTCTATAAAGTAAAATTCCCACTAGTATATGAAAATGACAATATAGGAAACTCTCTATCATGAAGATCGTGGTGCTACTTTGAAGCACAAGTGTGGAAAAAGGATAGTAGCATTGTCCCTTCTCTCTTTTTCTCTCATCATTTTTTTATTTGGGCCTTTTTTATGGCCTCTTTTTTTCGTCCGGAGTCTCATCCCGACTTATGGGGGAATCATAGTCTCCATCATCCTTTCCTCACTTGGGACAATGCTCTAAAAAATGATGATCATCACACTTTTATTTACTTACAACTCAAGAATTACAACTCGATACTTAGAACAACAATATGACTCTATGTGAATGCTTCCAGCGGAGTACCGGGATATGCAATGAATCAAGAGTGACATGTATAAAAAATTATGAACGGTGGCCTTGCCACAAATACGATGTCAACTACATGATCATGCAAAGCAATATGACAATGATGAAGCGTGTCATAGCAAATGGAACGGTGGTAAGTTGCATGGCAATATATCTCGGAATGGCTATGGAAATGCCATAATAGGTAGGTATGGTGGCTGTTTTGAGGAAGGTATATGGTGGGTTTATGATACCGGCGAAAAGTGCGCGGTATTAGAGAGGCTAGCAATGGTGGAAGGGTGAGAGTGCGTATAATCCATGGACTCAACATTAATCATAAAGAACTCATATACTTGTTGCAAAAATCTATTAGTTATCGAAACAAAGTATTACGCGCATGCTCCTAGGGGGATAGATTGGTAGGAAAAGACCATCGCTCGTCCCCGACCGCCACTCATAAGGAAGACAATCAATAAATAAATCATGCTCTGACTTCATCACATAACGGTTCACCATACGTGCATGCTACGGGAATCACAAACTTTAACACAAGTATTTCTCAAATTCATAACCCCTCAACTAGCATGACTCTAATATCACCATCTTCATATCTCAAAACAATTATCAAGCATCCAACTTTTCTTAGTATTCAACGCACTTATAAGAAATTTTTTACTAATCTTGGATGCCTATCATATTAGGACTACCTTCTCAATTTAAGAAAATTACCATGCTGTTTTGTATGACTCTCAAAATAATATAAGTGAAGCATGAGAGAACAATAGTTTCTATAAAACAAGACCACCGCCGTGCTCTAAAAGATATAAGTGAAGCACTAGAGCAAAAACTATATAGCTCAAAGGATATAAGTGAAGCACATAGAGTATGCTAACAAATTCCAAATCATGTGTGTCTCTCTCAAAAGGTGTGTACAGCAAGGATGATTGTGGCATACTAAAAAACAAAGACTCAAATTATACAAGACGCTCCAAGCAAAACACTTATCATGTGGTGAATAAAAATATAGCTCCAAGTAAAGTTACCGATGGATGAGGACGAAAGAGGGGATGCCTTCCGGGGCATCCCCAAGCTTTGGATTTTTGGTGTCCTTAGATTATCTTGGGGTGCCATGGGCATCCCCAATCTTAGGCTCTTGCCGCTCCTTGTTCCATAGTCCATCAAATCTTTACCCAAAACTTGAAAACTTCACAACACAAAACTTAACAGAAAATCTCGTGAGCTCCGTTAGCGAAAGAAAACAAAACACCACTTCAAGGTACTGTATTGAACTCATTACTTATTTATATTGGTGTTAAACCTACTGTATTCCAACTTCTCTATGGTTTATAAACTATTTTACTAGCCATAGATTCATCAAAATAAGCAAGCAAACAACACACGAAAAACAGAATCTGTCAAAAACAAAGCAGTCTGTAGTAATCTGTAACTAACGCAAACTTCTGGAACTCCAAAATTTTTACCAAAATAGGACGTCCTAGAAAATTTGTTTAATGATATGCTGCAATTGGAATCAATATTTTATCACGTTCTGGTGATTTTTAACAATTGTTTTCGTGAACAGAAAGTTTCTGGAATTTTCAGCAAGATCAAATAACTATCATCCAAGAATATCCTATAGGTTTAACTTGGCACAAACACTAATTAAAACATAAAAAGAAATATAACCATAGGCTAGATTAAATATTTATTCCTAAACAGAAGCAAAAAGCAAAAAACTAAAAATAAAATTGGGTTGCCTCCCAACAAGCGCTATCGTTTAACGCCCCTAGCTAGGCATAAAAGCAAGGATAGATCTAGGTATTGCCATCTTTGGTAGGCAATCCATAAGTGGCTCTCATAATAGATTCATATGGAAATTTAATTTTCTTTCTAGGAAAGTGTTCCATGCCTTCCCTTAATGGAAATTGGAATCTAATATTTCCTTCCTTCATATCAATGATTGCACCAATCGTTCTAAGGAAAGGTCTGCCAAGAATAATAGGACATGAAGGATTGCAATCTATATCAAGAACAATAAAATCTACGGGCACATAGTTCCTATTTGCAACAATAAGAACATCATTAATTCTTCCCATAGGTTTCTTAATGGTGGAATCCGCAAGGTGTAAGTTTAAAGAGCAATCATCAAAATCACGGAAACCTAACAAATCACATAAAGTTTTTGGAATCGTGGAAACACTAGCACCCAAATCACACAAAGCATAGCATTCATGATCTTTAATTTTAATTTTAATAGTAGGTTCCCACTCATCATAAAGTTTTCTAGGGATAGAAACTTCCAACTCAAGTTTTTCTTCATAAGATTGCATTAAAGCATCAACGATATGTTTAGTAAAAGCTTTATTTTGACTATAAGCATGAGGAAAATTTAGCACGGATTGCAACAAGGAAATACAATCTATCAAAGAGCAATTATAATAATTAAATTCCTTGAAATCCAAGATTGTGGGTTCATTGATATCTAAAGTTTTGACCGCTTCAATCCCACTTTTACCAATTTTTGCATCAAGATCCAAAAACTCTGAATTCTTTGGAACGCCTTCTAGGTAAGGGTGGTTCATCTCCAGTCCCATCATTATCAAGATTCATATTGCAAAAGAAAGATTTGATAGGGGACACATCAATAACTTTTAGATCTTCATCTTTATTCTCATAAAAATTAGAAGAACACGCTTTCACAAAGCAATCTTTCTTAGCACGCATCCTAGCGGTTCTTTCTTTGCACTCATCAATGGAAATTCTCATGGATTTGAGAGACTTATTGATATCATGCTTAGGTGGAATAGATCTAAGTTTCAAAGAATCAACATCAAGAGAAATTCTCTCAACGTTCCTAGCCAATTCGTCAATTTTAAGCAATTTTTCTTCAAGCAAAGCATTGAAATTCTTTTGCGAATTCATAAATTCTTTAACACTAGTCTCAAATTCAGAGGGCATCTTATTAAAATTTCCATAAGAGTTGTTGTAGGAATTACCATAATTATTACAGGAATTTCTAGAATACGGCCTAGGATTAAAGTTTCCTCTATACGCGTTGTTACCAAAATTATTCCTACCAACAAAATTCACATCCATAGATTCATTATTATTCTCAATCAAAGTAGACAAAGGCATATCATTAGGATCAGAAGAAACACTCTTATTAGCAAATAATTTCATAAGTTCATCCATCTTTCCACTCAAAACATTAATTTCTTCTATCACATGCACTTTTTTATTAGTAGATCTTTCGGTGTGCCATTGAGAATAATTGACCATAATATTATCTAGGAGTTTAGTAGCTTCTCCTAAAGTTATTTCCATAAAAGTGCCTCCCGCGGCCGAATCTAAAAGATTTCTAGAAGCAAAATTCAATTCGGCATAAAATTTTTGTATAATCATCCAAAGATTCAAACCATGTGTAGGGAAATTATGTATCATTAATTTCATTCTCTCCCAAGATTGTGCAACATGTTCATGATCAAGTTGCTTAAAATTCACAATATCATTTCTAAGAGAGATGATTTTAGCGGGAGGAAAATACTTAGAGATAAAAGCATCTTTGCACTTATTCCAAGAATCAATACTATTTTTAGGCAAAGACGAAAACCAAGCTTTAGCACGATCTCTAAGCAAAAAAGGAAATAGCTTCAATTTAACAATATCATTGTCCACATCTTTCTTCTTTTGCATATCACACAAATCAACGAAGCTATTTAGACGGGTAGCGGCATCTTCACTGGGAAGGCCGGCGAATTGAACTTTCATGACAAGATTCAACAAAGCAGCATTCATTTCACAAGATTCAGTATCAGTAAGAGGAGCAATCGGAGTGCTAAGAAAATCATTGTTGTTGGTATTGGCAAAGTCACACAATTTAGTATTATCTTGAGCCATCGTGACAAGCAAGCAATCCAACACACAAGCAAACAAGAAGTGAGCGAGAAAGAGGCGAATGGAAAGAGAGGGCGAATAAAACGGCAAGGGTGAAGTGGGGGAGAGGAAAACGAGAGGCAAATGGCAAATAATGTAATGCGGGGGATAAGAGTTTGTGATGGGTACTTGGTATGTTGACTTTTGCGTAGACTCCCCGGCAACGGCGCCAGAAATCCTTCTTGCTACCTCTTGAGCACTGCGTTGGTTTTCCCTTGAAGAGGAAAGGATGATGCAGTAAAGTAGCGTAAGTATTTCCCTCAGTTTTTGAGAACCAAGGTATCAATCCAGTAGGAGACCACGCTCAAGTCCCACGCGCCTACACAAACAAATAAGAGCCTCGCAACCAACGCGATAAAGGGGTTGTCAATCTCTTCACGGTCACTTATGAGAGTGAGATCTGATAGATATGATAAGATAATATTTTTGGTATTTTTATGATAAAGAGAAATAAAGATGCAAAGTAAAATAAACGGCAATAGAAATAGCTAAGTGTTGGAAGATTAATATGATGGAAAATAGACCCGGGGGCCATAGGTTTCACTAGTGGCTTCTCTCAAGATAGCATAAGTATTACGGTGGGTGAACAAATTACTGTCGAGCAATTGATAGAATTGAGCATAGTTATGAGAATATCTAGGTATGATCATGTATATAGGCATCACATCCGCGACAAGTAGACCGAAACGATTCTGGATCTACTACTATTACTCCACACATCGACCGCTATCCAGCACACATCTAGAGTATTAAGTTCAAAAGAACAGAGTAATGCTTTAAGAAAGATGACATGATGTAGAGGGATAAACTCATGCAATGTGATATAAACCCCATCTTGTTATCCTCGATGGAAACAATACAATACGTGCCTTGTTGCCCCTGCTGTCACTGGGAAAGGACACCGCAAGATTGAACCCAAAGCTAAGCACTTCTCCCATTGCAAGAAAGATCAATCTAGTAGGCCAAACCAAACTGATAATTCGAAGAGACTTGCAAAGATAACCAATCATACATAAAAGAATTCAGAGAAGATTCAAATATTGTTCATAGATAATCTTGATCATAAACCCACAACTCATCGGTCTCAACAAACACACCGCAAAAGAAGAGTTACATCAAATAGATCTCCAAGAGAATCGAGGAGAACTTTGTATTGAGATCCAAAGAGAGAGAAGAAGCCATCTAGCTAATAACTATGGACCCGAAGGTCTGGGGTAAACTACTCACACATCATTGGAGAGGCTATGGTGTTGATGTAGAAGCCCTCCGTGATCAATGCCCCCTCCGGCAGGATGCCGGAAAAGGCCCCAAGATGGGATCTCACGGGTACAGAAGGTTGCGGCGGTGGAATTAGGTTTTCGTGGATACCTCTCATGGTTTGGGGGTACGGAGATATATATAGGAGGAAGAAGTACGTCGGTGGAGCAACGTGGGCCCCACGAGGGTGGAGGGCGCGCCTGGGGGAGGTGGGCACGTCCCCCTACCTCGTGCTCTCCTCGTTGATTACTTTACGTAGACTCCAAGTCCTCTGGATCACGTTTGTTCCAAAAATCACGTTCCCGAAGGTTTCATTCCGTTTGGACCCCGTTTGATATCCTTTTCCTTCGAAACACTGAAATAGGAAAAAAAACAGCAATTTGGGCTGGGCCTCCGGTTAATAGGTTAGGCCCAAAAATAATATAAAAAGTGTATAAATAAGCCCATTAAACATCCAAAACAGAATATATAATAGCATGGAACAATCAAAAATTATAGATACGTTGGAGATGATCAAGCACCCAAGCACCGGTCCACCCACATGCCAAATTATCAAAGTAATGAACGCGAATCATATGAGCGTGATGAAAACTAGCTTGACGATAATTCTCATGTGTCCTCGGGAGCGTTTTCCTTCATATAAGAGTTTCTCCAGGCTTGTCCTTTGCTACAAAAGGGATTGGGCCATCTTGCTGCACCTTGTTTACTTTCATTACTTGTTACCCGTTACAAATTATCTTATCACAAAACTACCTGTTACCAATAATTTCAGTGCTTGCAGAGAATACCTTACTGAAAACCGCTTGTCATTTCCTTCTACTCCTCGTTGGGTTCGACACTCTTACTTATCGAAAGGACTACGATAGATCCCCTATACTTGTGGGTCATCAAGCTGTCGGTTTACATACGGGTGTTCTAACTAAAGCGTTTGCGATGAGTGTTTTATATTTAAAAAGCAAATTAAACTGCGGCTTGGGCGCCATTAATGGAGAGGATGCGAGCAAGGCGGGCGGCCATGGAAGTCTAAGGGCTCGCTTCCCAGTGAGCCTGCGCAGCGTACAGCTTGCACGCTTCCCGGTGAGCCTACGCACTCGATGACAGCTTGCATGCCTCTCGGTCAGCCTGCGCACCGGACGGCGCTCGCACGCCTCCCGTTCAGTCAAGGTCAAGCAGCTATCCGCACGGCACCTCCTACAACCATTAAAACCAAGACACGTGGCGTCACGTGAATGGTTAACAGAATTTTGGATTTACTAAAATTTAAAAACCAGGCATCTCAATGTTTTGCCGGCAATCAACAGTGCCCTGGTGTTTGAAATTCATTCTCATTTCTTGCATGGGACCTAAGCATACACCCAAGGACACATATTTGATTTTTCAACCAATTTATATGCACTGGAGCATGTGCATGTAGTTCAAATTTGAATTATGCACATAAATTCATTGAAAACTCAGTTAATGCATAAAAATGTCCAAACGAACACCGAAAAATCACAAAAATTCACACAACACTCCAGTTGTTCTATGTTGACACGAGAAAAAAAATTGAAAGCAATAAGAGGCAATGGGTATCGTTTCGTCCCAGAAGGTGGGACGTTCCCTACCGAAAACCATCATGCTTGTTGTGAGAAGCTCCAGTTTGTGAGAAGCATATACCCAAACCTGTCCCAAATGGGACAAAATTTGTACCACGGCATGTTGATGCCGCTCCATGATAGCATGCCAATTTTCATGAATTTCAGACGAGTTTTGGATTTACTAGAATTTAAAAATCAGGCATCACAATGTTTTGCCAGCAATCAACAGTGCCCTGGTGTTTGAAATTCATTCCCATTTCTTGCATGGGACCTAAGCATGCACCCAAGGACATAGATTTGATTTTTCAACCAATTTATATGCACTGGAGCATGTGCATGTAGTTCAAATTTGAATTATGCACATAAATGCATTGAAAACTCAATTAACGCATAAAAATGTCCAAACGAACCCCGAAAATCACTAAAATTCACACAACACTCATGTTGTTCTATGTTGGCACGAGAAAAAAATTGAAAGCAATAAGAGGCAATGGGTATCGTTTCGTCCCCAAAGGTGGGACGTTCCGTACCGAAAACCATCATGCTTGTTGTGAGAAGCTCCAGTTTGTGAGAAGCATATACCCAAACCTGCCCCGAATGGGACAAAATTTGTACCACGGCATGTTGATGCTGCTCCATGATAGCATGCCATGTTTCATGAATTTCAGACGAGTTTTGGATTTACTAGAATTTAAAAACCAGGCATCTCAATGTTTTGCCGGCAATCAACGTTGCCCTGGTGTTTGAAATTCACTCCCATTTCTTGCATGGGACCTAAGCATGCACCCAAGGACACAGATTTGATTTTTCAACCAATTTATATGCACTGGAGCATGTGCATGTAGTTCAAATTTGAATTATGCACATAAATTCATTGAAAACTTAGTTAATGCATAAAAATGTCCAAACGAACCCCGAATAATCACAAAAATTCACACAACACTCATGTTGTTCTATGTTGACACGAGAAAAAAATTGAAAGCAATAAGAGGCAATGGATATCGTTTCGTCCCCAAAGGTGGGCCGTTCCCTACCGAAAACCATCATGCTTGTTGTGAGAAGCTCCGGTTTGTGAGAACCATATACCCAAACATGTCCCAAATGGGACAAAATTTGTACCACGGCATGTTGATGCCGCTACATGATAGCATGCCAAGTTTCATGAATTTCAGACGAGTTATGGATTTACCAGAATTTAAAAACCAGGCATCTCAATCTTTTGCCGGCAATCAAGGGTGCCCTGGTGTTTGAAATTCATTCCCATTTCTTGCATGGGACCTAAGCATGCACCCACAGATTTGATTTTTCAACCAATATATATGCACTCGAGCATTTGCATGTTGTTCAAATTTGAATTATGCACATAAATGCATTGAAAACTCAGTTAATGCATAAAATGTCCAAACGAACCCCGAAAAATCACAAAAATTCACACAACACTCATGTTGTTCTATGTTGACACGAGAAAAAAATTTGAAAGCAATAAGAGGCAATGGGTATCGTTTTGTCCCCAAAGGTGGGACGTTCCCTACCGAAAACCATCATACTTGTTGTGCGAAGCTCCGGTTTGTGAGAAGCATATACCCAAACCTGTCCCAAATGGGACAAAATTTGTACCACGGCATGTTGATGCCGCTCCATGATAGCATGCCAAGTTTCATGAATTTCAAACGAGTTTTGGATTTACTAGAATTTAAAAATCAGGCATCTCAATGTTTTGCCGGCAATCAACGGTGCCCTGGTGATTGAAATTCATTCTCATTTCTTGCATGGGACCTAAGCATGCACCCACAGATTTGATTTTTCAACCAATTTATATGCACTAGAACATGTGCATGTAGTTCAAATTTGAATTATGCACATAAATGCATTGAAAACTCAGTTAACGCATAAAAATGTACAAATGAACCCCGAAAAATCACTAAAATTCACACAACACTCATGTTGTTCTATGTTGGCACGAGAAATAAATTTGAAAGCAATAAGAGGCAATGGGTATCGTTTCGTCCCCAAAGGTGGGACGTTTCGTACCGAAAACCATCATGCTTGTTGTGAGAAGCTCCGGTTTGTGAGAAGCATATACCCAAACCTGCCCCAAATGGGACAAAATTTGTACCACGGCATGTTGATGCTGCTCCATGATAGCATGCCATGTTTCATGAATTTCAGACGAATTTTGGATTTACTAGAATTTAAAAACCAGGCATCTCAATGTTTTGCCGGCAATCAACGGTGCCCTGGTGTTTGAAATTCATTCCCATTTCTTGCATGGGACCTAAGCTTGCACCCAAGGACACAGATTTGATTTTTCAACCAATTTATATGCACTGGAGCATGTGCATGTAGTTCAAATTTGAATTATGCACATAAATTCATTGAAAACTTAGTTAATGCATAGAAATGTCCAAACGAACCCCGAATAATCACAAAAATTCACACAACACTCCTGTTGTTCTATGTTGACACGAGAAAAAATTTGAAAGCAATAAGAGGCAATGGATATCGTTTCGTCCCCAAAGGTGGGACGTTCCCTACCGAAAACCATCATGCTTGTTGTGAGAAGCTCCGGTTTGTGAGAAGCATATACCCAAACCTGCCCCAATTGGGACAAAATTTGTAGTGATGCCGCTACATGATAGCATGCCAAGTTTCATGAATTTCAGATGAGTTTTGGATTTACTAGAATTTAAAAAACCAGGCATCTCAATGTTTTGCCGGCAATCAATGGTGCCCTGGTGTTTGAAATTCATTCCCAGTTCTTGCATGGGTCCTAAGCATGCATCCAAGGACACTGATTTGATTTTTCAACCAATTTATATGCACTCGAGAATGTGCATGTAGTTCAAATTTGAATTATGCACATAAAATGCTTGGAAAACCCAATTAATGTATAAAAATGTCCAAACGAACCCTGAAAAATTCCAAAATTGAACACAACACTCTTGTTGTTCTATGTTAACACTCGAATTTTTTTGAAAGCATTAAGAGGCAACGGATATTGTTTCGTCCCCAAAGGTGGCACGTTCCCTACCGAAACCATCACGCTTGTTGTGAGAAGCTCTTGTTTGTGAGAAGCTTATACCCAAACCTGCCCCAAATGGGACAAAAATTTTACCACGGCATGTTGATGCCGCTACATGATAGCATGCCAAGTTTCATGAATCTTAGACGAGTTTTGGATTTACTAGAATTTAAAAGCCAGGTATCTCAATGTTTGCGGCCGAGTGACAGTGGCAAGGTGTTTGAAATTCATTCTCATTTCTTGCATGGGGCCTAAGTATGCAACCAAGGACACATATTTGATTTTTCAATAAGTTATATGCACTGGAGCATGTGCATGTAGTTCAAATTTGAATTATGCGCATAAAATGCCTGGAAAACCCAGTTAATGTATAAAAATGTACAAACGAACCCTGAATAATTCCAAATTTTTTGACGACACACCTATAGTTGCATGTTCACTGCAGATAAAAGTTCTAACAATTCAAACACCATCCTTTGTAGTTGTGACCCCATTACGTAATTCAAATGATCAAGACGATAAATCAAGTAGATCGCACACAGTTTATTATCACCAACCGTGTGAGATGTGATACGTCCATTTTGCATCATGCTTTTATATCGATATTTATTGCATTATGGGCTGTTATTACACGTTATGTCACAATACTTATGCCTATTCTCTCTTATTTTACAAGGTTTACATGAAGAGGGAGAATGTCGATAGCTGGAATTCTGGGCTGGAAAAGGAGCAAATATTAGAGACCTATTCTGCACAACTCCAAAGTTCTGAAACTCCACGGAAGTTATTTTTGGAATTAATAAAAATACTGAGCGAAAAAAGTACCAGAGGGGGGCCACCCACCATCCACGAGGGTGGGGGCGCGCCCTACCCCCCTGGGCGCGCCCCTGCCTCGTGGGCCCCCTGGCAGGCCTCCGGTGCCCATCTTCTGCTATATGAAGTCTTTTACCCTGGAAAAAAATCATAAGCAATCTTTCGGGAAGAAACTCCGCCACCACGAGGCGGAACCTTGGCGAAACCAATCTAGGGCTCCGACAGAGCTGTTCTGCCGGGGAAACTTCCCTCCGGGAGGGGGAAATCATCGCCATCGTCATCACCAATGATCCTCTCATCGGGAGGGGGTCAATCTCCATCAACATCTTCATCAGCACCATCTCCTCTAAAACCCTAGTTCATCTCTTGTATCCAATCTTTGTCCCAAAGCCTCAAATTGGTACCTGTGGGTTGCTAGTAGTGTTGATTACTCCTTGTAGTTGATGCTAGTTGGTTTATTTGGTGGAAGATCATATGTTCAGATCCTTTATGCATATTAATACCCCTCTGATTATGAACATGAATATGATTTGTGAGTAGTTACGTTTGTTCCTGAGGACATGGGAGAAGTCTTGCTATAAGTAGTCATGTGAATTTGGTATTCGTTCGATATTTTGATGAGATGTATGTTGTCTTTCCTCTAGTGGTGTTATGTGAACGTCGACTACATGACACTTCACCATTGTTTGGGCCTAGAGGAAGGCATTGGGAAGTAATAAGTAGATGATGGGCTGCTAGAGTGACAGAAGCTTAAACCCTAGTTTATGTGTTGCTTCGTAAGGGGCTGATTTGGATCCATATGTTTCATGCTATGGTTAGGTTTACCTTAATACTTTTTTTGTAGTTGCGGATGCTTGCAATAGGGGTTAATCATAAGTGGAATGCTTGTCCAAGTAAGGACAACACCCAAGCAGCGGATGGCCTGGCGGATATCCATAGTTGTAGCTGGGGTCGTACTAAGCTGCGGCAGTTATTGCCTCCTGAGCTGCAGCGTGGCGGCGAGCTGCCTCCGCCCTCCTCTCGTACTCACCTGCCTCCTCTCTGGTAATAACATATCTTCCTTTTGCCTGATAATCAAAGAAGGCAGGAGCAGCGAGAGTAATACGGACAGCACGACGTTTGTCAAAGATTAAGCGATACCGGAGAGGTGATTCATTCCTCTCGATAAACTGGTGGTGGACCATAGCATTATAGTCTAAATAAGTAGGAGGCAACTCAATATCATCCTCACGGATGTCCACACCAAGAAAATCAGCTAAGCGGGTTGCATAAATTCCTCCAAAGAAATCTCCATTGAATCTATTATGATGCAACCTACGTGCAACAATGGCTCCCAAGTTATAAGTTTTGTCTCCTAACACAGCACTCCTAAGAATACTGAGATCAGGGACACACATGTGACATGCTTCATCTCTACCATTTATGCACCTACCTATGAAGAGAGCAAAATAATGTATAGCTGGAAAATGGATGCTCCCTATGGTAGCTTGTGCTATATCTCTAGATTCCCCCACAGTTATACTAGCAAGAAAATTTCTAAATTCAGATTTGCGAGGTTCACTAGCACTACCCCATTGTGGAAGCTTGCAAGCAGCTATAAGATCCTCTAAGTCCATGGTATAAGATTTTTCATAAAGATCAAACATGGCAGTTGGAGAATTACTTGAAGATGAAAATTCAAACCTCCTCACAAATGTACTAGTGAGATAGTGGTATTGGCGGCACTTCTCTGCCTCGAAGCTCACAAGATCAGCGTTACAAATATGCGTTAAATTCTTCCTTGATTCCCGCTCGATCCATAAAGTTTTCTGAAGGCCACTCACAAGGTCGCACTGGAGCGTCCCTTGGTGGCTCATCGTCAGCATCACGCATTGCAAGCCTGGGTCCTTGCTTCCTCGAAGAACCACCTTGGAACATTTTCCTAAGCATATTTCTTCCTCTGAAAAATTTCTGAAATTTTTAGTAACTTCAAATAAAAGTGAACCAAACTCAACAAAATTGATAGCAACTACTCCTACAAGTGCCTAGAGCCTATATCAAGCATTAGAACTACTTGGAACCATATAAATTTGACATGCAAGCTCGAGAACATGGTCACCTAAGGAGCACAAATTTGCAATGAATAAAGCACTAGAACAAAAACTAATTGGACCAATGGAGGAGTCACATACCAAGGAACAATCTCCCCAAGCAGTTTTGCGAGAGGTGCTTTGAGCAAGGAGATCGAAAATCGCAGCAAAATGAGCTAGAACTCGTGCTTGAGCTGGATATTGGTGTTTGTGGGAGGAAGAAGGAGTGTGTGGGTGCAGGAATAAGTGGAGGGGGCCACCGTGGGCCCACGAGGCAGGGGGCGCGCCCAGGGTGGTAGGGCGCGCCCTCCACCCTCGTGGCCAGGTGCTTGCCCCTCCTGCTATGTTCTCAGTGCCAGATATTCTCAAAAATTCTAGAAAAAATCATATTCCATTTTCAGGGCATTTGGAGAACTTTTATTTTCGGGGTATTTTTATATTGCACGGATAAATCAGAAAACAGACAGAAAAATACTATTTTTACTTTATTTCAACTAAATAACAGAAAATAGAAAGAGGGTACAGAATGTTGCGCCTTCTAGTTTCATCCATCTCGTGCTCATCAAAAAGAATCCACTAACAAGGTTGATCAAGTCTTGTTAACAAACTCGTTCCGAATAACATGAAACCGGAGAAATTCGAATAACACTATGTTACCTCAACAGGGATATGCACATCCCCTATAATAAGAATATCACACTTCTTGACAGTAGGAAGAGGAAATTCAAAACCTCAAAAAATAATCGATGGAATTTTTCCAATAGAATTGATACTATGAACTTGAGGTTGTTTCCTCGAAAAGTGTACCGTATGCTCATTACCATTAACATGAAAAGTGACATTGCCTTGGCAGCGGGGTCCTAATGGAAACTAAGGGATATTAAGGCCTCCTTTTAATAGAGTACCGGAACAAAGCATTAGCACATAGTGAATACATGAACTCCTCAAACTATGGTCGTCACCGGGAGTGGTCCCGATTATTGTCACTTCGGGGTTGCCGGATCATAACACATAGTAGGTGACTATAGACTTGCAAGATAGGATCAAGAACTCACATATATTCATGAAAACATAATAGGTTTAGATCTGAAATCATGGCACTCGGGCCCTAGTGACAAGCATTAAGCATAGCAAAGTCATAGCAACATCAATCTCAGAACATAGTGGATACTAGGGATCAAACCCTAACAAAACTAACTCGATTACATGATAGATCTCATCCAACCCATCACCGTCCAGCAAGCCTACGATGGAGTTACTCACGCACGGCGGTGAGCATCATGAAATTGGTGATGGAGGATGGTTGATGATGACGACGGCGACGGATTCCCCTCTCCGGAGCCCCGAACGGACTCCAGATCAGCCCACCCGAGAGGTTTTAGGGCTTGGCGGCGGCTCCGTATCGTAAAACACGATGAATCCTTCTCTCTGATTTTTTTTCTCCCCGAAAGCAAATATATAGAGTTGGAGTTGAGGTCTGAGGAGCTCCAGGGGGCCCACGAGGTAGGGGGTGCGCCCTAGGGGGGCAGGCGCGCCCCCCACCCTCGTGGGCAGGGTGTGGGCCCCCTGACGTGGATTTTTATTCCGGTATTTTTCTTATTTTCCAAATAGATGTTCCGTGGAGTTTCAGGTCATTCCGAGAACTTTTGTTTCTGCACATAAATAACACCATGGAAAGTCTGCTGAAAACAGCGTCAGTCCGGGTTAGTTCCATTCAAATCATGCAAGTTAGAGTCCAAAACAAGGGCAAAAGTGTTTGGAAAAGTAGATACGACGGAGACGTATCAGTACATACCCTCAACCTCGAGGGTGAACTACTCCCTCCTCGTCATGGAGAGCGTCGGGATGATGAAGATGGCCACCGGTGAGGGATCCCCCCTCCGGCAGGGTGCCGGAACAGTGTCCCGATTGGTTTTTGGGGTATATGGATATATATAGGCGAAAGAAGTCGGTCAGGGGAGCCACGAGGGGCCCACGAGGGTGGGGGGCGCGCCCGGGGGGCAGGCGCGCCTCCCTGCCTCGTGGCCACCTCGAAGCTTCCCTGACGTCTACTCCAAGTCTCCTGGATTGCTTCCGTTCCAAAAATAACCTCCCAAAGGTTTCATTCCGTTTGGACTCCATTTGATATTCCTTTTCTTCGAAACACTGAAATAGGCAAGAAAACAGCAATTTGGGCTGGGCCTCTGGTTAATAGGTTAGTCCCAAAAATAATATAAAAGTGTTTAATAAAGCCCATAAACATCCAAAACAGATAATATAATAGCATGGAACAATCAAAAACTATAGATACGTTGGAGACGTATCAGGAGGCAACACTATAAGCCCCTATCTTTCTCTGTGTCCGATTAAAACTCCATACCCATAAGTATTGCGTGAGTGTTAGCAATTGTGAAAGTCTAAATGACAGTTGAGTATGTGGACTTGCTAAAAAGCTCTTATATTGACTCTTTCCGATGTTATGATAAATTGCAATTGCTTCAATAACTGAGATTATAGTTTGTTGGTTCTCAATGAAGTTACTGATTCATAATTTACATTGTGAATAGATTATTACTTGAGCATAAGAAATCATATGACAATATCCATATATGTTGTTGTTATAAGAATGATCATGATGCTCTCATGTCCGTATTTTATTTATCGACACCTCTATCTCTAAACATGTGGACATATTTAGCGTTATCGGCTTCCGCTTGAGGACAAGCGAGGTCTAAGCTTGGGGGAGTTGATACGTCCATTTTGCATCATGCTTTTATATCTATATTTATTGCATTATGGGCTGTTATTACACGTTATGTCACGATACTTATGCCTATTCTCTCTTATTTTACAAGGTTTACAAGAAGAGGGAGAATGCCAGCAACTGGAAATCTGGGCTGGAAAAGGAGCAAATATTAGAGACCTATTCTGCACAGCTCCAAAAGTCCTGAAACTTCACGGAAGTTATTTTTGGAATTAATAAAAAATACTGGTGAAAGAATCCACCAGAGGGGGCCCACACCCTGGCCACGAGGGTGGGGGGCGCGCCCTACCCCCTGGGCGCGCGCCCCTGCCTCGTGGGCCCCCTGGCAGGCCTCCGGTGCCCATCTTCTGCTATATGAAGTCTTTTACCCTGGAAAAAATCATAAGCAAGCTTATGGGAAGAAACTCCGCCGCCACGAGGCGGAACCTTGGCAGAACCAATCTAGGGCTCCGGCAGAGCTGTTATGCCGGGGAAACTTCCCTCCGGGAGGGGGAAATCATCGTCATCGTCATCACCAACGATGCTCTCATCGGGAGGGGGTCAATCTCCATCAACATCTTCACCAGCACCATCTCCTCTCAAACCCTAGTTCATCTCTTGTATCCAATCTTTGTCCCAAAGCCTCAGATTGGTACCTGTGGGTTGCTAGTAGTGTTGATTACTCCTTGTAGTCGATGCTAGTTGGTTTATTTGGTGGAAGATCATATGTTCAGATCCTTTATGCATATTAATACCCCTCTGATTATGAACATGAATATGATTTGTGAGTAGTTACTTTTGTTCCTGAGGACATGGGAGAAGTCTTGCTATAAGTAGTCATGTGAATTTGGTATTCGTTCGATATTTTGATGAGATGTATGTTGTCTTTCCTCTAGTGGTGTTATGTGAACGTCGACTACATGACACTTCACCATTGTTTGGGCCTAGAGGAAGGCATTGGGAAGTAATAAGTAGATGATGGGTTGCTAGAGTGACAGAAGCTTAAACCCTAGTTTATGTGTTGCTTCGTAAGGGGCTGATTTGGATCCACATGTTTCATGCTATGGTTAGGTTTACCTTAATACTTCTTTTGTAGTTGCGGATGCTTGCAATAGGGGTTAATCATAAGTGGGATGCTTGTCCAAGAAAGGGCAGCACCCAAGCACCGGTCCACCCACATACCAAATTATCAAAGTAATGAACGTGAATCATATGAGCGTGATAAAAACTAGCTTGGCGATAATTCCCATATGTCCTCGGGAGCGCTTTTCTCTATATAAGAGTTTGTTCAGGCTTGTCCTTTGCTACAAAAAGGATTGGGCCATCTTGCTGCACCTTATTTACTTTCATTACTTGTTACCCGTTACAAATTACCTTATCACAAAACTATCTGTTACCGATAATTTCAGTGCTTGCAGAGAATACCTTGCTGAAAACCGCTTATCATTTCCTTCTGCTCCTCGTTGGGTTCGACACTCTTACTTATCGAAAGGACTACGATAGATCCCCTATACTTGTGGGTCATCAAGATGCAGCACAAAATATCTTGGAGCACCGTCGGTGTATAGTACGCCCATGGCTTACGAGAGAAGGTGCGTCGGCTACAGTCCACAGTCGGCGTGTCAAGCACACTAGCTCACTCCCCAAATATCATTTCACTGTTCAATCATCGCCGGTGAAAGATGGGGACGTGGACCCGCGTCCTGAGGCCAACTTCGGCGGCCCACTCCGGCAAGAGCGCGGCCGCAGCCGCCAGGCGCGTGCTAACAAGCTTCGTGAGGGCGACCGCAGTCTGCGTCCGGGCGATCAAGGCAGCCCAAACGGCCGTTGTTGCTTCTCAGGCGACGGCAGCAGCATCTGCCTTGGGGATAGCACGTGGTGAGAGCGGCACATCAGCTGTCCATTCCGCAGTGCCGGCCTTAGCCCTGCTGGAGGCCGCCCACCACCATGTCGAGGCCGTCCACGCCCAGCTCATGACGCTCACCGCACAAATTGAAGGAAGCTTCTCCGACAACGGTCGGCAACCCACGGCCGAAGAGTTGGCAATCGCCAAGAGAGTTCGAGCAGCCATCCGTTCCTGCGCGGCATACCTTGCCACGACGGAGCCCGCCAAAGCCCAGATCACGGCCGCCCACGCCCTGCTCGTGGCGGCCTATTCCAAAGATATGGCGGACGCGGATGGCGAGATGCTTGCCGAGTATGGTACGATTGATGCCATGGAGCCCCTTCCCTAGGAGACCGTCGGGCGCGAGCTGGACATGGAGGCGGCGGCGGAGATCAACGAGCACCAGCCATAGTAGTACTCTTTGTTTTGTTTAATTAAGAGTGTCGGTCTTTAATTAGTTAGAGTAATGTTTAGGTCAGCTAGCTCTGTTTAATTGCTGAACTTGCTCGCTTAAGAAGTGTGGGTGTGCTGTAGTCTCCTTTGTGTACCCAAATTATGCAATGATGTGGATGACCACTGTAATCAATTCTAGTGTTAAGATATCTGAATCGTTTGTGATATTCACATATAGTACACGGTTCTGAATAAGGGTCCCTGTCTGATGATACTTTGCGCGCCAGTTTTTTGGCTGGAGCGGTTCCAAATTTTCGGCTTCCGCGGAAATATCTACCTCCCCGCCCCCTTCCCCTTACCAAAAGCCACATTTCCCTCCTTTCCGCCTTCCTTTCCAAGTTGAAACCTTCACTCCTTGCTTGCAGCGCCGCCTCCTCGCCGGCAACCCACCTTCACGCTGCTTGGCCTCGCCTATCCAGGCAGGTAATCCACACCCGACCCCCATCCTCCTCCTCTTTCCACATCCCACATGCCCCGACCGCCGGCGCGAGCGCGACACCTTCCACCCAAATCACCGACCTCTCCACCAAATAAGCGCCGCCCTAAGCCATGGTGCACGCAGTATAGCCAGGATCTCAAGGAGCATTTGGCAGCGGAGAAGCAAATCGCAGCCGCACGCGCGAATGAGGTCGCGATGGCTGCCATTCGTGCCGACCCCCAGATCTTGGAGGAGCACCTTGCCGTCGAGGCCACCGTTGACGCCTCGCGCACCGACGCCGCGACGCGGTTGGCTGCTTTAAACGACAGTTCGTGGCGTTTTCTTGAGGCCATCGTTTGCTAGCTACTGCCTTTCCTTAACAAATTCTAGTGTATATGTTCTATATGTCGTGCAATGTGAAGTTCAGTTAACTGCTTGGTTCAATTCTACAAATGTGATGTTCAATTCTTCAGGGTGCAATATTTCCAAGTTGTTAAGCATGCTTGGTTTGGTTAACTGTCTGATCTTCTATTACGAGTATGTTATATTGTGCAATGTGGTGCTTAGTTAACGTTTGGTTCATTTGTTGTAGTGTTCAGTTAACTTCTTGGTTCAATTCTGCAATGCGATGTTCAATTGTTGTGGCTGCATTATGTTATTGTATACCATGTGATAAATAAATCGAATTTGGCTATACTAAATACATGAGAAACAAATACAATTGCTATATTTCCAAGTTGTTAAGCATGCTCGGTTTGGTTAACTGTCTGATCTTCTATTAGGAGTATGTTATATTGTGCAATGTGGTGCTTAGTTAATGTTTGGTTCATTTGTTGTGGTGTTTAGCAAACTGCTTGGTTCAATTCTACACTGCGATGTCCAATTGTCGTGGGTAGAATTTTGTATTGTTGTGCATGTGAGGAATAAATCGAATTTGGCTGCACTTAATACATGAGAAACATATACAATTGCTATATTTCCTAGTTCTTAATCATACTTGGTTTGGATAAATGGGTTTTCCATGTGGCTTGAATTAATCTGATGAATCTGCAATGTGCTTATTTTTCATCAATATATTTTACTGATAGCATGCGAATCCTTACTTAACCTGATGACTAACTACCTTATATGTGTTGTAGGGAAACAATGGGAAGCACTGATGTTTACAATCGAGGTTAGCACGTGCATGGTCCGTTGTCTAATAGCACATTATTGTGCAATTGCATGAACCATTCTAATATTTAGGTTTTTAACAATTTGGTCTTGCACATGTAGGTCCCGCTGTTAGAGGTTTTGACCCACTGTTCGACCCTTTTTGCATATGGGAAAATGAGTTGTCCATGAATATCAGTCAAGTCAAGAAACCCAGAAAGATTGTTAGGACAAAGAAATTAGCGACAAAAAACAACAAGATCTTTGTCTGCACAATGAAGAAGACATCAGTTCACTACGGGATGGTACTAACTATTATACTTGCCTTTTTATTCCTTTGTCCCATTTTCAATATAGAGAAGATATTTATGCACATTCTTGTTTTCAGGCCTTTCCAAAGCAGTTCACTGATGATTACCTCTCAAACCACCTGTATGGTCAGGAGGCGAGGAACGTATTCATACAACACCCACGGTTCAATATTGAAGTGTTCCTAAAGAGCACGAAGGATGGACGGTCAATCATCCACAGGCACTGACCTAAAGTTACAAAGGCCTTCAACATCAATGAAGGCTCAATATTCGCCTTCTGCTTCAGCAGTTTCCAGATGAGATGCACATGTCTATGATGCTAATTTCGAAAGGTTATAGATGTTGCATGTGAAACTTGGTCCTGGTGTAGTTGTGTAATGGGGTAGATGAGTGCTGAAGCTATATGATGTTGTATTCTGATGTATTTCAATTATGAAAATGAAATATATTGTGTGCTAATATGAAATGTCAGTTAGATTAATAAATGAACTATGAATAATCAGATAATTAGCCTGCTAGTGACGAATTAGCCTGCTAATTGGGTTTTGCTATTGCAAACGGTTGTTGAAAAAATACCGTGAGCGATGACCTCAGGCAACGCACACAGTTTCTAGGAATAAACCGTGTTGGATCAATGAACAATCACACACGACTTTCTCTTGAAAACTATTTGCGTTAGGCCACCTCGCGCAAACGTTTACCACATGAAAACTGTGTGTGATGGACAGCCTTTGCCACACAGTTTCTTCCACGGACCGTGTGTGATATATTCAATAACGCAAGCGATTTAACGGGAAAAAATGTGTGTGATGTACCTGTGAATGGAAACGTTTTCCTTGGAGCAACTGTGTGGGATGTACATACGAACGGAAACGTTTAACGGGGACTGACTGTGTGGGATGTACTTGCGACCGGAAACAATTTCGCCGTATAATTGTATTTTTTTAGCTCTACTGTACGTATTTCCGTATTTGAGCGCTCGCCGGTCGCACACGACCTCATTTTGCCGAACGTGTGTGCCAGGAGGTCATATCCCCGACGGTTTTTGGGTCATGTGGGAAGGACCCCCCTATCGCCCACACTCACTTGGCGACGGTTCCAAATGCCGTCGCGGAAAGTGGTTAAAAACCGTTTGTTTAGGAGCTCGTTGTACTAGTGTAAGCCTCTTGATTTTCCGATCAAGTTGGTTTTCCATTTCAGCTGTATAGACCTTGAAAAAGTTCAAAGCCTCATCCTTAGATTTCAGAAGATACACATGACAGTATGTAGTGGAGTCATCAATTAACGTCATGAAATATTTCTTTCCACCTTTTGTCAAAACACCATTCATTTCACATAGATCTGAATGTATGAGCTCTAGTGGTGCAAGATTTTTCGTTTCCGCAGTCGTGTGAGACTTACGAGGTTGCTTAGCTTGCACACAAACTTGACACTTAGATCCATTGACAGTGGTGAAACTAGGGATTAAGTTCAACTTCGCTAGTCGCGACATGCAACCAAAGTTAACATGACAAAGACGTGAATGCCACACATTTGATTCACTATTATTGCAAATATGATTAACAACTTTATTGCAACGTCTGACAAGGATAAACGAATCAGGCCTCCTGACTCATAGCCTTTACCAACAAAGGTTCCATACTTGGATATTATAAATTTATCCGACTCAAAGCCAAGCTTATAGCCATCTCTACACAGAAGAGACCTGCTAACAAGATTTTTATTGACGGAGGGGACATAATGCACGTTCTTCAGCCGCACGATCTTCCTCGAAGTAAACTTCAGATCGACCATGCCAACACCACGAACAGAAGCACTTGAACCGTTGCCCATCAGCACGGTTGAAGTCCCTGCGGTCTGATAAGATGAAAACATGGAAATATCACCGCATACATGCACATTAGCACCCGTGTCAATTAACCAATCAGGAGAATGACATACTGAAAAAATAGTGGGAAATATACCATACCTAGCATCCTTCATGTCAGTGTCTCCAATGACAACATTAGCGGTCTTGCCGCCTTTCCCAGGATGACGCTTGTCATAGCGATTAGGGCAACTAGGAGACCAATGATCAGGATCTCCACACACATGACAAACACCTTTCTTTTTGTCATTCTTCTTCTTGAAGTTCGTGTGCTGCACAACCTTGTTCTTCCCATCAAACTTTGCTTTACCATCAAACCTGCCCTTGTTCTTGAACTTGTGGGGTCGGAAGTTTTTCTTCTGTACCAGATTGGCAATAGATCCTCCCTCAATACCTCGAGCACGTGTATCTTTTGCTCTCGCCTTTTCTTCCACATCAAGAGTACCAATGAGATCCGGAACGGAAAACTCCTGCCTCTTATGCTTCAGTAAGGTAGCAAAGTTCCTCCACGAAGGAGGAAGCTTAGTGATGATACCTCCGGCAACAAACTTGTCCGGTAGCATACAATTGAAGTGCTCAAGTTCTCTAGCAAATGACTGTATCTCATGAGCTTGCTCAACCACGGAGCGCTCTTCAGTCATCCTGTAATCATAGAATTGCTCCATGATGTACAACTCAATGCCAGCATCCGAGACCCCAAACTTGGCCTCGAGTGCGTCCCACATATCTTTTCCATTATCAATTGACGCATATGTATCAACTATGTTCTCACCAAGAACACTCAAGAGAGCAGCCTTAAACAGAGTATCCATTTTTTGAAAAGCTTGTTCCTGTTGGGTATCATGCTCCCCTTCAGGTTTGCCAAGAGTGGCGTCATAGCAATTCATGGTTTGAAACCATAAGACTGCTCTCACACGCCACCTCTTACAGTGGATACCCTCAAACATAGGAGGTCTCATGGAAGCAGGGGTAAATTGCCTATCATAAGGTTTTTGGATTGTTGGAAATATGAGCAATTTACTGAATGATTTTATTAACAGAAATACTAGATAAAGCACGACTAGTATAGCAGTGATAAAATAAGTCATGCAATTTGACAAAGAGAAGGTAAACAGCATCTTCATATATGAACTGTAACTAAACACATCTAGAGCAGACAGTATAGCAAGTTGCATATATGAAACAGAGTCTAACATGTCTAGGACAAACACTAGAACAAGGAACTGTAGCAGGGCCTCTAATAGAAAGAGGAAGAACACGTACGGGACAGCAGCAGCAGAAGCGCTGGACTTTGGGTCGGTGTCCTCGCCAGCCATGTCGTCGAGGAGGTTGTCGACATCGGGGAAGAAGTCGTCGTTGGGGAAGTAGTCGTCGGGGTCCGGGGCGTCCGTGACGAAGAAGTCAGTAGTCGCGCGAAGCGCTCCCCAAAAACCTTATCATCCTTCTCCCGTACAGGACTCAAAGAGGTGCGGTTTCGGAAGCCTACTGTCCCGACCTACGGTGCATGCCGCAAGCCGGGATGGGGAAGAATGTAGCTGCAGCTCAGTGCAGGAATTTGTGGCGACAGGAAGAAGAGGTTCTGGTGCGTCTCTCTGAGAGGAGCGACCTCCCTTTTATAGGCGCAAGAGAAGGAGGCGAGAGGCTGCGCCGGGAGCTGAAGGGAACGAGGGAGACAAAACGAACAGGCAGCAGACAATGAGGTGCGTCGTTCGTATTCAATCTCCACTACAGCAAAATGTTTCAGCTTCCGCGTGACCTTTCGTATACCCGTCGTGTGCGGCAAAAATTTAGACATCGGCTCGGCTCATTCCCGCAACCTGCGGCGCGTCGTGACGAGGCGGCGGAGGAGGAGCGCGCGTGGATGTCCCTCTCGTTCTCATCCTCATACATGTGGAGAAAGAAGCTAATTTTTTTTAAATAATACATTTTTTTAAATTACAGAAATAATACGCAGAAAAAAGAATTTACAAAAATAATACACCGTCGGCCCACTGCAGGCCGACTGAGCCCAGTCGGCCCACAGCAGGCCGATCGGCTAGCAGGAGGCCGACTGCAGGCCGGGCTGGCACGCGGCGGCCTGTGGTTGGTCGGGCCACGTCACGAGGGGGAGGCAGTGGCCTGTCGGCGTGGTGCGCCCCTGTCGGCCTGCCGCCCGCCGATCGGCCACCTGGTGGCCGACAGGGTGCTGCCGACCTGACGCGCGCTGGCCGGCCCGCCCTTATCCTCTCCTTCCTCTCCTTCCTCCATTCTTCTTCTCCCGTGGCTCATTTCTTCTATGTTCTTCCTCCTCTCTCTACAGAAAAATGGCACACATTTGTACACCTAAATGAGCTACATTTTCGCGATTTTGGCACCGTGAATGGGTTCAACTCATTTAGGGCAGCCAAAAGAGGTGTCGATCTACTGACGGGGTAGCTCGTGGTGGTCGTGGTGAGCATTTTGGTGGAGGTGGTGGTGGTGAAGTTGGGGCAGTGTGGTGGTGGTGAAGTTGGGGCAGTGAGGTGGAGGTGAAGCTGTTGTTCGTCGTTCTTCGTTGGAGCCGGAGCAGCGGCAGTTTTTCGTTCGTCCTCGTTCGTCGTTCGTCGTTCGTCGTTCGTCGTTCGTCGTTCTTCGTTCTTCGTTCGCACGCACGCTTCAAGGGTATATTTCAGCCCACATTTTATTTTTCGTAGGTGCTCCGGTAGTATACGTAAATATTGTTATTTGCCGCGGTAGTATACGTAAATATTTGTGTGCGATTATTGTTATTTGGCCCGGTAGTATACGGAAATATTGTTATTTGCCCCGGTAGTATACGTAAATATTATTCGTTCGCACGCACGCTTCGTTCGATGTGAAATTAAATTTGTGTGCGATTATTGTTATTTGCCCCGGTAGTATACGTAAATATTTGTAGTTGCTACGGCAAATATTCGTAATATAGTTATAGGTGTGTGAATTGTATTAGTTGTTAGTGGGGATAATAAGTTGTTGCTTAATACTTGACACGTACACAGGTGCGGGATAAGAAGTTGGAAACATGAATAAAAAGTTGGAAAGAAGAGACAAGTTTTTTTAAAGAGTTGGGGTCGGCATGTGCATAGCATGTCAGTGTGATGGAAATTTAACAAGCAAACAAAAAATAAGAAAAGTAGAACTACATGTTAAAAAACGTTTCAGTCCGTACCCGATGCCAATATGAAGCGGATTACCCGCTAACCTTTATTATGCGTATTTTCTAAAGTTTAACCCATAACAAGCAATGCCACACTGTTTTTTTTTAAACGGCCACGCTGTAGTTTAACAAAAAAACTTCGGATAAAAACTTCTTTGCAAGGAAGAATTTTACATGATCGTAGAAATAAGACGCATGCCTTTTTCTAAATTATTCTTAACATAGATTAAAATAAAAAATACATCAACATGGGCCATATAATTCAAATAAACTGAATTATCATATTTGTCGGTTATATTATTATTATTATTTGAGGCCTATTTATTATTAGTAAACATGGGCCTATTTATTATATTATTATTAAAACAAGAGTCAAGCAACTCATCATAATCGTCCACATAGATTAAATTATATTGATCGTGAAATTTACTATGGTCCTGGTAATATATATATAGACATGTCTAATACTTGTATTTCTATGTTGAAAAAAAATAGGTGAGTCGAGATGTCCGATGTAGTGAAGTTGAGATTTTACTATGGTCCTGGTACTGTCCAAACAAATGAGTTGGGAGCAGATCTGAGTGAATTTACTCACATAGAGGTGGCAATCAGCGCACCACAAACATGGTCTGTTAGTCAGTTGAAAGAATGGATTGCGGCAAGTTTAGGTCTTGATACTGAAACACACACCGTCGGTGTTCATGCATTGTGGACACGGTCAAGTTCAAAAATTTACTTTTATTTGAGGCCAATAGAGGGAGACTCCGATTGGGTGCGGTGGTTACAAGGTTGTGAACGAAGGGGATGCAATCCTGTTGCTTTAGTGCTTCCCGTCGTGAAGGAGGTCACTGCACATGAAGGGGAGGGTGGCTACGAAGGACAAAGCAGTCATGTAGAAGGAGGAAATGCTTATGGTTACGAACAAGGACAGAGCAGTCAGGTAGAAGGAGGAAATGCTTATGGTTATGAACCAGGGCAGAGTAGTCAGGTAGAAGGAGGAAATGCCAATGGTGATTACAATGGCGAGGTGGACGCTGACGAGGTAGATGGGCACATGCAGAACCAGATGGAAGAAGAAGACACCGATGTTGAAAGGGGTCATGCCGATGATTCTGACGAGTCAGATGAAGAAGAAAATGCAGAGGAGGTCCCGAATCCTGCATGGTGGAATCATGACTTATCATCTGCAATGACCGTGAATGATGGACATGATTCAGCCTGGCAATATCACCAGAACAATATTGCGACGGGTGCTATGTATCCGAACAAGCAAGCCCTGAAGGATGCAATAATTAATTGGGCAATGTCCACGCAAAGGGTTTTCAAAGCTGAGGTGTCCAGTCAGAAATTCCTCACAATGGTATGCAAGAACGCAGATTGTCCCGCAAGGGTGCACGGCTTTCTCCCTAAGTATGGCACAAGTTGGGTGATAAGTGACTTAGTTAATCACACTTGTCTTATTCCCTGCATCCCTCAAGATCATGCCAACCTTTCATCCACGCTTATTGCTCGACTGTTTTACGATGAGATAGTGCAAGGCAAAGCTATGGAAGTGAAGGCAGTGCAGACAAAAGTGTTCGCCAGGTTGAAGTACAGAATTTCTTATGGCAAGGCTTGGAGGGCTAAGCATGCAGCACTTGAGAGGAGATTTGGTTCTTATTTTGATGCATATGACTCTGTTGTCCACCTCCTCCACACCCTGCAGCAGCGGAATCCAGACACCTATATCGATATCCAAGACATGTTCATGCCAGAGTTCCCAACTGTGAGGGTTTTGCATCGTCTCTTCTTCTCTTTCGGTGTATGCATCGAAGCTTTCAGGCATTGCCGACCGGTGATATGTGTTGACGGTACTTTTCTCACAGGCAAGTACAAGGGTCAGATCCTGACAGCCATAGGTCAAGACGGCCAAAATCAAGTCGTCCCACTGGCATTTGCTTTTGTGGAGAGTGAGAACATTGAAAGTTGGACATGGTTCTTCAGGCAGTTGAAAATATCAGTTGTGAAGGAGAAGCCCAATGTGTGCATCCTTCATGACAGGCATGCAGGTATACTCAGTGCGATAAGGACACTGACAAACCCAGGCCCTGAGGAACAAGTTCCATGGCAGGACTTGCAGAGCCGTTGGTGCATGCGCCATCTCGGGGCTAATTTCTTCTCGCAGTTTAGAAATAAGAACCTGATGAATCTGTTCAAAAAACTCTGCAAGCAGAACCAGTTATGGAAGTACAATTTGATACGCGACAGACTTAATGTGTGCACGCAGAGACACGTGAGGGACAGGAAAGCTGCAAGAGATGCAGCGGTGAGGGCACATGTTGAAGCAGTAGCTGCACAGTTGGCAACAGGAACAGCGGCCGTGGAGGAGGAGGCTGTTGGGCTATGTGACCTGCCAGGTTTTGACCCACCTGGTACTAGGAGAAGGCTCGGGAGGTCGATTAAAACCTTCGAGCAGTGGATAGAGCATGAGCCTCTGGAGAGGTGGTCTTTGCTACATGACACACATGGAGCAAGGTACGGTGTCATGACAACGAACCTCGCGGAAACATACAACTTTGTCCTCAGAGGAAATCGGGCATTGCCACTTACAGCCATCGTTGAGGGTATTTTCTATGGCACCGTCAAGTATTTCAGAGACAGACGTCAAATAGCAGAGCAGCATATCTTGAACAACCCAAATACACGGTACTGTGAAAGTCACGAAGTACATGGACAACAAGATGCAAAAAGCAGCATATCACTATCGTCTGGACCTCTTCTTCATCATCGTCCAGTGGTACAGCCCTTCTTGGAAAGAATTCAGAATAAGATACGGACTGCGTACGAGGCTATCACGTGCACCCGGAGAACCGATGTTGTTCAGCACGAGCAGGAGCAGCCGCGTCACTCCATGCACCGACATCAACCACGTCCACGTCTAGCACAGCAGCCGACAACCAGGCCACCCCGTCCTGACCAACCTGGCAGTTCTACGTGGCACCCGCAGCACTATGGTCCCACGTCGAGCTTCGTGTTTTCTCCACAGCCACAGCAACACGGTCCCTCATCGAGCTTCGTGTTATCTCCACAGCCACAGCAGCACGGTCCCTCGTCCAGTTTCGTGTTTCAGCCAGAGCAGACGTCACACCCAGCAGGTATGTGTCTTCATATTTATTGTTTTCAATATTAATTGACGCGACCTCATTCTTCATGATGAAACGTTCCATCGCGTAGGGGCCTATGGATATCAGGCGTCTATGTCGGCGTCACATGATACGTGGGGGAGTGATCAACATCCCGAGGACAACATACAAGCTCAGATGTCGCAGCACACCCAGTGGATGAACATGTTTTCGACTCCTCCACCAGGCCCCACACACGATACACAGCATGACCAGGGAGAGTCTGAGATTCCTCCTCGTCACATTAGGGCACCCGACAGGTTGGGATGGTCCCCGATTCCAGATCCGCCTCCCCGCCAGGCCAGACGTCGTCACTGACGCTTCTATGTATCAGTAGAGACATTACCATCTATTTCTGTGTAAGGCTTATGTCTATTCTATGTATGAGACAAATGACTATGTACTTATGTACGAGACATATGCCTACTCTATTTTAGTACTCTGTTATCGGAAGTATAAGATCATATTTAGATAGAACATAATATTCATATAATGAGACATTGCAAACAATTAGATAGAACTACATCTAAATTAAATGGTACGTAACTGAACTCACAACATACAGCATAAAAACTACATGAAGTCATCATCGTCATATGTTCGCGCCAACTTTTTCCCGCCATATGTTCGCGCCAACTTTTTCCCGCCACCCGTTTCCCGCCACCCGTTTCCCTCCTCCCATTTCCCGCCCCATTTCCCGCCACCCGTTTCCCGCCCCCCGTTTCCCTCCTCCCATTTCCCGCCAACCCTTTCCCGCCATACCGCAGTCGTTCTTTCCCGCCATTTTCTCCTCTCTACCTATAAAACCCCCTTCAGACGGAGCTGGATAAGCATTGCAGTGTGCTGGTGGTGAAGTTGGGGCACTGTGGTGGAGGTGAAGCTGTTGTTCGTCGTTCTTCGTTGGAGCCGGAGCACCGGCAGTTTGGTGGCCGCCGTTCGTCGTTCTTCCTTCGCACGCACGCTTCAAGGGTATATTTCAGCCCACATTTTATTTTTCGTAGGTGCTCCGGTAGTATTTGTTAATATATTTACATGTCAACTAATTAGTTGTGTAAAAATATGTAGTTGCTCCGGTAATAATCCATCCTATATGTGGATGTCAAGTATTTAGGAGTGTCAGTATATGTAGGAGTCCAGAAAAAAGGTCTGTAATATAGGCAGTCCAGTCAAATATATTAATCTGTCAATATTTGTAGTTGCTACGGCAAATATTCGTAATATACTTGTAGGTGGGTGAATTGTATTAGTTGCTCCGTTAATATTCCGTAATATATAGCTTCGTAATATATAGACATGTCTAATATTTGTTAGTGGGGATATTAAGGGGTAGGTTAGGTACTCAATGCGATTTGTGTGTTGCAGATGGCTGAGGGTACTCAGTGGGTGCTTAGCCCTATTGTTCATGTCCAAGGCTTGTCTCCAAGTGTTGTGCAAGTTAGTGAAGTGGACCTCATTTTTGATTGGTTGAAGACTAAATTCATGTTGAAGCAAGGGTTGAAGGAAGACCATTTTGTGTACTACGTCAGCAGGAAGCATTCAAATGGCCCTGGGGAAAGAAAATTGATTGACATAACTGATGATGGCAAGATTCAAGAAATGCTGAGCGAATGGGAATGGAAAAGGGTTGTTCAGTTGCATTGCTATAGGTACTCCCTTCATCCCATAATATAAGATGATATTACAATCAATATACTCACATATCACGTGGGTTAACAAATGTTTAGATGGATCATGACATTTTAAGAAAATATTCGCGTGTTTCTAAAAAAAATTTGTGAAAATTTCAGAAAAGCATTTTAAAAAATGTTGTGTGGTTTTAAAAAATGGTATTTCCATTAAAAATGTATTTGAAGAAATGTTACCATGTATTCATAACGTGTTAAAATATATACTTTTAAAGATATCATCATGTATTATTAAAAATAGGGCATGCACCAGTCGGCCCACAGCAGGCCAACTGAGCATAGTCGGCCCACTGCAGGCCTATCGGTGTACTGCAGGCCGACTGGGCTTGAATCTGGTGGCCGACAGCCCAATCGGCCAGCAACAAACTGATGGGCCACCAATCGGCCTGCTGTGGGCCGACTGGGCTCAGTCGGCCTGCAGTAGGCCGATGGTGTATTATTTTTGAAAATTCTTTTTTTTTGCGTATTATTTCTGTAATTAAAAAAATGTATTATTTAAAAAAAATTAGCGAGAAAGAACCTCCCTTATAAAAAGGTCCAACTCTCTCTAAACTAGCAATGTGGGACTAATCTTTAGTTCCACCTCTTGCCTTGCACGAATAGGCTGCGTGGGCCTCTAGGATTTATCAGGAATTTCTGAAACTGCTATTAGGCTAGGCCTAAAATAGACAAAATTCCAGCATAATCATGATATTTAGCTCCTTCAAAAGGCACTAACTGATGAACATTCAAAATATAAAAACTGGAAAGATAAACAACCAATTTTTAACCAGAAAAACAATTTTCTAGGTTCCATATACAGTAGTTCTGGTCAATGTCCAGAATTCACATAGATGTTTGTTCGCTCACACGGGTTCCACATATCACATGGTTACATCCATTTACCTAGTTCAGAGTGTTCTAGATATGGTGATGGCTGCATGCCACGATTTCTGTTGTGGCTACTCAATATCTTCAGTCACACCGAACACAAATTTCTGCAGTGCACAAAGGTCCCCAAAATTGAGCGTGCTTTTGGCAAAGAGGGAATATACAACATCAGAAGAAAATACAGCAATACAAAAAGAGCTAAAAAGAAGGGGGAAATGCCAAATGGTAGGCAACTGATCTACTAACACAGGGTAAACCTGATGAACCAGTGACATGTCTGTCAACAAGTCATATGGCACTGGCTGTTCGAACACATCATGCGGCTGCTGCGACGGCAAACTGGTCCTGCCGTTGCAACGCTCCGCATGGTTTATAGGTGCTGCCAACAATGGTTTTTGGTAGGTACTGCTGATGCCATGGCAGCAGTGGCTGCATCTCGTCCTGTGCTTTTGTAGTAGCAGATTGGCAATGGGGCCGATTACTCCTGTGGCTGCTGCGATGGCAAAGGTGATTGCTGCTGCTGCTGCTGCGATGGCAAAGGTGATTGCTGCTGCTGCTGCTGCTGCGATGGCAAAGGTGACTGCTGCTGCTCTCCTCGGATAAATTTCTCAGGGAGCGGGTGCGACTCGCCTTGCCACGCCCAAACCACATCCTTAAGTGCGGGCCTTATCTCATCTTTCATCAGTTGTTTATACTCTATAGTGTCTCCATTGGTCTTCTTTAATTCAACTAAATGCAAAGAAGGCGCAAACTCAAAAACCTCTGCGTCAAACTCAAGAATGCCCTTCATTCCTTCCTTTGGTGCTGCCAATTTCAAGACACCGTTTTCTTTCTTCTTGATTTTGAGCTTCAATTTATTGGCCACTTCATTCAGCTTGGCAAATATAGCCTCTGCTGGCTGCCTAGTGGTAAATCTGTCCTCCCTCCGGCCATACTTTTCTTCAAATAAATTGGATAGGTCAAATCCCGTTGAGAGAGAAATTATGTCAAAGGCATTCAAGTTTGTGAGGCTTGATGACGCCTCTTGGTTAACCTCTGAATTGCTGCCTTCTGTTGATTCAGAGGTTGTGGGTTCACCTTTCTGAACCTTGTCTCTTGTTTCTTGTTTAATCTTCAGTCCATTTACATCGACGGGTTTCCTGTACCAAGCGCTTCTCTTTATCCTTGAAACGGAAGCTCTAGTGCTTGGGTCTGGATCAAGAATCTTATACAGTAGATCCCTCAGCTCAACTGAAAAAGGGCGAGGGCATCTATATTCAGCCCTGGAGATCTTCCTATACATCTCTATAAGATTTGTGTCATGGAAAGGAAGGAAACCAGCCACCAGCACAAACAGAATTACTCCACATGACCATATGTCAGCCTTCGCACCATCATAGCCTCTCCTGCTAAGCACTTCAGGAGCAACATAAGCTGGAGTTCCACAGGTGGTGTGGAGGAGGCCATCTTGTCTCGTGGACTCGGCCAGGGCACTTAGACCGAAATCAGAGACTTTAAGGTTTTCATTCTCATCCAGGAGTAGGTTCTCCGGCTTCAAGTCGCGATGATAAACACCTCGGCTATGGCAGTAGTCCACGGCACTGATGAGCTGATGGAAGTATTTCCTTGCAGCATCCTCGCTTAACTTTCCCTTGGTTATTTTGTTGAAAAGCTCGCCGCCTTTGGCATACTCCAAAACAAAGTAAATCTTGCTCTTGCTAGCCATTACCTCGAAAAGCTTCAAGACGTTGGGATGCCTTACCAATCCCATTATCGAGATCTCCCTCTTTATCTGCACAATTAGGCCAACCCTCGAAACCTTCTCCTTATCGATCATCTTTATCGCAACAGCCTGTCCACCTGCGAGATTCCGACCATAATATACCTTGGCAAAGTTCCCTTGCCCTAATTGCCTCCCGATTTCATAACGGTCCATCAGAATTGTCCTCCTATCCTCCATTATAGCAATCTATATTCAGAAAGCCGAATAGTGCTTTCAGTGTCCACTATGCACTACGTTTACAGCGGTCTATTAATAGGTATGTGGCCTACCACGACAATATCCCACTCCTGTGCTCCAGACGCCAGGTGTAAGACACAAATACCGAACCAGTATATGGAGCCACCACTCTTGTGATAACTCAACAAGGAAATTCCGGGCCAAACTCCCTGGAGCACTTCGACTTTTCCAAGATAAATCCGTTACGGTGTCACCAGCCCAGAACTGCAATGAAAAATAAACAAACCTAATCAGAACAAATATGGAGCAAAATGTAAAACAAATGGGGTTCAAGTTGCTACAAATGTACTACAAGCATATTAAGTCTGGGATTTTTTTTAAAGAAAACCCAGGATAATTCTGTCATGAAACTGTATTGCCTATCTCATCGTGATTTTGCAAGCCTGCCTAACATCTACCGTTACTTGGCCTAAAAAGAGCATATCTGCTATTACTGGGAAGAAGAAAACTCGATCCTACCAGCCAAAGGGCACTGAAATGGGAGGCTAATCCCAACTAATACTATTGTGAGAAATTAGACGCCCCGAGAAGGTCGAGAGCACTGCAATCGGTCTGATGCTTGGGGATTTCCGGCCGCTCGATTTTCTATAAAGAGTTTACCCAAAATAATAGCAAAACAAAGAATCTATCCAAAATAATAGCAAAACAAAGAATCTATACATGAGCTTCTTCCGGTACCAAATTCCCTCCCCTCTGCGCCGAGCGCCAACCGCATCAGCGAAATCCCCCTATCCTCCGCAGGGCGATGGACTAGCCGGCCAGGAAACGGCCGGGATAATAAGATAAAAAGGCGATAAGCACTACTAGGTCGAGAAGCAACCGGCGGAGGCCGCCGGCAGATCTCTCCGGCCGGCGGAGCAAGCTAGCGAGCACCACCAGAAGCTTTACCTGGTGGAGGACGGCCGGCGGTGCGCGGAGGCGCTGTGTGTGGGTCCCAGATAGTCGGCGCGGCGGATTCGGGCGAGGGTGGGCGGCGGATCGAATATAGCTTAGCTAGCTGTTCTGACTTTTTCGGCGCTCTCGGGGCGTATTTTCCTTCTTTGTTTAGCGAGAGTAGTGTGCATTTCCGCGTCTCTTCTTCTCCAGTCCACATGCCCCCCAGGTGTATCCAGGTGGCGCACGGTGGCCGGCCGGCCCTCTCCACTTTTTCAGGAAAAAAATGGAGTAGTTTTTCTTTTTTGGAGAAAGTGATAGCTCAGCTCCCTCGGGCCGTGACCCTCTCTTTGTCCGTGGGCCAGGCCCGGGTACGGCAGCCCTAGCCCGTCCCATCGACTTGACAAGGGCCTTCTTGGAGTCCAGTGGGTCAGGGCCCACGGGCCGGAACGAACACGTCTCCCGGGAACGACGGAGGCGGGCCGAGGGACGCACCGCCGAACAGCGGCGGCACGGCCGGCGGAGTCCATCGCCTCGCCGCCGACGGCGAGAAACGACGGAGAAGGTCCATTATCTCCTCCCCAGCCCCCCAGTCAACGCAGTAACTAAACTATTTTTCACCGTTTGGTCTCCCGTGCCAGCAAGGGTCGACCTCGAGCGGAATCTGAATCCAAATCTGCGCACGTGAGGGCACGAGCGAGCGACGCGCCGACGCCTCGCCGTCGTCGCCGCGAAGAAATGCTCCGCCTTTCGTTCGTACTATAGGAGTAGTTTCTCTTCTCCTCTTCCTTGGCAGGCGCTCGATCCTCTCGCGTGACCGTCACGTGGACGGAACGGAAGTCAGCGTCCCGCTCCCCGCCTGCCGCGGCACGCCGGCTCGGCTCTTCTTCCTGCTCTGCGGGTGCCGTCACGCCTAACTTCTCCTTCCAATTCCAAGCAGTAAGAAAATAGGCATCCATCCACGTCTTTCCATAAAAACAACGAACGCCACAGGATGCTGACTCCCCTACCACTTCTACCAGAATCATCTGCTAGTGATAGTGCGAGCCGACCGACACCGGGAGTCTTCAGTGCTCCATAACCAACGGCACCCGCCCCTCCTCCTCGGCGATTCCGCCGCCCAACGGCCCAGAAGACATCCATCTTCCGCCTCTCCACTGAGGCGAGACACGTCGAAAGATGGTGGGTTTTGGGAGGACGGGCATCTGAGAGGTGGCAGCCATGACCAGGAGGATGGGGTTGCTCGTGCTGTTCGTCGCGGCGGTATTGGTCGGGCCGTCGAGAGGGGGAGGAGAGGTGGACGGGGTGCATGTCTTGTCTGGATGGACGCAGCCTCCCTCTTCTTCTTCCTCTGTTCCTCCGTTTTCCCTGGTTCTGGATGGGGATCTCGTAAGTGCTCTCATTCTTATAGATAGGGACGGATGTAATAGTACAGTTAGTTGTAGATTTCTTTGCTTTGATTTTAATAAAAACTTTTGATTACGAGTCCCTTTCATCTTTTTCTTAAAAGAATAGGCCTCTGTTGTTTACTCATGGAAAGAGTATCAGTTCCACAAGAACTTTTCAGTATGAGCATCACAGGCTGTTTCTGGACCTTTCTAGTCATTTTTTAGTCAATTAGCACTCATCACTACCAATTAAATTTACTTCTTGTCTGACAAAATATGGTCAGTTTGCCTACATGTAATCCTTACTGTTTACTAAGTTTGCTGAAGCATCATATAATCCTCACTGTTTAGGATGTTTCATGGATGGATGCAGGTGGACAAAATACGGTCAATTTGCTTACAAGACATAGTTGGGGCGGAGGAAATTTTAGGCACTGGACAGACGTTTGCTTATGATGAACTGCCGAGCCGTTCTTCAAAGAGTGAGCTGAAGACGATGCTGCTTATGGAGCTCCTGGCCCTTCTTCCACCTGACAAGTCTTCTGTTACTCACGACTGTATCCGCGCAAATTATTTCAGCTTGGGCATGTCACAAGAATTTATCAACTATCTTGAGGACCAGCTGTTCTTGTTTGGTTCAGACTTCTATCCAAGAAGACGGCATTTGGCTGATCAAATGGTTGAAGATGGTCCTTCTTCCGGAGGTGAAGCTAAGTTTCCTCTTTCTCTGATGGAGCAACCATTTACGCCTCCCAACTTTCCGAACACCGAACCTCGCAGCCGTCGTCTCGAAGATAAACCTGCAAAGAAGCGTTGGGGAGTGCCTCCTCCAGTTTCACCTTCGGATAAGCAGCACAACTACATAAAATTGGTCTTGACTGTGGTGCTCCCGACGGCGGCCTTCTCGTTCATTGCTGCATTCCTGATTTTCTACTGCTGTGGATGCAACAAGAGCAAGGTCTCTGTCGGTGAGCCTCGAGATGATCATCCTCTTCTTCACATGCAGTCGGCCAACACACCTGGTGAGGCAATGTCCCTTTCTGTCTACCTATGATGGGTTGTTCTTGGTGTGGTATTATATCATATATCATCAATTTCATGCAGGATCGTCACCCGTTATCCGTGCATCCTCCAGTCAGCTTCACAAGGATGATCAAGGGGTCAGGGCTTCTAAGGCCGGAGGCAGCATGAGTCGGTGCTTTCCATGCTGTTTTAAAACCTCCAGTGATGTGTCAACTCCCGCGCAAGCTACTGGAGGAACACAGAACAACACAAGTGATGCTCCTAAACCAGTGCCTCCGCCACCGCCGCCGCCGCCACCGCCTCCACCACCGCCTCCTCCTATCAGGAAGGCTGGTCCTCCCCCACCTGCACCTCCCAAAGGCTCATTAGCAAGATTTCCTCAGCTGTCACCTGTTGAGTCAAGTCATTCTGAAGGATCATCTGCAAGCGAGCAGGCCAGTGAATCGTCTGAAGCTGAAGTGGGTGCTCCAAGACCCAAACTTCGACCATTCTATTGGAACAAAGTTCTTGCTAATCCTAACCAGTCGATGGCCTGGCATGACATCAAGTTTGGTTCTTTTCAGTAAGTTTTACACTAGCAACAAGTTATTAATCCATTTGTCTGCACTTTGAGGCTTGTATCTGACAAATGCATTTTGCAGTGTGAACGAGGATATGATAGAGGCATTGTTTGGTTATGGCGCTGGCAACAGAAACAACACCAAGGACAAGGAACTTGCCATGGCTGACCCTTCACCTCAGCATGTTTCTCTTCTTGATTTTAAGAAATCGTGCAACCTGGCAGTTGTTTTCAAGGCAATGAATGTCAGGGTAGAGGACATTCAAGATGCTCTCACTGAAGGTAGCTCTTCGTCCATAAGAACATATTGTTAATTGGTCATGTAGCTTGCTTATTCATATGTGGAAAAGATGCATGTTCTTGCACAGATAAAAGCAGCATTCTCTGACATTTCCTTTCACCTCTGTTCTCTAGGAAATGAACTTCCTAGACTACTTCTTGAGACGATCTTGAGAATGAAACCAAATGATGAGGAGGAGCTGAAACTTAGGCTTTACGATGGGGACTACTCGCAACTAGGTCTTGCAGAACAAGTCATGAAGGCACTAACTGACATTCCTTTTGCTTACAAGAGGATCAGTGCTCTGCTTTTCATGTCATCTTTGCAAGAAGATGCTTCAAGTCTCAGGGATTCATTCCTGCAATTGGAGGTAAGCTAAGTGAAAGCAGTTGACTTGTGTATTAAATCTGAAAAGCACTCCAACCTTTACTGAAATTACTATCTTTTTGGTGTCAGGCTGCTTGTGGGGAACTGAAGCACCGGCTTTTTCTGAAACTGCTAGAAGCTGTTCTTAAAACTGGAAACCGTTTGAATGACGGGACCTTCCGTGGTGGTGCTAACGCATTCAAACTTGATACCCTTCTGAAGTTGTCAGATGTCAAGGGTGCCGATGGAAAGACTACATTGCTTCACTTTGTTGTCCAGGAGATTATTCGATCCGAAGGTGTCCGTGAAGCAAGGTTGGCCATGGAAAGTGGAAGGACTCAACCTTCAGGAGATGATTCGAACGGATCTGTCCAAGAAGATGGCGAGTACTACTCCAAGCTCGGCCTAAAGATTGTATCAGGGCTTAGCAGTGAACTGGTTAATGCCAAGAACATAGCTGCACTAGATGCTGATGCTTTATCTGCCAGTGTATTGCAACTCAGACGTGAGTTGCTGAACGCAAAGGAGTTCCTGAACTCTGACATGGCAACGATAGATGAGAATAGTGGATTCCACCGCTCGCTGGCACGTTTCGTTGAGCATGCAGAGAATGAGACCAACTTTCTGTTGAAAGAAGAGAAGAGATTGAGATCGTTGGTGAAGAAAACAATCCGGTATTTCCATGGAAACGATGTGAAAGATGATGGATTTAGCCTCTTTGTCATTGTAAGAGATTTTTTGGTGATGCTAGATAAGGCCTGCAAGGAAGTTGGGGCATCACAAAAGAAGGCGGCGAGTCAATCTCGGAGCAGTGGCAGTTGTAACCCAGCCTCCCAGTTAAATCCCCAGGAGAAACAGTTTCCTGCAGTACTGGATGATCATTTAGATAGCTCGGATTCAAACGATTAATTTTGGGATACAATCTTAGATGTAATCTATAGGGTTTTTTTTTTTGCCTGAGATGATGTACAAATACCCATTTGCAGAGACACTACTGTATACATACAAATGCCACATACACATGGCTTTATACGTACATGTTTGCAGAGGCATTGCTGTATACATATGCATGCCACATACACATGGTTATATCAAACCTCTACATTAGTATCTGATGAAATTCATGCACTCATTTCTAACTTGAGATCCGTTCTTGCAAAATGGGATTCGGTTTTAATTCACAATTTCCTGATCAGATTGCAATGACTATTTGTAGGCACGTAAAAGCTTCTTTTATTACAAAAAAAATTCCAAGCTTCTCTTTAAATTTCCAAAACCACGAGCAGATATTCCAGCACTTAATACCTGAAAATATGCAAGATGTGGAGTTTGTGAGCTCGAGCTCATATGAGCTTGAAGAACAGTAACATCATGAAAAAATCCTGTTTTTTCGGGCAACAGACATCAATGTGTGTTTACCTGCATGTAAATATTTGTGATGGAATGACATTTGTGAAAGTTTGGATTAAAAAACTAAATCGACGCTCCAAAAAGGATGGGGAGCATTGATTTTGTATTTTTTGCTCAAACTTCCACGAATGTCATTTCATCATGATTTTTTGCATGCAGGTGAAACATACATTGATGTTTATTACCAAAATATCAGATTTTTTATTTTATTTCACACGGTTTTACTGTTCATCCGAGCTCGTGCTCATAATAGCACTTTTGATAAAGTTGTCACTATTTTGGTACTCATAATTCACCATGGACCTCCGTAGATTCAACAGGGCTGATATCTCTACATGGGTTTAGATTGGTGTTGTTTGAATTCACTAGTCAATGTGTACGTGCAATGCACGTTAATTTGAAAGTATATTAAGTGCATGCAGATATTAAGTAAGATATTATTTACATGTTATTATGTGATTAGCACTATATTTGGTATGAAATTAACTGCATGATAAACGTGTTGAGTGCTCAACATTGAACCAGTCTAGGTCGTTGGATTGACATGATTTGATGACCGAGATTAATTAGATCCGCCCCTTTGAGTCTTTTTATATTGGTATAGATGAGCATGAGCAGAAGGTGGGACTGATGATATGTATGGACAAGGTTTCTTAAGAAACATATATTTTTATTTTCAATGTATATTGTTTCATTGGTGTTTTCAGGAATTTATTAAATGGTTGCATTAGTTTGCCCATTGGGGGCTATAATTTATTCGATCTCATTGGTGAGCATTTCAAACATGTCTTGAATCTCTCTACTTTGGCACAAGCATTATCCACGCGTCTCTAGGTGTAACCACTCTTAAGAATACTAGTCATCATGGACAAACAGAAACTCGTCAGTGATAATTGGTCATTATTAAGAAATTCTTTACGGAAATCAGGAGAGGCCACCACACATAATATCTTTGTAGAGAAGCAGAGTGAGTGGTAGGGCCAGCGACATGCATGACCCACCACAAAGAACTTGGCGCATCTCCCCTCTCTCTCTCCCCATCGTCGATTTCACGTCAAAGATGTCAATTTCTCACCGGAGAGGTCGATTCCTCTCCGGAGAGGTTGACTACTTGTCGGATGAGGTCAATTCCTTACCGGAGGACCTTGTTGGCCGACACATGACCCGCGGGACGTCTAAACCTCCTTCAATGGCCAAGGTAGGCCTACACTCAATGCCTAGGCACGTTTGAGCGGCATTTTTTTGCCTAAATTTTAATGCTTAATTTGAGTATCCATGTCCTTATTTTGAAGTCATGGACTAGTCCAAAATTTGAATACTGTTTAATCATTTGTATATTTGCCGCCTTCTAATGACTACCCAGTTCAAATTTTTATACATTGTCCTTCATAAGTAACTTGTTTTCAATTGCTATTTTGCTTTTTTCTTTTAAAAATACGCCATTGACATCGGGTTGTACGCATAATCTGAGAATTTTAGCCAAGCTTCCTAAATTTAGACAATTTGACTATAAGAAGTTATATTTTTTTTATGATCGCATTCCTTTCAGTGGAGTGCAAAAAAAACTTGTTTCTTTATAACAAAAGGGCGCATCATTTATTCCCCAACCTGCTCTTGTGACCTAGGAGACAGCAGCAATGACCAATTTACCAACCTCCCCGGCGAGACCCTCTCTCTTTGTATGTCGCTTCGACGACGAGAGGGGAGTGGACCCTAAGTCTTCATTTCGGTGGTGATACTGATAGAAGTAAATTTAGGTTTTATCTCGGATAGACAGTGGTGATTCGGTGGCGTGGATGATGATGCGGAATAAAGTGTCCCTACCACACGCCTCATTACTATGTGCTTGTTCATATCTCGGGAGGCGTGTGAGTTTGTTTCTATTATCTGTGGATTTGTCCTGGTGATGTTGTGCAATGCCCACCGGACCTGGACACGGCATGCTCGCTGGCCCTGCTTCAGGAGGAAGTGGCCGACGGCGAGCACTCGTTTGGGCGTCTCTCCAACACCACTCGAGGCCATGGCCACGCCGGCCGTTCTACTCCGCCGTCATTCTTCAGTAGACCTGCTACACCAACAGTGGTCTCTGAAGATTGCCGCGTTACTGACGCCACGCGCGCCACGCCAGAAGCCAGCAAGGTCGCTGCCCTTCGCGCCTTCCGCCGCGCGAAGGGGCTCTGCTTCAAGTGCGGTGAACGATGGGGCAAGGACCACACGCGCCCGCCCACGGTGCAGATGCACATCGTGGAGGAGCTGCTCGCCATGTTTCCCCAAGACGACGCGCAACCCGAGTCACCCCCAACATCTCCAATCTCTGACGAAGAAAACCTCTGCACCTTATCCCGTCAGGCTGAAGATGGCTCGTTCGATCCGGGGGTGTTGCAGCTGCAAGCATGGCTCGAAGGCCAAGAGATTCTGTTGTTGGTCGACTCCGGCAGTTCTACGTCTTTTGTGGACAGCTCCCTGGCAGCAAAACTCTCCGGAGCAAGGCCGTTGCCGCGCCCATGTCGCATGCGCGTGGCCAATGGTGCCACCATTCCCTGCACCACATACATTTCGGCGTGTCAGTGGACAACCCAAGGGCACAAGTTCCAAACGGATTTCAAAATCCTCAAGCCGGTCTCGTATGATGCCATTCTCGGGATGGACTGGCTACGAAAGCACAGCCCCATGAACATCGATTGGATCAAACAGTTCCTAACTGTAACAACTCCAGCCGGCCAACTGACTCTGTCTGCCACATCTTCAGATCAAACCCAATGCTCGGTCATCTCTGCACTAGAACTCCTCAAGGCTTGCAAACAAGGATCTGTTGGAAATATGCCCTAGAGGCAATAATAAATGGTTATTATTATATTTCTTTGTTCATGATAATTGTCTATTGTTCATGCTATAATTGTGTTATCCGGAAATCGTAATACATGTGTGAATACATAGACCACAAGGTGTCCCTAGTAAGCCTCTAGTTGACTAGCTCGTTGATCAACAGATAGTCATGGTTTCCTGACTATGGGCATTGGATGTCATTGATAACGGGACCACATCATTAGGAGAATGATGTGATGGACAAGACCCAATCCTAAGCATAGCTCAAAGATCATGTAGTTCGTTTGCTAGAGCTTTTCCAATGTCAAGTATCTTCTCCTTAGACCATGAGATCGTGCAACTCCCGGATACCGTAGGAGTACTTTGGGTGTGCCAAACGTCACAACGTAACTGGGTGACTATAAAGGTACACTACGGGTATCTCCGAAAGTGTCTGTTGGGTTGGCACGGATCGAGACTGGGATTTGTCACTCCGTATGACGGAGAGGTATCTCTGGGCCCACTCGGTAATGCATCATCATAATGAGCTCAATGTGACTAAGGCGTTAGTCACGGGATCATGCATTGCGGTACGAGTAAAGAGACTTGCCGGTAACGAGATTGAACAAGGTATTGGGATACCGACGATCGAATCTCGGGCAAGTAACATACCGATTGACAAAGGGAATTGTATACGGGATTGATTGAATCCTCGACATCGTGGTTCATCCGATGAGATCATCGTGGAACATGTGGGAGCCAACATGGGTATCCAGATCCCGCTGTTGGTTATTGACCGGAGAGGCGTCTCGGTCATGTCTGCATGTCTCCCGAACCCGTAGGGTCTACACACTTAAGGTTCGGTGACGCTAGGGTTGTAGAGATATGAGTATGCGGAAACCCGAAAGTTGTTCGGAGTCCCGGATGAGATCCCGGACATCACGAGGAGTTCCGGAATGGTCCGGAGGTGAAGAATTATATATAGGAAGTCCAGTTTCGGCCACCGGGAAAGTTTCGGGGGTTATCGGTATTGTACCGGGACCACCGGAAGGGTCCCGGGGGTCCACCGGGTGGGGCCACCTATCCCGGAGGGCCCCATGGGCTGAAGTGGGAAGGGAACCAGCCCTTAGTGGGCTGGGGCGCCCCCCATGGGCCTCCCCCCTGTGCCTAGGGTTGGAAACCCTAGGGTGGGGGGCGCCCCACTTGACTTGGGGGGTAAGTTACCCCCCTTGGCCGCCGCCCCCCCCATCTAGATGGGTCTTGGCCGCCGCCCCCCCCCTCCCAGGGGGCCTATATAAAGGGGGGGAGGGAGGGCAGCAACATTACAGCCTTGGGCGCCTCCCTCCTCCCCTGCTACACCTCTTCCTCTCGCAGACGCTCGGCGAAGCCCTGCCGAGATCCCGCTACATCCACCACCACGCCGTCGTGCTGCTGGATCTCCATCAACCTCTCCTTTCCCCTTGCCGGATCAAGAAGGAGGAGACGTCGCTGCACCGTACGTGTGTTGAACGCGGAGGTGCCGTCCGTTCGGCACTCGGTCATCGGTGATTTGGATCACGGCGAGTACGACTCCATCAACCACGTTCATTGGAACGTTTCCGCTCGCGATCTACAAGGGTATGTAGATGCACTCCTTTCCCCTCGTTGCTAGTATACTCCATAGATCGATCTTGGTGAGCGTAGGAAAATTTTAAAATTCTGCTACGATCCCCAACAGTGGCATCATGAGCCAGGCCTATGCGTAGTTACTATGCACGAGTAGAACACAAAGTAGTTGTGGGCATTGATGTTGCCTATTCTTCTTGCCGCTACTAGTCTTATCTTGTTTCGGCGGTATTGTGGGATGAAGCGGCCCGGACCGACCTTACACGTACGCTTACGTGAGACAGGTTCCACCGACTGACATGCACTAGTTGCATAAGGTGGCTAGCGGGTGTCTGTCTCTCCTACTTTAGTCGGAACGGATTCGATGAAAAGGGTCCTTATGAAGGGTAAATAGAAATTGGCAAATCACGTTGTGGTTTTACGTAGGTAAGAAACGTTCTTGCTAGAAACCTACAAGCCACGTAAAAACTTGCAACAACAATTAGAGGACGTCTAACTTGTTTTTGCAGCATGTGCTATGTGATGTGATATGGCCAGAAGATGTGATGAATGATATATGTGATGTATGAGATTGATCATATTCTTGTAATAGGAATCACGACTTGCATGTCGATGAGTATGACAACCGGCAGGAGCCATAGGAGTTGTCTTTATTATTTTGTGTGACCTGCGTGTCATTGAATAACGCCATGTAAATTACTTTACTTTATTGCTAAACGCGTTAGCCATAGAAGTAGAAGTAATAGTTGGCGTGACAACTTCATGAAGACACAATGATGGAGATCATGATGATGGAGATCATGGTGTCATGCCGGTGACGAAGATGATCATGGTGCCCCGAAGATGGAGATCAAAGGAGCAAAATGATATTGGCCATATCATGTCACTATTTGATTGCATGTGATGTTTATCATGTTTTTGCATCTTATTTGCTTAGAACGACGGTAGTAAGTAAGATGATCCCTTATGATAATTTCAAGAAAGTGTTCCCCCTAATTGTGCACCGTTGCGAAGGTTCGTTGTTTCGAAGCACCACGTGATGATCGGGTGTGATAGATTCTAACGTTCGCATACAACGGGTGTTGACGAGCCTAGCATGTACAGACATGGCCTCGGAACACACGCAATACACTTAGGTTGACTTGACGAGCCTAGCATGTACAGACATGGCCTCGGAACACGGAGGACCGAAAGGTCGAGCATGAGTCGTATAGAAGATACGATCAACATGGAGATGTTCACCGATCTTGACTAGTCCGTCTCACGTGATGATCGGACACGGCCTAGTTAACTCGGATCATGTTTCACTTAGATGACTAGAGGGATGTCTATCTGAGTGGGAGTTCATTGAATAATTTGATTATATGAACTTAATTATCATGAACTTAGTCTAAAATCTTTACACTATGTCTTGTAGATCAAATGGCCCACGTTGTCCTCAACTTCAACGCGTTCCTAGAGAAAACCAAGCTGAAAGATGATGGCAGTAACTATACGGACTGGGTCCGGAACCTGAGGATCATCCTCATAGCTGCCAAGAAAGATTATGTCCTAGAAGCACCGCTAGGTGAAGCACCAATCCCAGAGAACCAAGACGTTATGAACGCTTGGCAGCAGCGTGCTGATGATTACTCCCTCGTTCAGTGCGGCATGCTTTACAGCTTAGAACCGGGTCTCCAAAAGCGTTTTGAGAAACATGGAGCATATGAGATGTTCGAGGAGCTGAAAATGGTTTTCCAAGCTCATGCCCGGGTCGAGAGATATGAAGTCTCCGACAAGTTCTTCAGCTGTAAAATGGAGGAGAATAGTTCTGTTAGTGAGCACATACTCAGAATGTCTGGGTTGCACAACCGCTTGTCTCAGTTGGGAGTTAATCTCCCGGATGACGCGGTCATTGACAGAATCCTTCAGTCGCTTCCACCAAGCTACAAGAGCTTTGTGATGAACTTCAATATGCAAGGGATGGAAAAGACCATTCCTGAGGTATATTCAATGCTGAAATCAGCGGAGGTGGAGATCAGAAAAGAACATCAAGTGTTGATGGTGAATAAAACCACTAAGTTCAAGAAGGGCAAGGGTAAGAAGAACTTCAAGAAGGACGGCAAGGGAGTTGCCGCGCCCGGTAAGCCAGTTGCCGGGAAGAAGTCAAAGAATGGACCCAAGCCTGAGACTGAGTGCTTTTATTGCAAGGGAAGTGGTCACTGGAAGCGGAACTGCCCCAAATACTTAGCGGACAAGAAGGCCGGCAACACCAAAGGTATATGTGATATACATGTAATTGATGTGTACCTTACCAGTACTCGTAGTAGCTCCTGGGTATTTGATACCGGTGCGGTTGCTCATATTTGTAACTCAAAACAGGAACTGCGGAATAAACGGAGACTGGCAAAGGACGAGGTGACGATGCGCGTCGGGAATGGTTCCAAGGTCGATGTGATCGCCGTCGGCACGCTACCTCTGCATCTACCTACGGGATTAGTTTTAAACCTCAATAATTGTTATTTAGTGCCAGCTTTGAGCATGAACATTGTATCTGGATCTCGTTTAATTCGAGATGGCTACTCATTTAAATCCGAGAATAATGGTTGTTCTATTTATTTGAGAGATATGTTTTATGGTCATGCCCCGCTGGTCAATGGTTTATTCTTGATGAATCTCGAACGTGATGTTACACATATTCATAGTGTGAATACCAAAAGATGTAAAGTTGATAACGATAGTCCCACATACTTGTGGCACTGCCGCCTTGGTCACATTGGTGTCAAGCGCATGAAGAAGCTCCATGCAGATGGACTTTTGGAGTCTCTTGATTACGAATCATTTGACACGTGCGAACCATGCCTCATGGGTAAGATGACCAAGACTCCGTTCTCCGGAACAATGGAGCGAGCAACCAACTTATTGGAAATCATACATACCGATGTGTGCGGTCCAATGAGTGTTGAGGCTCGCGGAGGATATCGTTATGTTCTCACTCTCACTGATGACTTAAGTAGATATGGGTATGTCTACTTAATGAAACACAAGTCTGAAACCTTTGAAAAGTTCAAGGAATTTCAGAGTGAGGTTGAGAATCAACGTGACAGAAAAATAAAATTCTTACGATCAGATCGTGGTGGAGAATATTTAAGTCACGAATTTGGTACGCACTTAAGGAAATGTGGAATAGTTTCACAACTCACGCCGCCTGGAACACCTCAGAGAAATGGTGTGTCCGAACGTTGTAATCGCACTCTATTGGATCTGGTGTGATCTATGATGTCTCTTACCGATTTACCGCTCTCATTTTGGGGCTATGCTTTAGAGACTACCGCATTCACTTTAAATAGGGCTCCGTCGAAATCCGTTGAGACGGCACCGTATGAATTATGGTTTGGGAAGAAACCTAAGCTGTCGTTTCTAAAAATTTGGGGATGCGATGCTTATGTCAAGAAACTTCAACCTAAAAAGCTCGAACCCAAGTCGGAAAAATGCGTCTTCATAGGATACCCTAAGGAAACTATTGGGTATACCTTCTACCTCAGATCCGAAGGCAAGATCTTCGTTGCCAAGAACGGGTCCTTTCTGGAGAAAGAGTTTCTCTCGAAAGAATTGAGTGGGAGGAAAGTGGAACTTGATGAGGTGATAGTCACCCCTTCCGAACCGGAAAGTAGCGCAGCGCGGGAAGATGTTCCTGTGGTGCCTACACCGACTGGGGAGGAAGTTAATGATGATGATCATGAAGCTTCGGATCAAGTTACTACTGAACTTCGTAGGTCCACAAGGACACGTTCCGCACCAGAGTGGTACGGCAACCCTGTCCTGGAAATCATGTTGTTAGACAACGGTGAACCTTCGAACTATGAAGAAGCGATGGCGGGCCCGGATTCCGACAAATGGCTAGAAGCCATGAAATCCGAGATAGGATCCATGTATGAAAACGAAGTATGGACTTTGACTGACTTGCCCGATGATCGGCGAGCCATAGAAAATAAATGGATCTTTAAGAAGAAGACAGACGCGGATGGTAATGTGACCATCTACAAGGCTCGACTTGTCGCTAAGGGTTATCGACAAGTTCAAGGGGTTGACTACGATGAGACTTTCTCACCCGTAGCGAAGCTGAAGTCCGTCCGAATCATGTTAGCAATTGCCGCATACTATGATTATGAGATATGGCAGATGGACGTCAAAACGGCATTCCTTAACGGCTTCCTTAAGGAAGAGTTGTATATGATGCAGCCGGAAGGTTTTGTCGATCCTAAGAATGCTAACAAAGTATGCAAGCTCCAGCGCTCAATCTATGGGCTGGTGCAAGCATCTCGGAGTTGGAACATTCGCTTTGATGAGATGATCAAAGCGTTTGGGTTTACACAGACTTATGGAGAAGCCTGTGTTTACAAGAAAGTGAGTGGGAGCTCTGTAGCATTTCTCATATTATATGTGGATGACATACTATTGATGGGAAATGATATAGAATTCTTGGAAAGTATAAAGGCCTATTTGAATAAGTGTTTTTCAATGAAGGACCTTGGAGAAGCTGCTTATATATTAGGCATCAAGATCTATAGAGATAGATCGAGACGCCTCATTGGTCTTTCGCAGAGTACATACCTTGACAAGATATTGAAGAAGTTCAACATGGATCAGTCCAAGAAGGGGTTCTTGCCTGTATTGCAAGGTGTGCAATTGAGCACGGCTCAATGCCCGACCACGGCAGAAGATATAGAAAAGATGAGTGTCATCCCCTATGCCTCGGCCATAGGGTCTATTATGTATGCCATGCTGTGTACCAGACCTGATGTAAACCTTGTCGTAAGTTTGGTAGGAAGGTACCAAAGTAATCCCGGCATGGAACACTGGACAGCGGTCAAGAATATCCTGAAGTACCTGAAGAGGACTAAGGATATGTTTCTCGTTTATGGAGGTGACGAAGAGCTCGTCGTAAAGGGTTACGTCGACGCTAGCTTCGACACAGATCTGGATGACTCGAAGTCACAAACCGGATACGTGTATATTTTGAATGGAGGAGCAGTAAGCTGGTGCAGTTGCAAGCAAAGCGTCGTGGCGGGATCTACATGTGAAGCGGAGTACATGGCAGCCTCGGAGGCAGCACAGGAAGCAGTCTGGATGAAGGAGTTCATTACCGACCTAGGGGTGATTCCCAATGCGTCGGGCCCGATGACTCTCTTCTGTGACAACACTGGAGCTATTGCCCTTGCGAAGGAGCCCAGGTTTCACAGGAAGACCAGGCATATCAAGCGTCGCTTCAACTCCATTCGTGAAAGTGTTCAAAATGGAGACATAGATATTTGTAAAGTACATACGGACCTGAATGTAGCAGATCCGTTGACTAAACCTCTCCCTAGGGCAAAACATGATCAACACCAGGACGCAATGGGTGTTCGATTCATCACAATGTAACTAGATTATTGACTCTAGTGCAAGTGGGAGACTGTTGGAAATATGCCCTAGAGGCAATAATAAATGGTTATTATTATATTTCTTTGTTCATGATAATTGTCTATTGTTCATGCTATAATTGTGTTATCCGGAAATCGTAATACATGTGTGAATACATAGACCACAACGTGTCCCTAGTAAGCCTCTAGTTGACTAGCTCGTTGATCAACAGATAGTCATGGTTTCCTGACTATGGACATTGGATGTCATTGATAACGGGATCACATCATTAGGAGAATGATGTGATGGACAAGACCCAATCCTAAGCATAGCTCAAAGATCGTGTAGTTCGTTTGCTAGAGCTTTTCCAATGTCAAGTATCTTCTCCTTAGACCATGAGATCGTGCAACTCCCGGATACCGTAGGAGTACTTTGGGTGTGCCAAACGTCACAACGTAACTGGGTGACTATAAAGGTACACTACGGGTATCTCCGAAAGTGTCTGTTGGGTTGGCACGGATCGAGACTGGGATTTGTCACTCCGTATGACGGAGAGGTATCTCTGGGCCCACTCGGTAATGCATCATCATAATGAGCTCAATGTGACTAAGGCGTTAGTCACGGGATCATGCATTGCGGTACGAGTAAAGAGACTTGCCGGTAACGAGATTGAACAAGGTATTGGGATACCGACGATCGAATCTCGGGCAAGTAACATACCGATTGACAAAGGGAATTGTATACGGGATTGATTGAATCCTCGACATCGTGGTTCATCCGATGAGATCATCGTGGAACATGTGGGAGCCAACATGGGTATCCAGATCCCGCTGTTGGTTATTGACCGGAGAGGCGTCTCGGTCATGTCTGCATGTCTCCCGAACCCGTAGGGTCTACACACTTAAGGTTCGGTGACGCTAGGGTTGTAGAGATATGAGTATGCGGAAACCCGAAAGTTGTTCGGAGTCCCGGATGAGATCCCGGACGTCACGAGGAGTTCCGGAATGGTCCGGAGGTGAAGAATTATATATAGGAAGTCCAGTTTCGGCCACCGGGAAAGTTTCGGGGGTTATCGGTATTGTACCGGGACCACCGGAAGGGTCCCGGGGGTCCACCGGGTGGGGCCACCTATCCCGGAGGGCCCCATGGGCTGAAGTGGGAAGGGAACCAGCCCTTAGTGGGCTGGGGCGCCCCCCATGGGCCTCCCCCCTGCGCCTAGGGTTGGAAACCCTAGGGTGGGGGGCGCCCCACTTGACTTGGGGGGTAAGTTACCCCCCTTGGCCGCCGCCCCCCCCCATCTAGATGGGTCTTGGCCGGCGCCCCCCCCCCTCCCAGGGGGCCTATATAAAGGGGGGAGGGAGGGCAGCAACATTACAGCCTTGGGCGCCTCCCTCCTCCCCTGCTACACCTCTTCCTCTCGCAGACGCTCGGCGAAGCCCTGCCGAGATCCCGCTACATCCACCACCACGCCGTCGTGCTGCTGGATCTCCATAACCTCTCCTTTCCCCTTGCTGGATCAAGAAGGAGGAGACGTCGCTGCACCGTACGTGTGTTGAACGCGGAGGTGCCGTCCGTTCGGCACTCGGTCATCGGTGATTTGGATCACGGCGAGTACGACTCCATCAACCACGTTCATTGGAACGCTTCCGCTCGTGATCTACAAGGGTATGTAGATGCACTCCTTTCCCCTCGTTGCTAGTATACTCCATAGATGGATCTTGGTGAGCGTAGGAAAATTTTAAAATTCTGCTACGATCCCCAACAGGATCGGTAGCACACATTGTGCACCTCAACGCTCTCGACAGCAACAGTACAACAGACTCACCAATTCCCGTCGAGATCCCGCGTCTGTTGGAACAGTTCACCGACGTCTTTGAGGACCCACGAAATGTTCGTCCGTTCCAAAAATAACTCTCCCAAAGGTTTCGTTCCGTTTGGACTCCGTTTGATATTCCTTTTTCTTCGAAACACTGAAACAGGCAAGAAAACAGCAATTTGGGCTGGGCCTCCGGTTAATAGGTTAGTCCCAAAAATAATATAAAAGTGTTTAGTAAAGCCCATAAACATCCAAAACAGATAATATAATAGCATGAATACTTCATAAATCATAGATACGTTGGAGACGTATCATCCGGCCCCCCTTCCCGAAGACTCAGCGGACCCCGTGCTAACAAGGATGCTGGCATCGGCACCGTACCAGGCGCCGGTGGAGGGCAAGGTGGAGAGCGGGAAGACCAGGGGTGGCCTTCGTTCCGAAGGTAAATTAGACACCGGGTCCGGAGAAATCGACGTTTCTTTGCCCGAAGACAAAGGCGAAGGAGAAGCAAGCATCCCTTCTCCATATAGGAAGAAAAGGGTCGCCTCCGAAGGTTGGGAGGAACTGGCTTCCAAGAGGGGCAAGATGCCATCGTCGGGCGGCTCGAGATTGGAAGGCGACGCCGTTGCACAGCTCCACCATGAGGACAAGCCTTCGACCAAATCGTAAGTGAATCCAGGGTGCTTTAATCACATCACGTTCCTTTCCTGTTACCGAAGTGACAAGTAATATACATGTGTATCTTCTCAGTTCGGCGCAGAGTTTTCCTCAGCAATCCTCTTCCTTGGGAGATCTTCTCCCAGAGATGATGGAAAGCGAGACGCCTCCCCCGGCCTCCTCGCCCAATAAGGTGGACGACTCCGAAGTGTCGTCCCGAAGGGTTTTTCTTGATCAACAAGCGGCGCGAGGGATGAAGAGGGCATCACCCGAAGGTGGTCCCCCGATCTCCCGGGGTTCGGGGGCCAACAATGAAGGCCCGGGACTATCCGGTTTTCAGCCGGCGATGATTCTGGAGACGAGTGAACGGATTTCTTCAAAGGAAGGCCGTGCTCCTATGGTGGCTTCCGGAGACCCAGCGGCGCCGGATATGTTGAAGGATATGCTGCGGCAAGCATCTGTCACGGAGGAACAACGTACCTTGATGGGTACAGTGGTTGAGAAGATTCTATCCGCGAAGAGCGGATTGAATGAAGCCTTCATGAGCCTGCTAAGAGGCTTCGACATTTGTGATGTGATGCTTTCAACTGTATTTTATTTGCAAAATGCACCTGTGTATAGGTCGTAGCCCCTAAGACTCGGGTTGGCTTCCCATGGGAGGCGATCCGAGGATCAAGAAGAAATGCTCAAGGAATAATCTGGGTAATTGGAACACAGGCTATTTCTCCCCTGACGACTGCCCGGACTACGGATATTGCCGAGCTACAGCGGAAGCTTGATGTGGCAGGGGATGACATTGCGTTAATCAATAGGCGTCTTGACGAGTCGCAAGGTATGTATTCGGAGCAGTCATTACACATATGTGCTTGTAATATAAGCGTGATGCTGAAAATTGTATACTGGGATATGCATGGTTGCAGATGGTGCCGCCGCCGTTGAGATTCTTCGGGTGGAGCTAGCCCGGGCCAAGGAGCAGGCCCGGTTTAGTAATGCGGCTGCCGAGAAGGCATCGGCCAAGTTAAAGGCTGAACAAGCTGCTCGGCACCAAGACGAGGAGAAAATATCCACGATGGCGCTCGAACTAAAAAATGTTGCTAGCCGCTGTGAATTCCTTGAGAAGGAGAATAAAGCCAAAACGGCTGATTTTGACAAGGCCTTACGAGAGGCGAAAGAAGCGCGGTCCGAATCTAGAGCGGCCCGTGAGGAGATCCGGCAAGCTGGGGAGATTGCGGCTGGTAAGCCCTTTTTAATACAGAGTAAGTTCGGCGATCCGAACTATGCTCAGCTTAACCAAGTGTGGAGTTCTCCAGACGTGTTTTTGGACTTGCCGAAGAGTTCTTCCAATGCGGCACAGTTTTACCGAGCGCAAGAGGGATATGCAACGGAGAAGCTTTTCTGGTCACATTTTGGTGCATCAAAGTGCCCTCTGCTGCTGAATGAACAGATGTCCCAATGGGCCGAGCTTCACAGGATATCCGGCGCTGCCATGAAGAATGTCATAATCCGGCTGTGGCCGACTGAGCCTATTCCGAATAGCTACTTCGTCTTAGTGCAGCGGCTTGTTGATGCGACGCCACGTATCGACGCCGTTAGGCGGTCGGCGTGCATTGAAGGTGCACGGATGGCCTTTGCCCGTGTCAAGACATACTGGGGGAAGATGAAGGCCATCGATGTTGCAGCGAAGAGTCCACCCCAGGGTAAGGACCATCACGCACCAGAGCATTATTTAGAGGACATCTTAGAGGCTGCCCGCTTGATAGAGGGTCAATGTTCGAAAGGCATAATATTCGAGTAAAGTGTATGCGAATTGTAAAAGTCAATTTTTTATAATCAGACTATATTTTAGTTTTGCCTAAAGGCTTTTGTTCCTCCTGTGCGGCCGTTTGTATATGATCTGAAAGTTTTTCAGTCATCGGCTTCAGCCCCCTCGTAGGAAATATGGAGGTGTTCGGAAAAGCATCTGATCACTCTTGACCCAACGTCTTGGTCCGTGAAGGAGGTCTCAATGTGGCGAACCAGGCAACTGGACTATAGGGCGTTAACACTTTCACTTAGCCATAGGAGTTTTATGGTGGGTTTACGATATAACCCCTGGTATGTACGCGGCTTATTCTCATACGATGCGTTTACATATTTGACCGGAAAGAGGTCCTTTGTGTGACACGGAGGGAATCGCGAAAGATTCCAATAAGTCATCGAGTGGTTGACCAGCTCTCGCCGCATCATGACAGTCAGTTTTCGGCTTTCTCTACTGAGGTGCTTAACTAGGTTAACCGGAAGCACAATCGCAGTAGTTCTCCCTTTACTTTCCTAGCCGATAGAGCGGGACGTAGGGTAGCAAGCACAAGAGCCGGGCAACCCAACTTTTGACCCAAGACATGATTCGAAGCTGATGCATATAAGGCCAAAACTCGCGACGCCGAAATACGCTATAGAGCTGTTCGGACTTGTCAGCAACTCGTTTGTTCCCATACCGAGCCTCTGGCAAGTTATGCCGAGGTGTAAGTTTGAAACAACCGTAAGGGCAAAACTCGGTTCTATAGAAAAGAGCAGATTATTTTTACTGGGATCTGAGCGATGTGCCAATTGTTTATATAGATAACAAAGCCACACCCTGGCTATTTTACATGCCAAGGGTCGAAGGCTGAGGATAAATGCACTTTACAGGCTCTAAATACTGAGTGCGGTCTACAAAAAGTTATTTTGGACCTCCTGTCGCACGTCTGCGTCGCCTGTCCTTGGTTAGGGTACTCCTTGACGGGAATGACTTTTTGGATGAGTGTATGAACCCGAATTCTGATAGAGTCCGTGGGTGACCCGCCTTTGAGCCATCTGTAGAGAGGATAGTAAAAAAAGAAGATAGTTAGAAAAACAAGGGAGTTTATGGGAGCATTGGTAGGCCCATCCTTATTGTGCTTCCGCCGATGCCCACGGTATTTTAAGTGCATAATTATGTATGCGCAATACCGACTTCGCAGGCATATTAGGTGAGCGGCGGAAGCCGAATTGCTAGTCCAGTATGGACATTGACCGGTCATGTTGAACGGAGACTGGCGAGGCAATGGCCGATGAGGTATGCGGTGAGATGAGGCCGCTTCGTAGTTCGGCTAAGGTATCCGTAGTATGATCTTCTGTACGAGGGGAGTTTTCCGTGCATTCACCTCTAGGGGTGTATGTGACATATACCATGTTTACTGTTTTTACTTCGGAAGGAAACTTCTTCTGTCCCCCGGTGTTCGGTTGGTGAGTCTCTTTGCCGTCGCTATCGCCGGGCGGCCTCTTCCCCTTATGTTCGGCATTTAACTTGCCGGCCTGTTTGAAAACCCAACAGCTTCTGTTGGTGTGATTAGCTGGTTTATTGGGGTGACCATGAATCTGGCAGGGCCTATCCAATATCTTGTCTAAATTGAATGGTCCGTCCCTATTTACCGTGAATGGCTTTTTCCGTTGGCCGGGTCTGGGGCCGCTGAATCCGGCGTTGACCGCTGTATCATTGTTATTGCGGTGTTTGCATTTATTGCGTCGTGTCTTCCCATTGCCGTCCCGGACTTCGGAAGTGCTCAGGTCGCTGGCGCTATTGAGAAACAGTAAAACGGGGCGAGCTACAGCTCCCCACAGCGATTTGAAGTTCTTGGCCGTCCGATCACACTTATCCACGGTTCACATCACTGGGTCGTTTCACCGCTTGCATGTGCTCGTTTCTTAACCTCTCAAATCGCGCAACCTGCTCGGCCCACGATAACTGGGCAGCTGCTCCGCAGCCCGACCGGGGAGTTATCTCCTTAATCGGGCCCGACAGGCAAAGGCGCCCATAGGCCCAATAACAGCATACTCTCGAACCGCTTTGTGCTCTTCACCTATCGCCAATCTATTCCAATCCCCACGAGTCCGTTCGTCTCGGCGGCGGCTGCGCGCAGGGGGTCGCCTCATTCCCATGTCTCTCTGCTTCGCTCATCCACGAACCTCCGTCTCGCCGCTGCCGTCGTCACCGCCACCGCCACCGCCCCCGTCATTCCCCTCTGACTATGTCTCCTCTGGCGAACCATGGGTGTGCCGCCGCGGCCAGGGCCTAACCGTAGCCATGCGTCCGTTTTCCTCCCCTGCTGCAACGCCGTGAGGGGCAGTATCACCAACGCGAGAAGGATATGGAGGCAATAATGCGGTTGATTTCTTATACATTGTTCGGTTCTACATGCCTGCCCTTCTCTTTGCTTTGTGTTGTCCAAATCTATCTCATAAGTCGTGAGTTCGTTCCGTGTTTTTTTTGGGTGGTTTCCCTCAGCCGATGTAGCTATATTGAACGAAGATTATCTTCTACCGTTTTCTCCATGGATGCGTGATGATTCTTTCTTGCCGTGGCTTGGATATAGCTGCTCACTGCTCCCATCTAATGTGTATCATCGCATTTTTTTAGGAGAAAAACTGTTTGAACTTTGAAGATTTACGGGTACAACTTATTTTTTAACCTTGGGCAATGACAGCTTCATGCAGTAAATCCTGGAGCATTTTTTAAAGTATGCTTGTTTTATTATTCAGTATAGTTAAATATTTCAGTTTGGGTAGCCAAAACTGAAGCCTTGCATCTATTTAAAAATTAGATACGATTATTACTCTAATTGATGCAGTTAAATTTTTTGACTACCTATGTAGGTATTGCTTCGTCTGCACTTGCAAGATCAAAATAGGTAGTGCTTCATCAAAAGCTATTTTGTTTAACTTCCGACTTATCCATCCATGCACTTTTCTGCCTACGGCAAATCATTGGTGCGTTGTTGCCACCGAGGAAAGGAGGAAGCACGAGGACCAGGATGCAGCATGGTCACAAAAGGTAATGAAAGCCTTACAATTGTCCAATAGTTTGTCACCAAATTTAGTCGTTCCTTGTCGCAAGTCATGAAAAGGTTGCAATTGATCTCTTTTCCTGAAAATGTGTGTCCTTGCAGAAATAAAATCTCGTGAAGAAGCATTTGGTGTGTTTTGTGGATTGATCAAATGCATGCTTCCCAAGTCTTTTTCAATATATTTTTTCTTACTACTATAGAAATGCATCCAGTGACATCGATAATAAGAAATAGCCCAGCTTAAAATATGCAACATATTCTTTTGCTACAGACCTATTTAACTTTCATTTTCCGCATCTATACTTATAGAAGTACATATCATTTATTTGTAAAAATAGATGAGCGCAGCAACACGCGCCATAATGATCTAGTTGCTTCTGCGAGCGAGCCAGCTGTCTTCCCCTGCGCAAAAGCGGGTCATCAAAGCCGTAAGGGCTGGCATGGATTTTGGTTTTTCCTGACCGAGGTGGCGGGCAAGCCGCTCATCCCGGACACTGTGTTTGAAGGCCGCTAGGGCTTCTGCGTCCGGACAGTCTATAATTTGGTTCTTTTTAACTAAGAACCTAGTCCAGAGCTTCCCGGCGGACTCCCCGGGCTGCTAGACAATGTGACTTAAATCATCGGCATCCGGTGGCCGGACATATGTACCTTGGAAGTTGTCGCGGAAGGCGTCCTCCAGATCCTCCCAGCTGCCAATCGAGCTTTCAGGCAGACTGTTTAGTCAGTGCCGAGCTGGTCCTTTGAGTTTTAACGGGAGGTACTTGATGGCATGAAGATCGTCTCCGTGGGCTATATGGATGTGGAGAAGAAAATCCTCGATCCACACCGCGGGGTCTGTTGTTCCATCGTATGATTCAATATTTACGGGCTTAAACCCTTCTAAGAATTCGTGATCCATTACTTCGTCAGTGAAGCAAAGGGGGTGTGCGGCGCCTCTATGTCGGGCCACGATGCGACGTATCTCTGATGGAGCTCGTCTGCGATTTTCGGCCCGGGCGTGACTAGGTTCGTCACGTCCGAATAGATAGCCGTCGTCGCATATTGAGGTGCGTCCTCGCGATCCGTAGATCGATCTGGTATGACCTTCTCTGTTGTCCAGGTCATGCCGAAGGCCGTGTGCATAATCCCGAGTTGTTTTATATTTGTTTTCATGCTCCGGTGGTGTAGGCTGCTGTTCAGTCCGAGTTGCCGCTTTATCCCGACCGCGTGGTGGTTGGTCCGCCGCACAGTCCCGACCGCGTAGTGGTCAATCGGCCGCATTACACGAGGGAGGTATGGGCTGCGGCGCCTCCTCATCGGACTGACGTAGCAATCTTCATTTTGGGTAACTCTTGGCTAGGCGTTTGAGGCCGTATTCTTCGGCTGCTAGGACATCAGTCCATCTGTCGTTGAGCAGATCCTGGTCAGCTTGAAGCTGCTACCGTTTCTTCTTCAGGCTTCTTGCAGTGGCTATGAGCCGGCGCTTGAAGCACTCCTGCTCAAAAGGTTCCTCTGGCATGACGAAATCCTCGTCGCCGAGGCTTGCCTCATCTTCGGAGAGCGGAAGATAATTGTCATCCGCCGAGTCGTCATGTATGGCCTTTTCATCAGGGCTAACTTGCCCGTTTCCTGGTTTCCCCTGTTCGGGAGTTGCCTCAACAGGGTCTTCATCGTTTTCGGCATCGTCCGGAGTGTTATTTTCTCCGGTGCCGGTATTGCTGTGTTTTGAACGACGTGACTTGAAGCGACGTCGGGGACGCCGGCGTTTGGATTGTGTCTCAGGAGGTTTATCCTCGACTGGATCTTCTTTGTCATCGTCGTTGGTTTCTTTAGGTGTATCCACCATGTACACGTCGTACGAAGAAATGGCCGTCCAGCGTTCAATGAATGGCGGGTTCTGGCCCTGCTCCTCGTCAGCATCGTCGTCCATATAGTCGATGTCTTCGGAGCCGTGATCAAGCATGTCAGTTAAGTCCTCGACAGTGGCTATGAAGTGGGTGGCGGGTGGGAAGCAAAATTCTCCATCATCAGCCCCTAGTTCGAACCGGACATAGTTCGGCTGTGAGTCCCCCGCCAAGGACAGGTTCTTTAATGAGTTTAGCACATCGCCAAAGGGCGAGTGCTGGAAGATGTCTACGGCGCTGAATTCGAAGATCGATAACTGATCAAGCTTGGCGTCCGCGGACGCACATGGTTCGAAGCTTATGGCCGGAGACGAGTCCGGAGTTCCGGTGACACAGATATCGTGTGGGGTTAAGTCTATGTGTGGCTCCATAGCCGCGGAATCGGTGGCCTCCGTGGCGGGGTTGAGCTTCCCGTCCTCAGATGGCGCGATCTGCTCCGGATCTAAGGCCAGAGCAGTTATGGGAGCAATCTCCTGAGTGTGGTCCGATGACTGATCTAGGTCATGTTCATCGGGGCGACAGGGAGCGGCCGACGCAGTCTCGAATCCGGCGAAGATCAAGTCTCCACAGATGTCCGCGATGTAGTTCAAGCTTCCGAATCTGACCTGGTGGCCAGGGGCGTAGCTATCGATCTGCTCCAGATGGTCAAGCGAGTTGGCCCGTAGTGCGAAGCCGCCGAACACGAAGATCTGTCCGGGGAGGAAGGTTTCTCCTTGGACAGCGTCGTTGTTGATGATTGAAGGGGCCAACAAACCTTTAGGGGACGGCACAGTGGAACTCTCAATGAAAGCACCAATGTCGGTGTCAAAACCGGCGGATCTCGGGTAGGGGGTCCCGAACTGTGCGTCTAAGGTCGATGGTAACAGGAGACAGGGGACACAATGTTTACCCAGGTTCGGGCCCTCTCTATGGAGGTAATACCCTACTTCCTGCTTGATTGATCTTGATGAATATGAGTATTACAAGAGTTGATCTACCCCGAGATCGTAATGGCTAAACCCTAGAAGTCTAGCCTGTATGACTATGGTAATGAATATCTCCTCTCCTCGGACTAACTCCTCGGTTTATATAGACACCGGGAGGATCTAGGGTTACGTAAGGCTGGTTACAGAGAAAGGAATCTACACATTTGATCGCTCAGCTTGCCTTCCACGCCAAGGAGAGTCCCATCCGGACACGGGTAGAGTCTTCGGCCTTCGTATCTTCATAGCCCATCAGTTCGGCCCATGGCTAACAGGCCGGACGCCCGAGGACCCCTTAGTCCAGGACTCCCTCACTAGTCCCTTCTCGTCTCCAGCCCTACTTGTCAAGAAGAAGGACGACACTTGGCGCTTATGCGTGGACTACCGCCGCCTCAACTCCATGATGGTGGTCGGCAAATTTCCAGTACCAATCATCGATGAACTAGCCGGCACCAAGTGGTTCTCGAAGCTCGACCTGCGTGCCGGATTCCATCAAATAAGAATGGCCAAAGGCGAGGAGTATAAAACAACATTCCAGACACGCTCCGGGCACTGGGAATACCGCGTCATGCCTTTCGGAGTGGCAGGAGGCCCGGCCACATTCAACGGGGGCATGCACACTACTCTACGTCCAGTCATGCGCGAGTGTGTTATCTCCTTCTTCGGCAACATTCTCATCTTCAGCAAAACCCTGACTGAGCACATCCAGCACATTGCACGCGTGCTTCAGCTACTCAGAGACGACCACTAGCAAGTTAAACAGTCCAAGTGCTCCTTCGCTCAGCGCCAGATCGCCTACTTGGGCCATGTGATAGATGAGCGCGGCGTCTCTACCGACCCCAGCAAGGTTCAGACAATCCAACAGTGGCCTACTCCCCAATGCGCCAAAGACGTGCGCATCTTCCTTGGCCTTGCCGGCTATTATCGGAATTTTGTCCAACATTTTGGGATCATCTCAAGACCACTGTTCACCTTGCTCAAGAAAAACCATCAATTTGTTTGGACAAGCAACACACAGAAGGCGTTTGAAGCTCACCTCTGCACCTGTACTGTAACTTCCAGATTTCAGTAAGAAGTTCGTGGTCGACACTGATGCATGAGCCTATGATGTCGGAGCTGTTCTTCAGCAAGACGGGCACCCGATAGCTTACATGAGCAAGCCACTCGGCCCCAAGAACCGTGGCCTTTCTACTTATGAGAAAGAGTGCATGGCCATCCTCATGGTAGTGGAGCAATGACGCCCTTACCTGCACAATGATGAATTCATCATCCGTACAGATCAACGAAGCCTAGTGCATCTTGACGATCAACACTTGTCCACCCCGTGGCAGCAGAAAGCGTTCACCAAACTGCTCGGGACACGCTACAAAATCTGCTATCGCCCCGAGTCTTCCAACACTGTTGCTGATGTTGGGGAACGTAGTAATTTCAAAAAAATTCTACGCACACGCAAGATCATGGTGATGCATAGCAACGAGAGGGGAGAGTGTTGTCCACGTACCCTCGTAGACCGAAAGCGGAAGCGTTAACACAACGCGGTTGATGTAGTCGTACGTCTTCACGATCCGACCGATCAAGTACCGAACGCACGGCACCTCCGAGTTCAGCACACGTTTAGCTCGATGACGTCCCTCGAACTCCGATCCAGCCGAGTGTTGAGGGAGAGTTTCGTCAGCACGACGGCGTGGTGACAATGTTGATGTTCTACCGACGCAGGGCTTCGCCTAAGCACCGCTATGATATTATCGAGGTGTAATATGGTGGAGAGGGGCACCGCACACGGCTAAGAGATCAATGATCAATTGTGTGTCTCGAGGTGCCCCCCTGCCCCCGTATATAAAGGAGCAAGGGGGGGTTCGGCCGGCCAAGGGGAGAGGCGCGCCAGGAGGAGTCCTACTCCTACCGGGAGTAGAACTCCCCCCCTTTTCCATGTTGGACTAGGAGAGAGAGGGGGAAGAGGTGGAGGGGAGGGAGGAAGGGGGGCGCCGCCCCCCTCTCCTTGTCCTATTCGGATTGGGGGGGAGGGGCGTGCGGCCCTGCCCTCGCCTCCTCTCCTCTCTTCCACCTAGGCCCACTAAGGCCCATTAAGTTACCGGGGGGTTCCGGTAACCTCCCGGTACTCCGGAAAAATCCCGATTTCACCCGGAACACTTCCGATGTCCAAACATAGGCTTCCAATATATCAATCTTTATGTCTCGACCATTTCGAGACTCCTCGTCATGTCCGTGATCACATCCGGGACTCCGAACAACCTTCGGTACATCAAAACATATAAACTCATAATATAACTGTCATCGTAACGTTAAGCGTGCGGACCCTACGGGTTCGAGAACTATGTAGACATGACCGAGACACCTCTCCGGTCAATAACCAATAGCGGAACCTGGATGCTCATATTGATTCCCACATATTCTACGAAGATCTTTATCGGTCAGACCGCATAACAACATACGTTGTTCCCTTTGTCATCGGTATGTTACTTGCCCGAGATTCGATCGTCGGTATCTCGATACCTAGTTCAATCTCGTTACCGGCAAGTCTCTTTACTCGTTACGTAATACATCATCCCGCAACTAACTCATTAGTCACAATGCTTGCAAGGCTTATAGTGATGTGTATTACTGAGTGGGCCCAGAGATACCTCTCCGACAATCGGAGTGACAAATCCTAATCTCGAAATACGCCAACCCAACAAGTACCTTTGGAGACACCTGTAGAGCACCTTTATAATCACCTAGTTACGTTGTGACGTTTGGTAGCACACAAAGTGTTCCTCCGGCAAACGGGAGTTGCATAATCTCATAGTCATAGGAACATGTATAAGTCATGAAGAAAGCAATAGCAACATACTAAACGATCGAGTGCTAAGCTAACGGAATGGGTCAAGTCAATCACATCATTCTCCTAATGATGTGATCCCGTTAATCAAATGACAACTCATGTCTATGGCTAGGAAACATAACCATCTTTGATCAACGAGCTAGTCAAGTAGAGGCATACTAGTGACACTCTGTTTGTCTATGTATTCACACATGTATTATGTTTCCGGTTAATACAATTCTAGCATGAATAATAAACTTTTATCATGATATAAGGAAATAAATAATAACTTTATTATTGCCTCTAGGGCATATTTCCTTCAGCTGATGCCCTGTCGCGTTGCACTCCTGAGGATTCGGTGTCGGCCATATCGGTCTGTACACCTGCTTGGCTGGACGACATCGTCGCAAGCTACAACGCAAACCCCCAAGTTCAGAAGATTCTGGAAGACTTGTCCAAACGACCGGACCCAAAAGGGTGTTTCTCCACGCCCAATGGATTGCTCTACTTCCGCGATCGGCTCTGGCTGGGCGGCTCCCCTGCCCTATAGCAACGGATGCTCCGGTGTACCATGACAGCACCATGGGTGGTCACTCCGGCGTGCCAGTCACCTATCGCTGCCTCCGGTGCATCTTCGCCTGGCCCAAGATGAAGGAACACACACGCTAGTACGTCCAATCCTGCTCCGTCTGCCAACAAGCGAAACCGAAACCAGAGCGCGTTCGCTATCCAGGACTGTTCGAGCCACTTCCGATACCTGACGGTGCCTGGAAAGTGGTCCATGGACTTCGTCGACGGCCTCCCTTCTTCGGGCAGGTACAACTGCATCCTTGTCATCGTCGACAAGTTCACTCGCTACGCCCATTTCCTCTCTCTGAGCCACCCATTCACGGCGGCCAAAGTTGCTCACGCCTACCTGGAGAACATATACAAGCTCCATGGACTCCCAGAGGCGATCGTGTTGGACAGAGATCCCGTGTTCACGAGCAAATTCTGGCAAGAACTATTCAAGATCATCGGGTCTGAACTCAACATGAGCACGCCGTATCACCCACAAACTGACGGCCAGACGGAGCGAGTCAACCAGTGCCTGGAAATCTACCTATGGTGCTTCACCCATGCCTGCCCAAGCAAATGGCACCAGTACCTCGCCCTCGCAGAATTCTGGTACAACTCCTCCTTTCATTCATCCCTGGGCACCTCACCTTTTTGTTGCTCTGTATGGACATGAACCTCGCCACTGGGGCATCGAGGCGGCTTCTACTTGCTCCATTCCCTCCCTCAAGGACTGGCTCGAGGAACGCAAGCACGTGCAGCAAGTTCTGTCCGAACACCTTCACCGAGCTCGTAACATCATGAAGACTCAGGCCGACAAGAAGCGCACGGAGCGCTCCTTCGTCGTGGGGGACACCGTCTTCGTCAAGCTCCAACCCTACGTGCAAACGATGGTGGCGCGTCATACCAACCACAAGTTGTCCTTCCGCTACTTCGGACCCTACAAGATCATCCGCGTCGTCAACCCCGTCGCCTATTGATGTCTACTGCGCAACCTTCTTCTTGTAGACGTTGTTGGGCCTCCAAGTGCAGAGGTTTGTAGGACAGTAGCAAATTTCTCTCAAGTGGATGACCTAAGGTTTATCAATCCGTGGGAGGCGTAGGATGAAGATGGTCTCTCTCAAGCAACCGTGCAACCAAATAACAAAGAGCCTCTTGTGTCCCCAACGCACCCAATACAATGGTAAATTGTATAGGTGCACTAGTTCGGCGAAGAGATGGTGATACAAGTGCAATATGGATGGTAGATATAGGTTTTTGTAATCTGAAAATATAAAAACAGCAAGGTAACTAATGATAAAAGTGAGCACAAACGGTATTGCAATGCTAGGAAACAAGGCCTAGGGTTCATACTTTCACTAGTGCAAGTTCTCTCAACAATAATAACATAATTGGATCATATAACTATCCCTCAACATGCAACAAAGAGTCACTCCAAAGTCACTAATAGCGGAGAACAAACGAAGAGATTATGGTAGGGTACGAAACCACCTCAAAGTTATTCTTTCCAATCAATCCGTTGGGCTATTCCTATAAGTGTCACAAACAGCCCTAGAGTTCATACTAGAATAACACCTTAAGACACAAATCAACCAAAACCCTAATGTCACCTAGATACTCCAATGTCACCTCAAGTATCCGTGGGTATGATTATACGATATGCATCACACAATCTCAGATTCATTTATTCAACCAACACATAGAACCTCAAAGAGTGCCCCAAAGTTTCTACCGGAGAATCAAGACGAAAACGTGTGCCAACCCCTATGCATAGGTTCATGGGCGAAACCCGCAAGTTGATCACCAAAACATACATCAAGTGAATCACGTGATATCCCATTGTCACCACAGATATGCACGGCAAGACATACATCAAGTGTTCTCAAATCATTAAAGACTCAATCCGATAAGATTACTTCAAAGGAAAAACTCAATCCATTACAAGAGAGTAGAGGGGGAGACGAAACATAAGATCCAACTATAATAGCAAAGCTCGCGATACATCAAGATCGTGCCAAATCAAGAACACGAGAGATAGAGATCAAACACATAGCTACTAGTACATACCCTCAGCCCCGAGGGTGAACTACTCCCTCTCATCATGGAGAGCTCCGGGATGATGAATATGGCCACCGGTGAGGGATCCCCCCTCCGGCAAGGTGCCGGAACGGGCTCCCGAGAGGTTTTTGGTGGCTACAGAGGCTTGCGGCGGCGGAACTCCCGATCTATTCTGTTTTTCGATGGTTTTAGGGTATATTGGTATATATAGGAGGAAGAAATACGTCAGGGGAGCCACGAGGGTGGAAGGCGCGCCCAGGGGGGTGGGCGCGCCCCCTACCTCGTGCCTCCCTCGTTGCTTTCTTGACGTGGACTCCAAGTCTCCCGGGTTGCTTTCCTTCCAAAAATAACTTCTCCAGAAGGTTTCATTCCGTTTCGACTCCGTTTGATATTCCTTTTCTTCGAAACACTAAAACAAGGGAAAAAACAGGAACTGGCACTGGGCTCTGGGTCGAATAGGTTAGTCCCAAAAATAATATAAAAGTGTTTAATAAAGCCCATAAACATCCAAAACAGATAATATAATAGCATGAAACAATCAATAATTATAGATACGTTGGAGACGTATCAGCATCCCCAAGCTTAATTCCTGCTCGTCCTCGAGTAGGTAAATGATAAAAACGGAATTTTTGATGTGGAATGCTACCTAACATATTTATCCATGTAATTCTCTTTATTGTGGCAAGAATATTCAGATCCATAAGATTCAAGACAAAAGTTTAATATTGACATGAAAACAATAATACTTCAAGCATACTAACAAAGCAATCATGTCTTCTCAAAATAACATGGCCAAAGAAAGTTATCCCTACAAAATCATATAGTCTGGCTATGCTCTATCTTCACCACACAAAGTATTTAAATCATGCACAACCCCGATGACAAGCCAAGCAATTGTTTCATACTTTTGGTGTTCTCAAACTTTTTCAATCTTCAGGCAATACATGAGCATGAGCCATGGACATAGCACTATAGGTGGAATAGAATGGTGGTTGTGGAGAAGACAAAAAGGAGAAGATAGTCTCACATCAACTAGGCGTATCAACGGGCTATGGAGATGCCCATCAATAGATATCAATGTGAGTGAGTAGGGATTGCCATGCAACGGATGCACTAGAGCTATAAGTATATGAAAGCTCAACAAAAGAAACTAAGTGGGTGTGCATCCAACTCGCTTGCTCACGAAGACCTAGGGCATTTTGAGGAAGCCCATCATTGGAATAGACAAGCCAAGTTCTATAATGAAAGATTCCCACTAGTATATGAAAGTGACAACATAGGAGACTCTCTATCATGAAGATCATGGTGCTACTTTGAAGCACAAGTATGGTAAAAGGATAGTAGCATTGTCCCTTCTCTCTTTTTCTCTCATTCATTTTTTTATTTTTTTATTTGGGCCTTTTCTCTTTTTTATGGCCTCTTTTTTTTTAGTCCGGAGTCTCATCCCGACTTGTGGGGGAATCATAGTCTCCATCATCCTTTCCTCACTGGGACAATGCTCTAATAATGATGATCATCACACTTTTATTTACTTACAACTCAAGAATTACAACTCAATACTTAGAACAAGATATGACTCTATATGAATGCCTCCGGCGGTGTACCGGGATGTGCAATGACTCATGAGTGACATGTATGAAAGAATTATGAACGGTGGCTTTGCCACAAATACAATGTCAACTACATGATCATGCAAAGCAATATGACAATGATGGAGCGTGTCATAATAAACGGAACGGTGGAAAGTTGCATGGCAATATATCTCAGAATGGCTATGGAAATGCCATAATAGGTAGGTATGGTGGCTGTTTTTAGGAAGGTATATGGTGGGTGTATGATACCGGCGAAAGGTGCGCGGTATTAGAGAGGCTAGCAATGGTGGAAGGATGAGAGTGCGTATAATCCATGGACTCAACATTAGTCATAAATAACTCACATACTTATTGCAAAAATCTATTAGTTATCGAAACAAAGTACTACGCGCATGCTCCTAGGGGGATAGATTGGTAGGAAAAGACCATCGCTCGTCCCCGACCGCCACTCATAAGGAAGACAATCAATAAATAAATCATGCTCCGACTTCATCACATAACGGTTCACCATACGTGCATGCTATGGGAATCACAAACTTTAACACAAGTATATCTCAAATTCACAACTACTCTACTAGCATGACTCTAATATCACCATCTTCATATCTCAAAACAATCATAAAGAATCAAACTTCTCATAGTATTCAATGCACTTTATATGAAAGTTTTTATTATACCCATCTTGGATGTCTATCATATTAGGACTAGATTCATAACCAAAGCAAATTACCATGCTGCTCTAAAGACTCTCAAAATAATATAAGTGAAGCATGAGAGTTCACCTATTTCTTCAAAATAAAACCACTGTCGTGCTCTAAAAGATATAAGTGAAGCACTAGAGCAAATGACAAACTACTCCGCAAGATATAAGTGAAGATCAATGAGTAGTTGAATAAATATGTAACTATGTGAAGACTCTCCCATTTTAAGAATTTCAGATCTTGATATTTTTATTCAAACAGCAAGCAAAACAAAATAAAATGACATGACGCTCCAAGCAAAACACATATCATGTGGTGAATAAAAATATAGCTCCAAGTAAAGTTACCGATGAACGAAGACGAAAGAGGGGATGCCTTCCGGGGCATCCCCAAGCTTAGGCTCTTGGTTGTCCTTGAATATTACCTTGGGGTGCCTTGGGCATCCCCAATCTTAGGCTCTTGCCACTCCTTATTCCATAGTCCATCGAATCTTTACCAAAAACTTGAAAATTTCACAACACAAAACTTAACAGAAAACTCGTAAGCTCCGTTAGTGAAAGAAAACAAAACACCACTTCAAGGTACTTTATTGAACTCATTCTTTATTTATATTGGTGTTAAATCTACTGTATTCCAACTTCTCTATGGTTTATAAACTATTTTACTAGCCATAGATTCATCAAAATAAGCAAACAACACACGAAAAACAGAATCTGTCAAAAACAGAACAGTCTGTAGTAATCTGTAACTAACGCAAACTTATGGAACTTCAAAAATTCTAAAATAAATTGGTGGACCTGAGGAATTTGGCTAGTAATCATCTGCAAAAAGAATCAACTAAATAGCACTCTCCAGTAAAAAGTTTTAGCTAATCTCGTGAGCGCTAAAGTTTCTGTTTTTTTCAGCATGATCATAAAGACTTCACCCAAGTCTTCCCAAAGGTTCTACTTGGCACAAACACTAATTAAAACACAAAACCACATCTAAACAGAAGCTAGATGGATTATTTATTCCTAAACAGAACCAAAAAGCAAGAAACTAAAATAAAATAGGGTTGCCTCCCAACAAGCGCTAACGTTTAACGCCCCTAGCTAGGCATGATGATTTCAATGATGCTCACATAAAAGATAAGAATTGAAACATAAAGAGAGCATCATGAAGAATATGACTATCACATTTAAGCCTAACCTACTTCCTATGCATAGGGATTTTGTGAGCAAACAACTTATGAGAACAATAATCAACTAGCATAGGAAGGCAAAACAAGCATAACTTTAAAACTTTAAGCACATCGAGAGGAAACTTGATACTATTGCAATTCCTACATGAAGGAAATATGCCCTAGAGGCAATAATAAAGTTATTATTTATTTCCTTATATCATGATAAATGTTTATTATTCATGCTAGAATTGTATTAACCGGAAACATAATACATGTGTGAATACATAGACAAACAGAGTGTCACTAGTATGCCTCTACTTGACTAGCTCGTTAATCAAAGATGGTTATGTTTCCTAGCCATAGACATGAGTTGTCATTTGATTAACGGGATCACCTCATTAGGAAAATGACGTGATTGACTTGACCCATTCCGTTAGCTTAGCACCCGATCGTTTAGTATGTTGCTATTGCTTTCTTCATGACTTATACATGTTCCTATGACTATGAGATTATGCAACTCCCGTTTACCGGAGGAACACTTTGTGTGCTACCAAACGTCACAACGTAAATGGGTGATTATAAAGGTGCTCTACAGGTGTCTCCAAAGGTACTTGTTGGGTTGGCGTATTTCGAGATTAGGATTTGTCACTCCGATTGTCGGAGAGGTATCTCTGGGCCCACTCGGTAATGCACATCACTATAAGCCTTGCAAGCATTGTGACTAATAAGTTAGTTGCGGGATGATGTGTTACGGAACGAGTAAAGAGACTTGCCGGTAACGAGATTGAACTAGGTATCGAGATACCGACGATCAAATCTCGGGCAAGTAACATACCGGTGACAAAGGGAACAACGTATGTTGTTATGCGGTCTGACCGATAAAGATCTTCGTAGAATATGTGGGAGCCAATATGGGCATCCAGGTCCCGCTATTGGTTATTGACCGGAGACGTGTCTCGGTCATGTCTACATAGTTCTCGAACCCGTAGGGTCCGCACGCTTAAAGTTACGATGACAGTTTTATTATGAGTTTATGTATGTTGATGTACCGAAGGAGTTCGGAGTCCCGGATGAGATCGGGACATGACGAGGAGTCTCGAAATGGTCGAGACGTAAAGATCGATATATTGGACGACTATATTCGGACTTCGGAAAGGTTCCGAGTGATTCGGGTATTTTTCGGAGTACCGGAGAGTTACGGGAATACGTATTGGGCCTTATTGGGCCATACGGGAAAGAAGGAAAAGGGCCTCAAGGGTGGCCGCACCCCTCCCCTTGGTCTGGTCCGAATTGGACTAGGGAAGGGGGGCGCCCCCTTCCTTCCTTCTCTTTTTCCCTTCCTCTTTTCCTATTCCATATGGGAGGTGGAATCCTACTAGGACTAGGGAGTCCTAGTAGGACTCCACACTTGGTGCGCCCCCTCCTAGGGCCGGCCTCCTCCTCCCTTGCTCCTTTATATACGGGGGCAGGGGGCACCCCAGAGACACAACAATTGATCCTTGAGATCTCTTAGCCGTGTGCGGTCATATTACACCTCGATAATACCGTTGCGGAGCTTAGGCGAAGCCCTGCGTCGGTGGAACATCATCATCGTCACCACGCCGTCGTGCTGACGAAACTCTCCCTCAACACTCGGCTGGATCGGAGTTCGAGGGACGTCATCGAGCTGAACGTGTGTAGAACTCGGAGGTGCCGTACGTTCGGTACTTGATCGGTCGGATCGTGAAGACGTACGACTACATCAACCGCGTTGTGATAATGCTTCCGCTGTCGGTCTACGAGGGTACGTGGATAACACTCTCCCCTCTCGTTGCTATGCATCACCATGATCTTGCGTGTGCGTAGAATTTTTTTGAAATTACTACGTTCCCCAACAGTGGTATCAGAGCCTGGTTTCATGCGTTGATGCTATGCACGAGTAGAACACAAGTGAGTTGTGGGCGATATAAGTCATACTGCTTACCGGCATGTCATACTTTGGTTCAGCGGTATTGTGAGATGAAGCGGCCCGGACCGACATTACGCGTACGCTTACGCGAGACTGGTTTCACCGTTGCGAGCACTCGTTGCTTAAAGGTGACTGGCGGGTGTCTGTCTCTCTCACTTTAGTTGAACCGAGTGTGGCTACGCCCGGTCCTTGCGAAGGTTAAAACAGCACCAACTTGACAAACTATCGTTGTGGTTTTGATGCGTAGGTAAGAACGGTTCTTGCTTAGCCCGTAGCAGCCACGTAAAACTTGCAACAACAAAGTAGAGGACGTCTAACTTGTTTTTGCAGGGCATGTTGTGATGTGATATGGTCAAGACATGATGTGATATAATTTGTTGTATGAGATGATCATGTTTTGTAACCGAGTTATCGGCAACTGGCAGGAGCCATATGGTTGTCGCTTTATTGTATGAGATGCTATCACCATGTAATAGTTTTACTTTATCACTAAGCGGTAGCGATAGTCGTAAAAGCAATTATTTGTCGAGACGACAACGATACTACGATGGAGATCAAGGTGTCGCGCCGGTGACGATGGTGATCATGACGGTGCTTCGGAGATGGAGATCACAAGCACGGTGTTTCGGAGATGGAGATCACAAGCACAAGATGATGATGGCCATATCATATCACTTATATTGATTGCATGTGATGTTAATCCTTTATGCATCTTATCTTGCTTTGTTTGACGGTAGCATTATAAGATGATCCTTCACTAAATTATCAAAGTATAAGTGTTCTCCCTGAGTATGCACCGTTGCGAAAGTTCTTCGTGCTGAGACACCACGTGATGATCGGGTGTGATAGGCTCTACGTTCAAATACAACGGGTGCAAAACAGTTGCACACGAGGAATACTCAGGTTAAACTTGACGAGCCTAGCATATAACATATATGGCCTCGGAACACGGAGACCGAAAGGTCGAGCGTGAATCATATAGTAGATATGATCAACATAGTGATGTTCACCGTTGAAACTACGCCATCTCACGTGATGATCGGACATGGTTTAGTTGATATGGATCACGTGATCACTTAGAGGATTAGAGGGATGTCTATCTAAGTGGGAGTTCTTAAGTAATATGATTAATTGAACTTAAATTTATCATGAACTTAGTCCTGATAGTATTTTGCAAATTATGTTGTAGATCAATAGCTCGCGTTGTTGCTTCCATGTTTTATTTTTGATATGTTCCTAGAGAAAATTATGTTGAAAGATGTTAGTAGCAAAGATGCGGATTGGATCCGTGATCTGAGGATTATCCTCATTGCTGCACAGAAAAATTATGTCCTTGATGCACCGCTAGGTGACAGACCTATTGCAGGAGCAGATGCAGACGTTATGAATGTTTGGCTAGCTCAATATGATGACTACTTGATAGTTTAGTGCACCATGCTTAAAGGCTCAGAATCGGGACTTCAAAGACGTTTTGAATGTCATGGACCATATGAGATGTTCTAGGAGTTGAAGTTAATATTTCAAGCAAATACCCGAGTTGAGAGATATGAAGTCTCCAACAAGTTCTATAGCTAAAAGATGGAGGAGAATCGCTCAACTAGTGAGCATGTGCTCAGATTGTCTGGGTACTACAATCGCTTGAATCAAGTGGGAGTTTATCTTCCAGATAAAATAATGATTGACAGAATTCTCTAATCACCATCACCAAGTTAGTAGAACTTCGAACTATAGTATGCAAGGGATGACGAAAGTAATTCCCGAGCTCTTCGTGATGCTGAAATCGACGAAGGTAGAAATCAAGAAAAACATCAAGTGTTGATGGTTGACGAGACCACTAGTTTCAAGAAAAGGGCAAAGGGAAGAAGGGGAACTTCAAAAAGAACGGCAAGCAAGTTGCTACTCAAGTGAAGAAGCCCAAGTCTGTACCTAAGCCTGAGACTAAGTGCTTCTACTGCAAAGGGACTGGTCACTGGAGGCGGAACTGCCCCAAGTATTTGGTGGATAAGAAGGATGGCAAAGTGAACAAAGGTATATTGGATATACATGTTATTGATGTGTACTTACTAGTGTTTATAGCAACCCCTCAGTATTTGATACTGGTTCAGTTGCTAAAGAGTAGTAACTCGAAACGGGAGTTGCAGAATAAACAGAGACTAGTAAAAGGCGAGGTGACGATGTGTGTTGGAAGTAGTTCCAAGATTGATATGATCATCATCGCACACTCCCTGTACTTTCGGGATTAGTGTTGAAACTAAATAAGTGTTATTTGGTGTTTGCGTTGAGCATGAATATGATTTGATCATGTTTATTGCAATATTCATTTAAGTTAGAGAACAATTGTTGTTCTGTTTACATGAATAAAACCTTCTATGGTCATACACACCAACGAAAATGGTTTGTTGGATCTCGATCGTAGTGATACACATATTCATAATATTGAAGCCAAAAGATGCAAAGTTAATAATGATAGTGCAACTTATTTGTGGCACTGCCCTTTAGGTCATATTGGTGTAAAGCGCATGAAGAAACTCCATACTGATGGGATTTTGGAATCACTTGATGCTTGCGAACCGTGCCTCATGGGCAAGATGACTAAAACGCCGTTCTCCGGAACTATGGAGAGAGCAATAGATTTGTTGGAAATCATACATACAGATGTATGTGGCCCGATGAATATTGAGGCTCGTAACAGGTATCATTATTTTCTGACCTTCACAGATGATTTGAGCAGATATAGGTATATCTACTTGATGAAACACAAGTCTGAAACATTTGAAAAGTTCAAAGAATTTCAGAGTGAAGTGGAGAATCATCGTAACAAGAAAATAAAAGTTTCTACGATTTGATCGTGGAGAAGAGTATTTTAGTTACGAGTTTGGCCTTCAGTTAAAACAATGTGAAATAGTTTCACTACTCACGCCACCTGGAACACCACAGCATAATGGTGTGTCCGAACGTCATAACCGTACTTTATTGGATATAGTGCAATCTATGATGTCTCTTACCAATTTACCACTATCGTTTTGGGTTATGCATTAGAGACAGCTACATTCACATTAAATAGGGCACCATCAAAATCCGTTGAGACGACGCCTTATGAACTGTGGTTTGGCAAGAAACCAAAGTTGTCGTTTCTTAAAGTTTGGGGTTGCGATGCTCATGTGAAAAAGTTTCATCCTGATAAGCTCAAACCCAAATCGGAGAAATGTGTCTTCATAGGATACCCAAAGGAGACAGTTGGGTACCCCTTCTATCACAGATCCGAAGGCAAGACATTCGTTGCTAGGAATGGATCCTTTCTAGAGAAGGAGTTTCTCTCGAAAGAAGTGAGTGGGAGGAAAATAGAACTTGATGAGGTAACTGTACCTGCTCCCTTATTGGAAAGTAGTTCATCACAGAAATCTGTTCCTGTGACTTCTACACCAATTAGTGAGGAAGTTAATGATGATGATCATGTAACTTCAGATCAAGTTACTACCAAACCTCGTAGGTAAACCAGAGTAAGATCCGCACCAGAGTGGTACGGTAATGCTGTTCTGGAGGTTATGTTACTAGACCATGACGAACCTACGAACTATGAAGAAGCGATGGTGAGCCCAGATTCCGCAAAATGGCTTGAGGCCATGAAATCTGAGATGAGATCCATGTATGAGAACAAAGTGTGGACTTTGGTTGACTTGCCCGATGATCGGCAAGCAATTGAGAATAAATGGATCGTCAAGAGGAAGACGGACGCTGATAGTAGTGTTGCTATCTACAAAGCTAGAATTGTCGCAAAAAGGTTTTTCGACAAGTTCAAGGTGTTGACTACGATGAGAGTTTCTCACTCGTATCTATGCTTAAGTCTGTCTGAATCATGTTAGCAATTGCCGCATTTTATGAAATCTGGCAAATGGATAAACAAAACTGCATTCCTTAATGGATTTATTAAAGAAGAGTTGTATATGATGCAACCAGAAGGTTTTGTCAATCCTAAAGGTGCTAACAAAATATGCAAGCTCCAGCGATCCATCTATGGACTGGTGCAAGCATCTCGGAGTTGGAATATACGCTTTGATAAGTTGATCAAAGGATATAGTTTTATACAGACTTGCGGTGAAGCCTGTATTTACAAGAAAGTGAGTGGGAGCACTACAGCATTTCTGATAAGTATATGTGAATGACATATTGTTGATCATAAATAATGTAGAATTATTCTGCAAAGCATAAAGGAGTGTTTGAAAGGAGTTTTTCAAACAAAGACTTCGGTGAAGCTGCTTACATATTGAGCATCAAGATCTATAGAGATAGATCAAGACGCTTGATAAAGTTTTCAATGAGTACATACCTTAACAAGATTTTGAAGTAGTTCAAAATAGAACAGTCAAGGAAAGAGTTCTTGCCTGTGTTACAAGGTGTGAAATTGAGTAAGACTCAAAACCCGACCACGGCAGAAGATAGAAAAAGAATGAAAGTCATTCCCTATGCCTCGGCCATAGGTTCTATAAAGTATGCCATGCTGTGTACCAGATCTATTGTATACCCTACACTGATTTTGGCAAGGGAGTACAATAGTGATCTAGGAGTAGATCACTGGACAGCGGTCAAAATTATCCTTAGTGGAATAAGGATATGTTTCTCGATTATGGAAGTGACAAAAGGTTCGTCGTAAAGGGTTACGTCTATGCAAGTTTTGACACTAATCTAGATAACTCTAAGTCTCGGTCTAGATACATATTGAAAGTGGGAGCAATTAGCTAGAGTAGCTCCATGCAGAGCATTGTAGACATAGAAATTTGCAAAATACTTACGGATCTGAATATGACAGACCCGTTGACTAAAAATTATCTCACAAGCAAAACATGATCACACCTTAGTACCCTTTGGGTGATGGTCACATGACGATGTGAACTATGGGTGTTAATCACATGGTGATGTGAACTATTCATGTTAAATCACATGGCGATGTGAACTAGATTATTAACTCTAGTGCAAGTGGGAGACTGAAGGAAATATGCCCTAGAGGCAATAATAAAGTTATTATTTATTTCCTTATATCATGATAAATGTTTATTATTCATGCTAGAATTGTATTAACCGGAAACATAATACATGTGTAAATACATAGACAAACAGAGTGTCACTAGTATGCCTCTACTTGACTAGCTCGTTAATCAAAGATGGTTATGTTTCCTAGCCATAGACATGAGTTGTCATTTGATTAACGGGATCACCTCATTAGGAAAATGACGTGATTGACTTGACCCATTCCGTTAGCTTAGCACCCGATCGTTTAGTATGTTGCTATTGCTTTCTTCATGACTTATACATGTTCCTATGACTATGAGATTATGCAACTCCCGTTTACCGGAGGAACACTTTGTGTGCTACCAAACGTCACAACGTAAATGGGTGATTATAAAGGTGCTCTACAGGTGTCTCCAAAGGTACTTGTTGGGTTGGCGTATTTCGAGATTAGGATTTGTCACTCCGATTGTCGGAGAGGTATCTCTGGGCCCACTCGGTAATGCACATCACTATAAGCCTTGCAAGCATTGTGACTAATAAGTTAGTTGCGGGATGATGTGTTACGGAACGAGTAAAGAGACTTGCCGGTAACGAGATTGAACTAGGTATCGAGATACCGACGATCAAATCTCGGGCAAGTAACATACCGGTGACAAAGGGAACAACGTATGTTGTTATGCGGTCTGACCGATAAAGATCTTCGTAGAATATGTGGGAGCCAATATGGGCATCCAGGTCCCGCTATTGGTTATTGACCGGAGACGTGTCTCGGTCATGTCTACATAGTTCTCGAACCCGTAGGGTCCGCACGCTTAAAGTTACGATGACAGTTTTATTATGAGTTTATGTATGTTGATGTACCGAAGGAGTTCGGAGTCCCGGATGAGATCGGGGACATGACGAGGAGTCTCGAAATGGTCGAGACGTAAAGATCGATATATTGGACGACTATATTCGGACTTCGGAAAGGTTCCGAGTGATTCGGGTATTTTTCGGAGTACCGGAGAGTTACGGGAATACGTATTGGGCCTTATTGGGCCATACGGGAAAGAAGGAAAAGGGCCTCAAGGGTGGCCGCACCCCTCCCCTTGGTCTGGTCCGAATTGGACTAGGGAAGGGGGGCGCCCCCTTCCTTCCTTCTCTTTTTCCCTTCCTCTTTTCCTATTCCATATGGGAGGTGGAATCCTACTAGGACTAGGGAGTCCTAGTAGGACTCCACACTTGGTGCGCCCCCTCCTAGGGCCGGCCTCCTCCTTCCTTGCTCCTTTATATACGGGGGCAGGGGGGCACCCCAGAGACACAACAATTGATCCTTGAGATCTCTTAGCCGTGTGCGGTGCCCCCCTCCACCATATTACACCTCGATAATACCGTTGCGGAGCTTAGGCGAAGCCCTGCGTCGGTGGAACATCATCATCGTCACCACGCCGTCGTGCTGATGAAACTCTCCCTCAACACTCGGCTGGATCGGAGTTCGAGGGACGTCATCGAGCTGAACGTGTGTAGAACTCGGAGGTGCCGTACGTTCGGTACTTGATCGGTCGGATCGTGAAGACGTACGACTACATCAACCGCGTTGTGATAACGCTTCCGCTGTCGGTCTACGAGGGTACGTGGACAACACTCTCCCCTCTCGTTGCTATGCATCACCATGATCTTGCGTGTGCATAAGAATTTTTTTGAAATTACTACGTTCCCCAACACTACAAGCATATGTTCCTCCCTCATAATAATTTTCAGTAGCATCATGAATGAATTCAACAATATAACCAGCACCTAAAGCATTCTTTTCATGATCTACAAGCATAGAAATTTTATTATTCTCCACATAAGCAAAAAAATTCTCATTCGGAATAGTGGGAGTATCATAAGAGACTTGAACACTATAAATTGTTTCCACATTAAAAGAGTAATGTTCAAAAAAAGGGGAATCATAATCATGAAAAGTTTTATAAATATAATCATCACTACTTTTTATAGCATAAGTTTCATCACAATAATCATCATAAGTAGCAACTTTGTTCTCATCATAATCAATTAAAACCTCTTCCGAAATAGTGGATACATCACTAAATAAAGTCATGACCTCTGCAAATCCACTTTCATAAATATTATAAGATTCAACATCCTCCAAAATAGTGGGATCATTACTTCCTAAAGTTGACACTCTTCCAAACCCACTTTCATCAATATAATCATCATAGGTAGAAGGCATGCTATCATCATAAAAACTTTGCATATCAAAACTTGGGAGGCTAAAAATATCATCTTCATTAAAGTAGCATCCCCAAGCTTGGGACAAACATTAATTGCAGCAAATATATTCTCAAAAACACCATCTTCTTCAAACATAGCATCCCCAAGCTTGGGCCTTTTCATATCATAAGCATAATCACTCTCATCATTAATAGTATGGATAGCACCAATAGTATAGCAATTATCATATTCCAAGCAAGTGCGAAAAAGATTTTCAAGATCATAAGAAGTATCATTATCTTCCCAATCATAATCATCACAACAAGCAATAGGCATAACGAGATCATCATCAAGTGCATCATCTTCCATAATTATTTTTGATTCATTTTCATGAGGCACAGCAATAATAGGAGCAACATTATTTGGGAGAGATATCTTTTTACCTCTCTTCCTTTTTCTTTTCTTCTTCTTCACCACATCATGTGTGGGTTCAATCCTCTTTTTGGAGATCCTCATTGATGAGATTGGTTGAATAGAAGGCTCCTCCTCGTTACCTGATTCATCATAAGAAATAATAGGAGGATATTGGGAAGTCTCTTCCCTTTCATTAGTATTCTCTTCATCTTCTATTTGCTTTATTTTCTTTATGTAATTGGCAATATAAGGATTTTCAATGCAATTCACCGCACAATACATATAAATTTCCTCTAGATCAAAACCAAGAACTTTATAACGGGCAAATTCTGGAAGATGCTTAGTTATACATTTCATTTCTTCGTAACCCATAAGCAAACCGAGTTCATTATAATGTGCAAGGGAAATCAACTTATCACAATTTTTGGACACGATTAGATCATGAAACAATTTGCATCGGATAGCTAGATGACCACTTTCATTGCAAAGTTCACAAGTACGGCCAAGAAAATTTAAATTTTCAGCACAAACATCTAGCCTTTCTTGCAACAATTTAGTTTCTAAATGCTTATGCCTCTTGCAATATCTATCTTCCCTATTTGGTGTGTACTTGCAAACCCAATGCACTCCACAAAAATTGACATGTTTATGGGAGGCATTTTCATCATAACTAGTGCAATCATCACTAGTACTATGGATATTCAAGGAGTTCATACTAACAACATTGCAATCATGCTCATCATTCAAAGATTTAGTGCCAAACATTTTAATGCATTCTTCTTCTAACACTTTGGCACAATTTTCCTTCCCATTATACTCACGAAAGATATTAAAAAGATGAAGCGTATGAGACAAACTCAATTCCATTTTTTGTAGTTTTCTTTTATAATACTAACTAGTGATAAAACAAGAAACTAAAAGATTCGATTGCAAGATCTAAAGATACACCTTCAAGCACTCACCTCCCCGGCAACGGCGCCAGAAACTGCTTGATGTCTACTACGCAACCTTCTTCTTGTAGACGTTGTTGGGCCTCCAAGTGCAGAGGTTTGTAGGACAGTAGCAAATTTCCCTCAAGTGGATGACCTAAGGTTTATCAATCCGTGGGAGGCGTAGGATGAAGATGGTCTCTCTCAAGCAACCCTGCAACCAAATAACAAAGAGTCTCTTGTGTCCCCAACGCACCCAATACAATGGTAAATTGTATAGGTGCACTAGTTCGGCAAAGAGATGGTGATACAAGTGCAATATGGATGGTAGATATAGGTTTTTCTAATCTGAAAATATAAAAACAGCAAGGTAACTAATGATAAAAGTGAGCACAAACGGTATTGCAATGCTAAGAAACAAGGCCTAGGGTTCATACTTTCACTAGTGCAAGTTCTCTCAACAATAATAACATAATTGGATCATATAACTATCCCTCAACATGCAACAAAGAGTCACTCCAAAGTCACTAATAGCGGAGAACAAACGAAGAGATTATGGTAGGGTACGAAACCACCTCAAAGTTATTCTTTCCAATCAATCTGTTGGGCTATTCCTATAAGTGTCACAAACATCCCTAGAGTTCGTACTAGAATAACACCTTAAGACACAAATCAACCAAAACCCTAACGTCACCTAGATACTCCAATGTCACCTCAAGTATCCGTGGGTATGATTATACGATATGCATCACACAATCTCAGATTCATCTATTCAACCAACACATGGAACCTCAAAGAGTGCCCCAAAGTTTCTACCGGAGAATCAAGACGAAAACGTGTGCCAACCCCTATGCATAGGTTCATGGGCGAAACCCGCAAGTTGATCACCAAAACATACATCAAGTGAATCACGTGATATCCCATTGTCACCATAGATACGCACGGCAAGACATACATCAAGTGTTCTCAAATCATTAAAGACTCAATCCGATAAGATTACTTCAAAGGGAAAACTCAATCCATTACAAGAGAGTAGAGGGGGAGAAGAAACATAAGATCCAACTATAATAGCAAAACTCGTGATACATCAAGATCGTGCCAAATCAAGAACACGGGAGAGAGAGATCAAACACATAGCTACTGGTACATACCCTCAGCCCCGAGGGTGAACTACTCCCTCTCATCATGGAGAGCGTCGGGATGATGAATAAGGCCACCGGTGAGGGATCCCCCCTCCGGCAGGGTGCCGGAACGGGCTCCCGAGAGGTTTTTGGTGGCTACAGAGGCTTGCGGCGGCGGGACTCCCGATCTATTCTGTTTTTCGATGGTTTTAGGGTATATTGGTATATATAGGAGGAAGAAATACGTCAGGGGAGCCACGAGGGGCCCACGAGGGTGGAGGGCGCGCCGGGGAGGGGGGGGGGGTGGGCGCGCCCCCCTACCTCGTGTCTCCCTCGTTGCTTTCTTGACGTGGACTCCAAGTCTCCCAGGTTGCTTTCCTTCCAAAAATAACTTCTCCAGAAGGTTTCATTCCGTTTCGACTCCGTTTGATATTCCTTTTCTTCGAAACACTGAAACAAGGGAAAAAACAGGAACTGGCACTGGGCTCAGGGCCAATAGGTTAGTCCCAAAAATAATATAAAAGTGTTTAATAAAGCCCATAAACATCCAAAACAGATAATATAATAGCATGAAACAATCAAAAATTATAGATACGTTGGAGACGTATCACCTATGAACTCGAGCTTCCCGTCGGCGCCAAGGTCCATCCTGTCTTCCACGTCTCCCAGCTACGTCGCGCACTCTCCAACAACACAAACGTTGAGGACAAGCTGCCCGTTCCCCCCGAGGAGCCACTGTCGCCGGTTGAGATCATCGACACACACTGGCGCAACACTCCCCAGGGACGGCGCGAACAGGTGCTCGTGCGCTGGTCCGATCCGTCCGCTCTCGACGCCACTTGGGAAGACGCCAAGTCCATGCACGAGCGCTTCCCTGAACTACTGGCTTGGGGGCAAGCCAGCTCTCAAGGAGGGGGGGGGGGATGTCGGCACACGCACCGCCAAGGCGACCGACGGCTTCACTCCGAGACGCGCCGACAGCATGCCCAAGAGGATCGTGCAGCCCAACCGAAGATTCGTCGGTCCCAGAGTGGGCCCGCTGAGCCCGCTCGCCAAGTGGCTCGCTACTTAAACCCCAGATGACAGTGGGATCGGCATCCAGATGGATCAGGACGGACGACAGCTCTCCTCTTTCCCCTTTCTCCTTCCCCGCCTACTTTCCTTTCTTCTCCCACAAGAACAGCGAGACAGATTGTAACTCGAATTCGAGGCTTGTATCGTGAGTAAGTGATAGATCGGTCTGGTACCTAACATTGATGATGTGGAATAAAGTGTCCCCACCACACGCCTCATTACTATGTGCTTGTTCGTATCTCGAGAGGCGTGTGAGTTTGTTTCTATTGTCTGCGGATTTGTCCTGGTGATGTTGTTCCTATGTGCGAACAACGCGGATGTGTGTCTTAGTCATCCAGCTCCCTTCCAACCGACGAAGTTTAAGCACCCGTGCCTTGTTGGGGAGCGTGTGAGATTTTGTGTCCCCTGACTCCGTCTAGCCGAATATGTGTCGTTTTATAGGGCCTCTCCAACGTTTTCTTATCTAGAGTTGTGATTGTTGTGATTTGCTACATAACTGATGGCCGTTGACGTCTACTGGTCTACATTAACTACTTCCTGCCCGTTACACAAGCTTCTGGGCTTCAACAAGTTTGCTCCGCTGAGACAGAGACCCGAATGCGCCACGAGTTTTGCTCACGGCACGTCGTCGATGGATGATGAAGTAGACTTCGACACCCCAAGACTTAATGCCTTTTTATTTATTTTTGAGGGTATTTTTTAATGGTCCATGATGCTTAATAATATATGACCTATGGTCTTTTTCATTTTTTACCTGTTTTCTTATAGGCTTATTATTACAAAGACCGAATATTTCAAGATTATCAAAACTGGTACACATAAATAATACACTTATACACTGAAAAAAAAACATAGGAGTACTTTTTTTTAGGGATAAAAAAAAACATACTTATATGCCATCTCCTGGCAAGTGCACGAACCCACCCCAGCCCTTCTCCGCTCCTCCTCCCGACCCAGGTGCTCCGCCTACCTAGGGCATCCGCATCCTCCCCTCTAGCCCCCGCGATCGGGACACCCCCCGCCGGCGAGCGATGTTGCCCCCTCCGCGCCGCGGCCCGGCGTACAAGACCAAGATGTGCGCGTTGTGGCAGAACGGCAACTGCGACCGCGAGCTCTGCAGCTTCGCCCACGGCACGGCCGAGCTCCGCCGGCCCCCCTCCTCCCGGCCCACCTTCCCGCCCCACCACGCCGGTACGTATGCGCATCCCCTCTCCCCGTCCCGCCACCCCATTGCCGCTCCTGTTCGTTCGATTGCTGTTCCTCGCCGAGATCCTCGCCCGGGGTTTAGGGTTTCTGTCCTAGCGAGATGCGGGGAGGGTTGGATGTTGCCCAATTCTCTTGATTTTCATGGTAGCCAGGGTGTAGATCTACGGAAATCTAGATGCAAATTGAATGTTGAGGAATCTAGGGCAGGGAGTACCGCCAGAGATGGCTGAATGCTGGAAAGATTAGGTTTTGGATCCTACCAAGAATGCTCGTTCGCGAAATTCAGGTGATTTGTATCTTAGCGAAATGAAACGGTTACCTCTGAAGAACACTGCGGTCAGTATGAGTTGTTTGCCAGCCACACGAATGACAAGTTACAAATTGTTAATTTTTGTTTCTTGAGGAGATCCGGTTGACTAGAAGGATGTATTTATGAGAATTTGCCCATGCTAGTCCTTCTGAAGGAATGATATGTCTGAATTGGATTATTATCGATTGACGTTTTTGGAGCATTTTTTCTATTTTCTAGGCGACATTATGTTGACAAGATATTTTTGTGCTTGCTTCATGATTCATTTAATTTATGTGTTTCATGTGTTGTGGCTTATTGTGCTTGCGTGGTTTACTATAATTTTCATACTACTGCTTGAATTGAACATCAGCTGCTGCAGATAGATAACAATTGAGTAAGCATTCTAACAACTGGAAGCTTGTTGCAGAATTAGGTGGCATTCTTACTGGTTGTCTTTTGATTTAATTGCCATCACAAATTTGTTAGACTCGACTGCTGCCAGAGGATAACATGGCCTTTTCCATAGATTTCTTCGATTGGTATTTTGATGATTTGTCGTGACCACTAAATGCTCGGGCTGTATCAGAAGGTGAACCTTTGAGGGTATTGGCCTCCTTTGATTGATGCCCGTAATATGTTTGATGTGCTATGATCAGGGCAGAGTCCACTGAATGATTAGCAGGCTTTGCAATGAACCAAGTTGCATATCTTTTGATCATGGCACATCAACTAGTTTCATTGGGAAGTATTCTTATCGCTGGCAATCCAAGTCGCCGAAGATATCTGGACAAATGCTAGTACATTTATATGGTGATATCTGGATTATGGCAGACCTTATTTCATCATAATTGCTGTATGGGCTGTTTATGGAGCTTCCATCTATTTCACTTCAGATGATCAACATTATGAGTATTGGTATTATCCTAATGGATGCATCATTGTATCTTGGTGTCTGCTTGCGTATTATTTTTTGGCGCTGCGTTTTTTTTGCGTGGCTAATGACATTATCCTGGAGCTGCTGCTACTTATTGCTAATTGAATAATCTTGTAGATCAAGTTCGTGGTAAGCTTGACAGGCTTATGGGTGTCTTCTCTCCTTATCGCTCCATTTTACTTTGTTGACATTAGCTCTTCCTTGTATAAAACTTGTAAACCTTCGTTTCTTTTAGGGAGAAGAGATTATAGAGGTGGTGATTTCAGAGGCAGGATTGAAAGGAGGTTCTCACCTCGCAGGAGGCATTCCCCTGGAAGAGATTTCAGGGGTCATCGTTCCCTACATGATCGAAGGCCAACTTCTCGAGAAAGGGGTAAACAACTCTCTCTCTCTCTCTCTCTCACACACACACACACACACACACACACACACACACACACACACACACACACACAGAGCTGTTCACTTCTACGTTCTGCTTGCTCCTGCTATATGTTCTTATTTGTAATTTTGCTTGCAGAGTCTAGCTTTTCACGGTCTCCCAGCAGGAAGAGGTATATATTGCAGTTCAACATATGATCCTCATCTTTTGGAGCCATTTAATTGTAAAATTACTTTGAACACATTAGTATTTTTTAAGTTATTTTGTATTCTTATATGCATAATTGTTACCAACATAGCAGATAACTATGATTTGTTCCAATCTAAATGGAATGCAATGCAGCACACTGCAGTCTCACTGGATTTGTTGGTTTACTAGATATGTTCTATCTGTCTTGAATATGAGAAAGTCATGTTTATCTTGTAATTTACTGTATGTTATCTTCAATCTTTCAGTGAGAGGAGGCATGAAAAGAAGATGGATGATGGAGAAACCAACTCATCTAAGAGTTCTCCTATCTCTGATAATAATGATAGGAAAAAGGAAAAAGTCACTAGTGGTGACGAGAAAGAGGATTATGAAAAGGAGGTATGAGGTTTTGAGCACTGTGTAATCCAGTTTATAGATCACATGCACCTTTGTCACATTTTCCATATTGAAATTCTGAAATTTTCAAAATTTGAATATTGTGCAGTTGAAACAAGTTAGATCAGATATGGAGGCTTTGCGTGACGATAAATCTCATCTCGAGGTCAGTTTTTGTTTCAATGCAATGTTGTGCATTGTTACACATTCCACCCAGAAATGTATGTGTTTTTGCCAAACATCGAATCCAACTTGTTGGCAAGGCTATATTTATGTAGGAGACTATTAATGTCCAGAATATCATATTTCTTAAACATAGCTAGTAAATGTTAGCGTACCATGTTATTAAAAGAAAAAAGATTAAATTATTATTTATGCCCTTTGTTCAATGTATGTCATTTACATCGGCCGACCTTCTAAAATCTTCACTCTGCTCTAATTAACATTTACTCTGTAGATTGTTTTGGATGAGAAAATGGACGAAGTGCGCAGGATTTCTAGCCAAGTAAGTGACCTTGATCAGCAGCTGAGGAGGGAGAAAGAAGAATGTCATAGGTATCTAAGCAACACTTGCGCATGCCAATTTGGTCACTTTCTTTATTATTATTATCAATAGCTAGGTGGTTTTATTATCTAGATATCCTGTTCTCACATTGAATTATGATTCCAACGTAGAATGACGTCAAAAATGAAGAAGTTCCTAAAAGCTCATGTCCGTTTTATGAAAGCTCGGGAGGAGTTGAAAAGGTGCATATTCATCAATGTTAAATCTTGTAACGAAATACATTCTTGGCTTGCTTACATCACTATATTCTATCTTTCATGACTTGCGAATTTGTAGTAACTAAGTATTGACTATTGGAGCTGTGCAGGTCACAAGCTCGTTTTGAGAGACTTGGTGATATGCTTGCTTCAGAAATTTTAAAGCGTGGTGCTAATGAAGAAGCTTCCAGCGTCCATGTTGATGAAGATCTAAATGGACCTTATGAAAGGAGTCCAAATGCTACTCCAGCTAAAAAGAGATCAATCCCATACTCAACTAGTGATGAGGCAAAAGCTGGTAGGTTGCTTGGATTCTTGGATGATTTATATATACTGCTGAAGAACATATGATGATCAGTACAATGTGGATCTCGTACATATTTTTCCTTCCGTATGCATCTTAACATGTTTAAGCAACCCATCTTATTAAGTACTGTATTAAGTAATAGCTAAAGGTTCCGACTATGTTAATCTTAAGCATTAAATACATGTGATTAATTACTATGTAGAATTTCACTGGAGGGGTAATTTTTTTCTTCACATTATTGAGATTTCATTCTGTACATTATTGCAGAAATATCTTTCTATCATATTGCTTGTATACTTGCATCTAATCTTTTGTCCATTTTTTCAGCTAAGAAAAGAAGAGAGCGAGAGACTGATGCATTCACTAGATCAGATAAATATAGGTCAGAAGGCGACATTACAGACTATGATAAAACAATTAAGGGTAGTGATGGAACAAAATCTATATATTTGAAGAAGAGACTGTGGGAAGATGAAAAGAATAAGCTTGGAAATGCTGCCTCCTCTGCAGACCAGGTCCAGTATTTCCCTGTGCCATCTTAGTATTGTGTTAATGTCATATAATGATTGCTGGCTTGTTTATTACCTCATGCCATCTCAGTTTTGTGTTTAAATGTCAGATTGTGATTGCTGGCTTGTTTATAAGTAACGAGTGAACCTCATAGTTTTCCTTCATTACCGAGTCACTAGACTATTAGCAATGAATCATCTTGATGAATGAATTCTGCATATTACAGAGGAATACTTAATTGAGCAGATATTTTGAAACTTACAGGTGAAAGATTCTCCAGTGAAGCACGCTTTGCCCTCCACTGGCATGGCTGCTCGTGCCTTATATGACCTTAACGAGGCAGTTGAACTGGATGATAGAAACGAACAGATAGATGCATTGCTAGAAAACGATGCTGACGGGACTAGATCGCCTGTACCTCCAGTGGGCCAAAATGCCTTTGAGCAGGTGACTATCCTCCAAGAAACCGCGAACCTGTTTTATCATACGCACTAAAAAAAACATGACATTGCTCAATTTACATTCTCCCCACCTATATTTCTTATTATAGAAGAATAGTTATTGGCTTGCATATGACTGAACATGCGTGCTCACAGTTTGTTGCATCTTCTTTCCCAGTATGAGGACCTCGACGAGGAAGTGGATGTGGACGTATAAGCCGAGCGCAGAGTTGATATGATAAACGACGCGATGGCGGTGGCTAGCATAATACACCAGTTGGCTTCTGGGAGTCCGAAGACTGTTATTAGCATTTCCGTGTACAAAGTGGCATCTTTTGTGTTTTTTTAGCATAATATACCTATCTATTTGATATATATATTGGGTGTTTTTAGCTTTTTACTCAGAATCCTCGTTTTGTAGTGGCATCCTTTGGCGTTGAGCTGTGACTTTGTTGATCCTGGTTGCGGCCTGCTCCGTGTGGAGCTAACTTATTTTCGTGAATGGCAACTCTGTCTCTTCGATTTTGTCAGTGACGGTGCCGTGCACTAGGTATTTCTATTGTCATCTCTCAAGCCAATCAGCCCAGTACAGGTGACTAATGTATTTTCTATAGCGCATTCCCTGTTTTTGGCGTCATGGTGGATTATTGTAATCCTGGTTATTTATCTTGATTTTGTCTCACCATGCAGCAATTTGATCATTTGCCTAACCTTTTTTGCAACTAGCTCTTGAGTTTGAGGTTTGCTCTCATAAACTATGTGCACAAGCACATTATTCTCTCGAAATAAAACACAATAAGAACGCATCTCCGCTGGAACTCGGCGGGGTTGCCGACACCGCATCTCTTGTGTCGCGGGCTGTCGCGTGCCCTCCTCGAGGGAGGGGGAAAAAAAATCTTATACGCCCACGTCGCGAGACCCGCTTCCATTGCCGACAGTTGGCAAAACGAATCTCAAAGCACCCTTCCCCGCTTCCCCTGCTGACAGTTGGCAAAACGAATCTCAAAGCACCCTTCCCGTTCCTTAAGCTTCCCCTGCTGACAGTTCGCAAAATAAATCTCAAAGCACCCTTCCCCTTTCTTCCACGTCTGACTTCGCTCTCTCCTCTCGTCGAGCAGCTAGCTTCACCAAGTAGCACCAACAGGAGGCGAAACACATCAGAGCATTCCCTTGCTGCATCCGTACGCCCTGACATCTCCTCCCATGTCGCCCCCTTTCCAGCACCAGCCGTCCATGACAAAGTCCCTGCCATGCTCGGGTCCCATGGCCACCATCAGCACGAGCTGCTCCGTTGTCACCATCGATGACGAGCCCGTGCAAAAGTCGAGCAGGATCCACAAGATCTCGGCGCCACAAGATAGGGAGCCCACGAGGAAACACCACAAGGAGGTGGACGATCTTTTTATTGACGCCGCACGTCATCTACACCCTCGGACCGACGGCGAGCCTGTGCAGAAGTTGAGGAGAACGATGACCGCCGGGGAAATAAGAAAGAGGAGAGAGTGAAGTCAAAGGTGGAAGAAAGAGGGACGGTGCTTTGAGATTCGTTTGCCATGTGTTAGTACGGGATGCGGGTCTCACGACAGGTGACATACAACCCATGTCCTATAAGAATTCTTTTTTTTCCGAGGAAGAGCAGGAGAGCTTCTCGGACGTGCCTAAGGCTGGCACCGTGTACATGTGAAGTGAACATGGCTGTCCCCCTAGGGTGTCACCTGCACGCTGCCGCGCGTACCACGACAACACAACACTTTAAGGTTCGTGCAAACTTCTAAGTGAGGTGTACCAAAGCAAAACTCTCATAGAATAGGAATCATAGAAAGTGAGATGGCATGTATCTCAATTTTCTATAAAAAGATATCATTTGATGCATAGGCTAAGAATTTTTTCATCAAGTATATGTTAATGTTTTCTTTCCTTTGAAATGTGAAGGCTTGGTTTCTATTCTAAATAGGAAATAGTAATCCATTCTTATAACAGTTTGTCTAATTCACATCTAGATGTTTTCTAAGGATGTCACATTTAATCTCTCATAATTAACGTAGCAACAAAGAAAAAAAAAAGCTGGGACAAAAAAAACAGACCACAAACATAGTAGGCATCTGGTTAGATGTGACATAACTAGATGTGTCTTATAGACCAAAGGACTAAAAAAAAGTTTCTTTTCAAAATCTTATCCGGTAAAATTCCTATAATTTCTCGTCCCAGAAAAGGCGCGGAGAAAGGATCAATTTCCCGCGGGAGTGGGGCGGTTTGGGTACCTGTACCCGACCCAAGGCCGAAATCGTGACCATCCCCCACATCCATCGCCCGCCCGGTGCAGTTCTTCCCCAATAAACGGATCTAGGGCATGTGAGGGAGGGAGGGATACTCCGAGGTTAATCGGAGGCGACGGATGGGCCGCCGCCGGTCGGACGCCGACGCAGCCGAGACCCCTCGTCGCGCCTTGGCCATGCTCTCATCCAAAGCCATCGGATCATGGCGACGCCACGCACACGCAGGGTGGCGGCTACTGCCTCCTGTGAAGTTTCCGAAGAGGCGGGGAAACAAAAATCAGTTCTTCCTCGAGCTGCAGACGGAAATCGCTTCCTGTCTGCCTACTCTGCATCCCCTCGACGCTTGTCCGAGTCACTCTCGTTTTCGTTCGTTCTCCGGGTTGCAGCCGGAGGCGGAAATTGATCAGTTATATATACGCCCGAGCGGTCGCCACACACCACCGAACCCATAAGATTCAGTGGAGACCAGCCACGACGCCGACCGCCCCACTCCCGCTGGCTGTTTTGCTCTGTCCTCTTGGCTAATCCGCACAATGGTGGTGAGTTCCTTCTTGTCCCATACCTCTAGATCCGTTTCCTTTCGTCAGTGATCAACAGGAAAAGTTGCATTTTTCAGACTGTCGAAATTGCAGCTTTCATACTAAAATACAGAATCAACTCTGATTTGTCTCTACTCTAAATGCAGAATGACAGTTGTCCGAAGCAGGAAGACAATGGAGACGACAGGCTCAGCAACTTGCCTGAGCATATTTTGCTTACCATCATTGATCGACTTGATATCCGCGAGGCTGCAAGAACCAGTGTCCTTTCTGGGCGGTGGCGGCACCTCCCTGCTATGCTCTCTCGACTTGTGATAAATGTTTGGGACTTCTTAGACCCGTTCAATTGCAACAATGATGAAATTGTTCGGGGTAGCAAAGCTGTGGTTAAAGTGACAAAGAGCATCCTGGGACGCAGAGATTTAAGCCGAAATACCATCCAGTTTCTGTGCATGACGTTCATCTTGAGAGAAGATGACCCAATATCCATCGGGCATGCTGTTGCTCACGCCATGGCAACCCAGAAGGTTGAGATAGCTGAGTTCACAATATTTTGTGATGATGATGATCTGGTCATCTACGGGCGACGATTCATGCTGTTCTTTGATGCATGTCCAAATGCATTTGGTGGTCTCACACGCCTTAACCTAGAGAATCTGAGATTTGGTGAATCAGACATCCCTAACGTCCTCAACACTTGCAAACGTTTGAATCATCTACGACTGTTCTATTGTGACTCAGGAAGTTGTACCGTGCTGAAAGTTGAGCACGCACAACTCAGTGAGCTCGCTATTGTTAATTGTTCTTTTGAAAGAGTTGAGCTCAACTCATTTCCGAAACTCATACGCATCATCTTTGAGGGTTGGATCTCTTTCGAAGATCCACTATCTTTTGGTGATGTCCTGTTGCTTGATACTGTAAGCCTCACAAATGTCAGTCTTAGTTGGCACAAGATGATCAAGTTAAGCAAGTTTCTTAGGCGTACTCCATCTGTGAAACGCTTGAAACTGGGATTTAATTCTGAAAAGGCATGTCAAAATGCTTTGTTTTCCTACCTCTGGTCACACTTCTTATCTGCTCAGCCCATCATGTCTTCATTTGTTGCAGATTTGGGTTCAACCAGAATGTTTGACGGAAAGGCTGGCATATGTGTTCCACCAATTAAGGTTTGTGAATCTAAGTAATATGCCTGAGGGGTATGATCTCACCTGGACATTGTTCATACTTAAAGCCGCGCCGAACCTGAAGGAGCTGTACATGAGTGTATGTTCTTACCTAAAGTTTGCTCTCTTCTTTCTACCGAATTTTGAAGTTTGCCATTGTTCACATTGAATACGAATGGCTGTAAATCACTTAAAATGTTTCTGTTTACCTATCTTCCTATGGTATACAGGTATGGGATCATCTGTGTGAAATGAAAACAGATGCAAAGGAGAGGAAGTCACTCTCGTACAGTGAGAATAAGGGTGCAGAATGGGAATCATCTGCAATTGCTTTCCAGCATCAGAGTCTGGTCACGCTTGCCATCTTCGGGTTCCGAGCTCGAGACTACATGATGAACTATGTCAGGCGTGTCATGGAAACAGCCGTCAATCTAAAGGCTGTGTTCTTGTATGATCGGTTAACGTGTGACAAGTGCCGCAGCATCCTGTCGCGGTTTCCGCCTAAGTGGAAGCAGGACTGTGTGGAGAAGTTTATCACAAATGGGATCAAGTCGTCTGCCATAATGCAATTCCAGACCATCGCTATTTAAGGCCTGATCATGTTGATAAGCTGTGGTTTCTGTAGTGTTTTCAAGTTAGTTTGTGTTGCAGTTCCATTCTTTGCCTGAAAAGATAGCTGAACACTTTTGTGTTGTCAGTACTTGTCAAGGTTTTGCCGACAGAATCATAAGAGCTTCTTACGGGCATGGGATCATTTGTGTAAAATGGAAACAGATACAAAGGAGAAGAATTCACTCTCGTATAGTGAGGATAAAGGTGCACAGTAGAAATCATCTGCAACTGTTTCCAGCATCACAGTCTGGCCAGGCACTTCATCTTTGGGTTTCAAGCTCGAGACTACATGATGAACTATGTCAAGCGTGCCATGCAAATATCGGTCAATCTAGAGGATGTGTTCTCGTATGATCGGTTGAAATGTGACAAGTGTTACGGCATGCTTCCAAAGCCGTCACAGTTTCAACCTAAGTGGCAGCAGGGCTGTGTGAAGGAGCTAAATCACCAAGAGGATCAACTCGTCGGCCATAATTCACTTCCATACAGCCGCTAATTCAAGGGATGATCATCTCGACAAAATGTGGTTCCTGTAGTGTTTTCAGGTAAGTTTGTGTTGCAATTCCTTTCTTTGCTGCCTGAAACGTTTGCTGAACGCTTTGTGTTGCCAGTACTTTTTTCCAACCGGGCTCACACCCCTTTCCATTAACTGCTCAACGAAAATATTCAGTACACAAATCTTAGCTACAACTGAACCGACAGAAAAGGGGGCGGGAAAGTGGAGAAGCGACCTGGGGCATTAACAGGAAACCCGCTGCAGGTGCTCGCTGTCGAAACACCTACCACGGGGGAAAAACCTGTTAACACCATCAACTACGAGCAGTAGCACAGGGCTGGGATCTCAGATTGCAGAAGTATTACAAAGACTATCTCAGCAGGCAGCATACCTTAGTGAGAACTACTAAGCAAAAGGCACAAAGCATATAGAACCAGAGCATAGCAATCATCTTTCATCCACGCTGAACACCAGCAGCATCTTCAATCATGAGCCTACCCCGAGAAGCAGAACAATCAGCAGAGACAAGGCCACGTGAATCACCCTCTGCACTCCAGCTTGAAATGTGGCTCTATCCTCCATCTTCAGAAGCCCTGCCCAATACATCATACAGGAAAAAGCAGTGAAAACAGGTTCCAAGGGAGTACGCACAACATAGGACACAATCATAGGAGCTTGTTGAACTGGCAGCTGCAACGTTTCATCTTGAGCAAGCCATTTTGGCGTAGACGCCTTGTTAGACTATTTATCTCTTCAGATTAAGAGACTTGAATCTGAGGGTTTGCAATCCGAGTTTAAGCATCAATAGTGCACCTTTCTTGTTGCTTCCTACAAAACATTTCCTCCCCTATTCACTTTTCTGTGAGGAAACAACGATATCACTGTCTTTCTGTGGATCCTAAGTCCTAACGCGTAAGTCCTTTTGGATGCTAATTTGTTTATTTAGGGTACTTAATTATTATTTTGAGGGTGCTGGATGCTAATTTGTGAGCACGGTAATAGTAAAACATGTCCTTTCTCTGCAGATCATCTGCGTGTTCTCAGAAAAGCTATATGTATCTTACTAAATGATATTCGTGTTGCATGAGTAGAGAAAAAGTAACTTTCTTTTAATGCAACTTAGCAACTCAAGTAAATAAGGAGTGCCAAAGTAAGGGACTGCAGATTATTGGCTCATGGACCCAATTTTTTTTAAGAAAATTATATGAAAATCAAAATTTAAAGTTTGAAACAATTCTAAAAAAATGCACAAGTACACGCAGATATGTATACTCATGGTTGTAAATTTTCATGATGAAATATATTATAATGTGAGCCATACATAGAAAATCATAGACTTTTATAGTTAATAATACAGGTGCTAAAAAATTCATGATTTTGTTTTTTTTGTAGCTCACATTTTGACGTATCTATTCATCATGAAGTACATGCTAGACTTGCTACTTTTCCAGATTTTCCTGAAACATTAAGATTTAACTACAGTATTAAATTTTAAAAAGTGGGGATCCATAGGGCCTGATCTTCAATAGTAATATCCGATAAGAAAAGTAAGTATGAACAGTAACATCCGATAAGAAAAGTGAAGTATGTGCACATTTCATAATCAGTACTGTAGCAAATTAACCCACATCAACCTGGTGCAGAGGGTTGGGAGAATTTCCCGGAAGAAGGTGTTGGACCGTTGGTAACGAGCTACTCCATCCGTACCACAATACAGTATAAAAATGTTTTTCAAACTAAACATAGCTGAAAATTGATCTCATATTGTGGGACGGAGGGAGTACCTAGTCTCCCGCAAAAGAAAAGGCTATAGTACGTACAGTAGTACAGCTAGCTCGCTCTCAGTATGCAGCAGAGAACACGGCAGCGTTGTCGGAACGGCACGGCAGTATTAACCTGCTTACCAGGCCAACGCTGTTCCATACTGGAGACGGCATGCATGTGTAGCTCCAGTCTACCTTCCCATCGCATCCATACAATGTACTACGTGGAAACACCAGATTTGAACTAAATGCTCAGAAAGAACATGTCCTCTCACAGACTCCTGTTTTGTAACTAAAATTCAGCCACAGAAATCACCCGTGACACCAAATAAAAACTTGAACTACGCAACCGGATAGGAACCGGTGCCTCTACCACAAACAACTGTACATATTACGCATTGATAAATGCCACAAATATGATTATTTGTAGTGAGTTCTGAACTGGTTGACTTGACGACGACTGAAGACGTCTGTTCTTTGGACCGGAAATCTGTGCACTTATTCTTCTTCTTGAGCCAAGTCACAGCCCTTTTTAACACGGCATGGTTTATTCAAAGGTTGGTGCTAGCTTTTCGCCTTTTCCTTGAGTGCTATTGGAGCATTGATGATAGGGGAGCGAGTGGACCTGCATGCGTTCATCTGCTTCCTGCAATGCAGTCTCCTGGTATATATACGGGCCTAAATACCTAGTTCGTGGAAGCAAACAAGCGTGCAGTTCATCTAGTTCAGCGATGGCATCCCAACTCAAAAATCTTCTGTTTGTCTCAGCCACTTTTCCTCTTCTCCTGCTGCTGCTATGCATGGCCAGTGCAATCAGCCCCGAAGGAGAAGCGCTCCTCCGATGGAAATCGACTTTGCTCAACTCCACCTCTCTGTCCTCATGGTCGCATGCCAACCCGACCTGCTATTGGCACGGCGTCACCTGTGATTCAGCCGGTCATGTTACTCTGCTCCGTCTTCATGCATGCGACCTCAAAGGTACACTAGATGCCTTGTACTCTCCTGCATTCCAGAACCTCACAGGGATTGATCTCTACTACAATAACATTTTCGGTGTCATCCCGGTAAATATCTCTTTGTTTCTCACCCTCACAAGTCTGGATTTGAGCTGGAATAATCTTGTTGGTGACATCCCCTACCAGCTCAGCAATCTCCCAAAGATTGTTGAGTTAGATTTGGGAAATAACCACTTGACCAACCCAGACCATACCAAGTTCTCGCCTATGCCCACTTTGTCGCTATTGTCTCTAAATAGCAACAATCTACATGGCACCTTTCCACAGTTCATCCTCAACCGTACCAACGTTTGGTTGGTACAACTTGACCTATCAAGTAACTCCTTCACGGGTTCGATACCGACGACCCTGCCAGATATAGCACCAAATTTAAGGCTCATTGATCTATCCTCCAACATGTTCTTCGGGTGCATACCACAGTCGCTCTCCAAACTTGCAAGGATTGAAAGCCTCTATCTCCAGGAGAACAATCTTACTGGAGGAATCCCAAAGGGGCTCAGTAACCTAACTAATCTGGGAAACATGGACCTGTCAAGGAACATACTCTCTGGAGAGTTGCCACCGTCTTTTTCTAGGATGAATAAAATGCAAACGTTTCAAGTGGGGAACAACCACCATCTCAGCGGCAGCATCCCATTGGAATGGTTCTCAAACTGGACCTTGCTCCGTACTTTTGATGTGGCAAACAACAACTTGGTCGGGAGCATCCCACCGGAAATCACTAGGTGGGAGGTAATAGACACACTGGTCCTCCGTGGCAACTGCTTCATCGGAAAGGTCCGTGCAGAGCTAGGATATCTCCCCAACCTTTATGCACTGGACCTATCCAGTAATAACCTTACTGGTACAATACCATTGGAGTTTGGTAGTTTGTCTTATTTACAAATCCTTGACCTCAGCAACAACCTCTTGGAGGGAGAGATTCCAGGAATCTTGTCGCTCCTTCCTCTCACTGATACACTCCTGTCTGGAAACAAGTTCACGGGCATCGCCGACAATAATTTTTGTGAGCTACCTAATCTAAAACTATTGGACTTGTCGAAGAATCTCATATCTGGAGCGGTCCCTGGTTGTTTTTGGAACATACCTGTTACATACATGGATTTGTCAAGCAATGCCTTTGCTGGAGAAGTTACAGCCTCGACGGTTGACTTTTCTCAACTAGATTCAGTAGATCTATCAAACAACAAGTTGACAGGCTGCTTTCCATCTGTTCTGAAGAACTTAGAACTCCTGGAATTTTTGGATCTTGGAGACAATATGTTTTCAGGCAAAATTCCTTCATGGATAGGAGCTAGCCTCTCTATGCTAAGAATTCTCCGGCTGCGGTCAAATATGTTTCATGGAAGTATTCCTTGCGAGGTATCACAACTCTCTGATCTCCAGTTGCTTGACCTTGCTGGCAACAATCTTACAGGTCACATACCTGTAAGTTTTGCTAACTTTAATTACACAATCATGACAAAGCCAGAACTGGAACATAATAGCGGGCCCATGGAGATGGTTGACAGCTTTCTGCCTCACTACAGTGACCAGGTTGACATAATCTGGAAGGGGCGTGATTATACTTACAGTAGGAAAATTATGCTTATGACTGGTATTGATCTATCAAGCAACTACCTTTCTGGTGAGATCCCTGCAGAATTGCTGAATCTTGGAGCCATTCGGTTCCTGAACCTGTCAAGAAATAATTTATCTGGTGCTATCCCAAGTAACATTGGTAACTTGAAAGATGTCGAGTCCCTTGACCTCTCCTGGAACGAGCTCTCAGGTCCTATTCCTCCAAGCATGTCACATCTGATGTTCCTCAGCTCTCTTAATCTCTCCAACAATCTTCTATCGGGAGAGATACCTTCAGGAAATCAGCTACAAACACTCGATGACCCCACCATCTATAGCAACAACCTTGGACTATGTGGTGTCCCTCTGAGCATTCCATGTAAAAACGGCTCGAGTTCTACAACAGCACTGGATGGGGCCAAGGAAGACCACCGTCAACTTGAAACCCTGTGGCTGTACTACTCAGTCATTGCTGGAACTGTCTTTGGTTTCTGGATATGGTTTGGAACATTGTTTTTCTGGAGCATCTGGAGGGTTACGTTCTTCAGTTGCATCGATGCCATGCAGCAGAAGTTTATGCAGAAGATGAAGCGTACTTGACAGTATGGCCACTTTGTTTCCCACTAGGTTGGGTTCTTGAAGTTTTCTGTTGTTTACTTTATATGCAGTGGATATAGATGTATTGTTCATGTCCATTCTCCTTGCTTTCTTTCACCAACAAACAGTATCTGTTCATGCGAGCGTGTGGACAGAACTGAATTATAATTTGTTACAGTATATATGAGAGAGATCAATTTGGTACATAATTGTACCAGGCTTTGATTCTCTGAATTATGTAAGTTACAGTTATGTATGTTTCATGGTTGTGGTTAGTATTTTTTTTTCGAGCTTTGATTAGGTGTGTTTGTATAGTCGGCCATGAGCTCAGCGCCATCCTTCTCTCAGGCAGCCAGACCATCGTGCTCTCCTGTGAGGCTGTGACCACATGCGCCGGAGGCTGTACCCCTGCCGGAGTCGTGAGGCAGCCTCACATTCGTCCTCGTCACCCTCAGGCTGCTGCGATCAGGTCGGAGGACCCCGAGGAGGGGGGGTAGATGTGCCACATTGCCGCTGCCCTTCTCGCCACCGGTTTCTGGTGTTGCATCTGGAATGACGCACGAATTTGTATATTTGCCATCCCCCTCTAGATACAGTTGGTTCCCAGTGCTAGTGAAATAAGCTTCTGAATTACATGCATAATTGGATGATTTAGGTACAGAAGCTCACGACCACATGCTTGAACTGAACCAAAGATGGGTTATGCTATTTATTTTTGTTTCATTCTAGACTTTTGGAGGTTCCATGCTTGTCGGCAAGAATTGGCATTCAATCCTAGACATGGACTGGCTGATTTGGGCATTCGACTTGAGCAGCGCAGCTGGTTGGCTTTGTGTTAGCAGACGGTTACAACCACATACATACTCACAGCAGTCTCAGTCATCAACCATGACTTTACCTGCATTCAAGTGGGGCTAGGAATTGGGATAGCCAAGAGTGTTGCCTCTCATTACTGATAGGTTTGATATTTTCCTCACATGGTGACCGCAAGTCTGAAGTCTTTATGAACATTACCCCGCCCGGCGATTGCAACGGCACTGAAATATATTCACGTTTTCTCCTATAATATCTTTGATCTATGTGCTCGTTAGCTACTTCTAAAGGCAATGCATACAACATTCTGCCCACTGCAATGACGCTGCTGAAATTCTTCCATATCTCCGTTTTCCTGCTCCTATGCACAGCCAAGGCGACCAACCCGGAAGCAGAAGCACTACTCCGATGGAAGTCCACTTTGATTGGCGCCAACTTGCTGTCCTCTTGGTCGATTACCAAATCTACATGCTCTTGGTTCGGCGTCACCTGTGATGCTGCCGGACATGTTACCGAACTCCAACTTCATAACGCGGGCTCCATGGTACGCTTCATGCCTTCTACTCTGCAGCGTTCCAGAACCTCACTCTGCTTGATCTTTACAACAATAACCTTGTTGGCGTCGTCCCAGCAAATATCTCCATGTTGATGTCCCTTGGTGTTCTGGACTTGAACTATAATAATCTTGCCGGTGCCATTCCCTACCAACTTAGTAAGCTTCCAATGATTGTTGAGTTAGATTTGGGAAATAACCACTTGACCAACCCGGAATATGCCAAGTTTTCACCTATGTCCACTTTGAAGTTGCTATCTCTAGCTAATAATGACCTCAATGGTACCTTCCCACAATTCATCCTCAACTTCTCTAGTCCTAGTATGAGGTCTCTAGATTTATCAGGTAACGCTTTCTCAGGGCCGTTACCACATTCATTGCCTGAGATGGTTCCAAGATTGCGGTATCTGAATTTATCCTCTAATGGATTCTCTGGCTCCATACCTCGCTCACTCTCAAGGCTCCAAAAGCTCAAGTGGCTATATCTCAACTCAAATAATCTCACAGGAGGAATCCCCAAGGAGCTTGGGATGATAACTGGATTGAGAATGCTTTCACTGTACAACAACTCACTTGGTGGGTCGATCCCAGCCTCGCTTGGGGAGCTTCAGTTGCTGCAACGGCTCAGCATTGGAAACACTGATTTGGTTTCTATTCTTCCGCCCGAGCTGGGGGAATCTTACCAGTCTTGAACACATGTTACTGGAAGGGAATCATTTGTTTGGAAGCGTGCCACCATCTTATGGCAGACTGCGGAATTTGCAATATTTTGACATAGGGAACAACAGAATCAATGGTACCATTCCACAAGAGATTTCTACAAACTGGACCAAGATGAAGGTTTTTGATGTATCCAACAACTGGTTAACCGGAAGCCTCCCCCCACAGATCAGCAAGTGGAAGGAGCTTGTTTTGCTCGCCCTGTACAACAACAATTTTATTGGCTCGATCCCAGTGGAGATGGGAAGCATGCGGAACTTGCAGCTATTGTCCTTGCACAAGAATCACATAACTTGAACGATACCGTCAGTTATCGGTAATGCGACATCTTTGAAATTCCTTGACATCAGCTTCAACCATCTCGAGGGCGAGCTTCCTGCATCTATCTCGTTGTTGGTAAATCTTATTGTTCTTGACTTGTCTAGCAACAAGTTTACAGGTATCATTCCAAATTTTCATAGCAGGAAGTTGACAGTTCTTAAGGTGGCTCATAATAGCAGCTTCTTGGCAGAACCATTGTCTGCCTTTTGTCAACTAAAACATTTGCGGCTCTTGGGTCTATCAAATAATAAGTTAATTGGACAGTTTCGTGGTTGCTTGTGGAACTTGAAAGATTTACAATCCTTGGATTTGTCAAGCAATGCTTTTTCTGGGGAAGTTCCAACCTCAACTTACTACAATACTTCACTAAGATTGCTGCAGTTGTCGAACAACAAGTTCACAGGTTGCTTTCCAGCAGTGATGAAGAACTTGAAAAGACTTGTTATTTTAGATCTCGGGAACAATGAGATTTCTGGTGCAATTCCTCCGTGGATAGGGGAAAGCAATCCTCTGCTGAGGATCCTTAGACTGCGATCAAATATGTTCTATGGAAGTGTTCCTTGGCAGCTATCACAGCTCTCCCATCTGCAATTACTTGATCTGGCTGAAAATAAATTCGTAGGGACCATACCGGAAAGTTTTGCATATTTTCGTTCAATGAGACAGTCAGACATCATGCAGCCGGTTCTAACAATCAACATACGATCTACCACCTTTGGATATTTTTACAATGGCAGCACGGACATAGTTTGGAAGGGACGGGAGCATACATTTAAGGGAAGAGATGCATTTGTGACTGGTATTGATCTCTCCAGCAATTCTCTATCTGGTGAAATCCCTTTAGAGTTGACAAATCTTAGAGGCATCCAGTTTCTAAATATGTCAAGAAATCATCTATCTGGTGGTATCCCGAAGGACATTGGCAATCTGAAGTTGTTAGAATCCCTTGACATCTCGAGGAACAAACTATCAGGCCCTATTCCTCCTAGCATATCGAACTTGATATTCCTCAGCTCTCTTAATCTCTCGAACAACCTTCTATCCGGGGAGATACCTACAGGCAATCAACTCCAAACATTGGATGACCCGTATTGATAGGCAGATATATTATACTTATATATGTTCTGAAGAGATACGATGCACAAGTCGCGACTATTGGAACCGATGCAACAGTTAGAAGAGAGGGAAAAGAGAGACGCGTCGGTTGCTAGAAGGCAACTGCACGCCGCAAGACAAGGGAAGATTTTCCCTCTAATTACTACAAGCTAATTAATCATAACACTCCCCCTAATCTACCCGTGTCCATGTAGAATCTTCACACGCTTGTCCAGGTATGATCATCATCTCCAAGATTTTCCATTGTAGTATCATCACCTCGAAAAGATTCTTCTTAAAAAATTCTTCAATAGGATCCTTGATGAGAACCTGAAATATAAACTCACAAAGAGAAAGAGTGCAATATGATGTTTTAAACAGGAATAGTTCAGGGAGACACTCCCCCTGATAGCAAGTCCCGAAATTTTCGCATACCAATTCCATGAACATATTTTTGGAATGTAGAATTTTGTAGAGACTTGGTAAATAAATCAGGAAGGTTTTCACATGATTTAACTTGCAAGATGTTTATTTCCCCACTTTTCTGAAGATCATGGGGGGAAATCGTTTAGGAGAAATATGCTTAGTGATATTACTCTTAATGTATCCTGTTTGCATTTGTGCAACACAAGCCGCATTATGTTCGTAGATAATGGTAGGTGATTCAATAAAACCAATTACACATGATTGTTGCATGTGGTTTATCATTCTGCGAAGCCACATACGTTCGTGTGATGCCTCAAAGAATGAAATTATTTTAGAATGGTTGGTAGATGTTGCCACCAGAGTCTGTTTCGAAGACTTCCATGATATGGCAGTTCCAGCATGTAGGAACACAAAGCCGAATTGCGATATTGCATTATGGGGATCAGATAAATAGCCAACATCGACATATCCAATCATATTAGGGTTCTGATTTCTCTGGAACTGAAAAATGGGCCAAGATCCTTTGTGCCTTGGAGATATCGAAAGATATTCTTCACTCCAGACCAATGACGTTTGGTGGGAGCTGCACTAGTCTAGCAAGTAGATTCACTACAAATGTGAGGTCTGGTTTCATGCAATCTTTAAGATACATGAGCGCTCCAACGGCACTGAGATATGGAACATCAGGTCCTAATATTTCTTCTCCGCCATTCCTTGGCCTGAACGAATCTTTCTCTATATCTAGAGAGCGAACCACCATGGGAGTTTCAGATGGGTAGGATTTTTTCATATTGAATTTCTCCAATATTTTCTGGATATAAGCAGCTTGGTATACCATGATTTCTAAAGGAAGGTGCTCAAGTTGAATACCTAAGCAAAATTTGGCTTTACCCAAATCCTTCATCTCAAATATCATCTTTAGGTGATTGTGTGCTTCATCATTGTCTTGCGTGTTGCAATGATGTTGAGATCATCGATACACTAAAATGATGCAAAATCATGCAGAGAACTTTTTGATAAAGACACATGGGCAATCACTACTATTGGAGTAACCTTTATGAAGAAGAAACTCACTTAGTGGGTTGTACCACATCCGCCCCGACTGTCTTAAGCCATATAATGACTTATTCAGTTTTACATAATACATATTGTGTTTTGCGTATTCGGGATAGAGATTCCGTCAGAAACCTTCATATACATGTCCGAATCTAGTGATGTGTAAAGATATGCGGTCACGACGTCCATCAACTACATAGATAGACGATTTTGCACTGCCAAAGATATAAGGTATCAGAAAGTGGTTCCACCCATTACAGGAGAATATGTCTCATTGAAATCAATGTCGGGTCTCTGCGTGAACCCTTGTGTTATGAGCCTTTCTTTGTATCTCACCACCTCATTGTTCTCATTCCGTTTTTGGAGAAAAACACATTTGTATCCCATAGGGAAAACATTGGGAGGTGTCGATATTGCTCCAATGAATACCTTTCGTTTGTTAAGTGAGGCAATTTCTGCTTGTATTGCGTCCTTCCATTTAGGCCAGTCAGAGTGCTTTTGTCACTCAATGATAGTCTTTGGATCATGATCAGTGAGAAGGATATCTGCAAGTTTTTCAGCAAAATAAATGTCAACAATCATAGACTTACGATCGAAAGATTCTCTAGAATCGATATAGTTGATGGAAATTTCCTGCATCCCTAGTGACTCTTCATGATTTCCCAATATGCGTGAGTCTGGGTGTTCTGATGGCCCAACCAGTGTGTGCAAAGTGAAGCTGTGTTGTGGAGGTTTCCCTTCCACTAGGTGTATACTAACCCATAAGGTGTTTGTTGTCAACGTTGAGCTAACTTGCATTTGCTGACTCCGAGGTTTTTCTCCTCGATTTTCTTTGTTGCTTGCTGGAAGCTTGTTCCAGGTCAGAGGCCTTACTACTCCTCCTCTTTTTAGAAACAGGGAGTTGAGTGATTTTTACTCCTCCACTCTTTTGGGCGCATTTCCAGCCAGATTTAAGGACTTTGTAACACCTTTTAGATCAGTAAATGAATCTGGCAGGTTATTTGCAAGATATTGAAAATTAATGATTTTATGAACTTGGAGTTCGGTCTCTTGGGTACGTGGATTAGAGGACGAAATGGCTTGAGCATTCCAATCAATTTCCGGACATTCTTTCTAGTACTTGAAATCTCCCCGTAATGTCGAAAAGTGTTCCTCATTAAATATACAATCAGCTCACGGGATGTGAACAAGTCCCTAGTAAGGGGTTCTAGGTACTTAATAATCGATGGTGATTTGTACCCCACATAGATCCCCAGTTTCCTATGTGAGCCCATGGATGTCCGCTGTGATGGTGAGATCAGGATGTATATAGCACATTCGAACTTACGCAGATGGGAAATGCTAGGAGGATTTCCATGTACTAATTGCAGAGGGGAAGTACTGTGATATGCATTAGGCCTCAATTATAACAAGTCAGTAACGTGTAGAACCACATGACCCCAACATGAGGTTGACAAGTTGTAATTCATTAACAAAGGTCTTGTGATGAGTTTGATACTTTTAATTAATGATTCAACAAAACCATTTTGTGTATCGACATATGGAGCAGAGTGCTAAACTTCAATCCCCAGGACCATGCAATAATCATTTAAAGCACGTGAGGATAATTCTGCAGCATTGTCCATGCAAATTGTCTTAATTTTACTTTCTGGATAATGGGCTTATAACTTAATGACTTGCCTCATTATCTTGGCAAATGCATGGTTTCGCGTGGATAGAAGACACACGTGTGACCATTGCGTAGATGCATCCATTAGAACCATGAAGTAACAGAAAGGTCCAGATAATGGTTGGATGGGACGACAAATGTCTCCTTGAATGCGTTCGAGAAACTGAAGTGGTTCAGCTTGTATTTTGAGGTTAGAGGGCCTCAAAAATAGATTCCCCGTGGCACAAGATGTACACACAAAGTCTGAAGATTGAGGAAATTTTGACTCAAGCAAATTATGATCAATGGAATTGTTAGTAATTTCCTCATCATTCCAATCCCGGGATGGCCTAGGCGATCATGCCAGTTTGCAATGCGTCAATATTTTAAAAAGTTATTTTGTATGCAACATGTTCTACGGGTTTGATGTATATATAGTACAAGCCAGACGATAGAGAAGAATTTTTTTTCATGTACCTGCTTGCCATATTCGTGATCTTTGGTGAAAAGTAGATACTCTTCTTTGTTGTCTTTATGGGTTTCAATGTGAAAGTCATTTTTATGGATATCTCAATAACTGATCAGGGTATGTGCTGAGTCGGGATACAACAAAACATCCTCAATTGTCACTGTGTACTGCCTAGGAGGGTAAATATGGGACATCCAGTGCCAACGATCGTCGCATCGCGTCCAGCGATAGTTAGAATATCTCCACTCATATTTTTAAGAGTTTGAAAATATTTCATCTCCTTCAGTATGGAGATTGTGGTTGCACTGTCCACAAGGCATAATTCCTCTTCCATCAGATTGTCACCGTAGATAATATCGACGACGTGTTTCTATGCTCTCGGCAGAGCGTGCTGATAACGTGTTTTGAGCGAAAAATGATCAACTGTATTGCCAGGCAGACATATTACACTTATGTATATTCTGAAAAGATACAGCGCACAAGTCACAACGATTGGAACTGATGCAACGGTTAGAAGAGAGGGGAAAGAGAGACACGTTGGTTGCTAGATGGCAACTGCACGCAGCAAGACAAGGGGGGAAGTTGGAGCATTAGAGGGCTAAACAACCCTGCTAGACAGAAAGTTGTAGCAAATTTTGTTCAGAATCATCAATGCAGACTGGTCTGCATCCAGGAGACCAAACTGAACGTCATCAACAACCAAATTATTTCTGAATGTTTGGGGAGTCGTTTTGTCGACAACTTTGCATACCTCCCAGCTGATGGTACCCGTGGTGGAATCCTCATCGCTGCATCTGCAGATCATCTGAAGATTACTAATCTTACGCATCTCTCTGGCATGTACTCTTTGACTGTAATGGTCACGGATCTTTCTTGCAATTTTGACTGGATGGTTACTGGAGTATATGGGCCTCAAGCGGATAATGAGAAATCCAACTTTTTGCTGGAAATGAGACACCTGAAAACAGTTTGCTCTCCGGAATGGCTTATCCTTGGGGATTTTAACCTGATTAGCAAGGCAGATGAAAAGAGCAACCAAAACATCAATCTGAGACTGCTGCGAAGCTTTAGAGCAGCGATTGACGATCTCAACCTCAAAGAATTACCACTCACTGGTCGACGCTTCACATGGTCCAATGAGAGGCTCAACTGCACCATGACAAAGATTGACAAGGCTCTTTTTACCGAGGAATGGGAGGCTAAATTTCCTGACTTCCAAATGCTTGCTGGGTCTACCAAAATATCTGACCACTGCCCTCTAATTCTCAAAAAACTCAATAACAAGAGATTCTCTGGTTTTAGATTCGAAGCTTGGTGGGCAATGCAAATAGGGTTCAGAGAAACCGTTGAACATTTTTGGAAGAAACCTTTCTCCTGCTCCGATCACATTCGCAGGCTACACATCAAGCTCACCAGGACGGCAAAAGGCCTCAGAAAATGGAGCAAGCAAATTCTTAAAGAAAGAAAATTGGCTGCTGATATTGCATCCGAAGTGATCTTCCAGTTGGACGTCGCACAAGAATCGCGGCCACTTTCTGTTGAGGAACTAAAGCTGCATGTTTTTTTTCAAGTCCAGATTACTTGCACTAGCTGCCATTGACAAGATCAAGTGGCGCCAACGATCCAGGTTGATTTGGATCAAAGCCGGGGATGCGAATACAAGATTATTTCACTTGCGAGCAAATGGCCGAAGAAGAAAGAACCACATCCCCTTCTTACATGTGGATAGTAGAGTTGCAACGGAGCACAATGACAAAGCAGGGGTTTTATTTGATCACTTCAACACCCTAATGGGGCAACGCCAAGCAACTGAAAAGTGTTTGAACTGGGACTACATCAATATGCCCACTGCTGATCTAAGCCACCTTGATCAGCCCTTCACTCTCGAGGAATTGCAGACTGCTATTTTTGATATTGCCGCTGAGAAGGCACCTGGGCCTGATGGATTTATCGGAACTTTCTTCAAAAAATGTTGGCACACTGTCAAGATTGACCTTCTCAATGCAGTCAACCAGATGTCTGCTCTTGATGGCAAACAATGGAACCTCCTCAACACGGCGTACATCGTGCTTATTCCTAAGAAAGAAAATGCCCTCAGACCACAGGACTACAGACCAATCAGCTTAACTCATAGCGTTGCAAAAATTCTTGGAAAACTTCTTGCCAGCAGAGTTGGTCCTGAGTTACAACACATCATCTCGGTTAGTCAGAGTGCTTTCCTTAGGGGAAGAAGTATTCAAGAAAACTTTCTTTATGTTCAAAACCTGATCCAGAGTCTACACCGTGCAAAGCAACCTTCCTTATTCCTGAAGCTAGACATTGCAAAAGCATTCGATTCGGTTAAGTGGGACTATCTTCTTGATGTTCTGAAACAAGTGGGATTCAGCCAAAGATTTAGAGACCTGATTGCTATCTCGCTCGCCTCTACCTCTTCGCGGATCATCCTAAATGGTGTACCTGGGGCTCCTTTTCTCCACCGCCAAGGTCTGAGACAGGGTGACCCGCTCTCGCCGTTGCTCTTCCTGCTGGCCATTGACCCCCTACAACGAATCCTTGACAAAGCTACTGAGGAACATATTCTTAGTCCAATCAATCATCACAGTGCCTCAGTCAGAGTCAGTCTTTACGCAGATGATGCTGCCCTATTCATGAACCCTGTCCGAGCTGAAGTGGCTGCTCTTCAATCCATCCTTGCAGCCTTTGGCAAGATCTCCGGCCTCTGTACAAATTTCAACAAATCAGCAGCATACCCAATTGCATGTGAGGACCATGTGATTGAGGAGGTTCTAGCTGAGTTTGAGGGCGAAATCAGCTCCCTCCCGTGCAAGTACCTTGGGATGCCTCTGAGTATTCGCAAGCTTCGGAGGGTGGATTTTCAAGTGCTCATTGATAAAATCGCAGCAAAGCTTGCGGGCTGGAAGGGAAAATTACTTAACAGGATGGGACGGCTGGCTCTCATCAACTCGGTGTTAACCTCCTTGACCACGTACTATCTGGCAATTTTTGCTCCAACCAAGTGGGTTGTAAAGAGGATTGACAAGCTTCGAAGAAGTTTTCTTTGGAAAGGAGAAGAAGAGGCCAAAGGAGGCCACTGTGCAGTCAATTGGCAACAAGTATGCTCCCCCAAAAAGCTTGGGGGCCTTGGAATAAAAAACCTAGCTTTCTACAGCAGATCTTTGAGATTAAGGTGGGCTTGGTACTCCTGGAAATACCCCAATAGGTCTTGGGTTGGATTGCAAATTCCATGCACTAGCACTGACATGCAGCTGTTCAACGCCTCCACAATTGTCAAGCTTGGTGATGGTCAAAGTGCTAAATTCTAGAGTAGCTCATGGCTAAATGGCTCTGCACCTAAGGACATCGCCCCAAACCTACATAAGCTTGCAAGGCAGAAAAATGCCTCGGTGGCGGCTGCTCTCCATCGGGGCCGCTGGATGAAAGGAATCGAGCAACTTAGCACCACTGAGGATCTGATCAGTTTCATTGACCTTTGGCACCGGATACAAGGGGTTAACCTCTCGGATCAACCGGATGACATTGAGTGGAAATGGAACGACAGCAAATCATACACTGCTGTCACTGCTTATGATGCCCAATTCATCGGAACCATTGCGAAGCCTGAGTTGAATGCCCTTTGGAAAGCAAAGGTGGAGGGAAAGATCAAATTCTTTGGTTGGCTTCTGTCTCAAAATAGACTGCCAACTGCTGATCGTCTTCGCGCGAGAGGATGTGAACACAACGACACCTGCTCCCTTTGCGACCAAACGATTGAGACTGCCGCTCATCTGATCTGTGGCTGCCCATTTGCAAAGGAAGTGTGGCAGAAGATCAACACCATGCTGCCTAACTTTCAACTTCAAGCAACCTTGCCGTTCACCTCCATCGCAACCTGGTGGAGAAGTTTTGCCTATGGGCAGCAGAAAAAGGCAGCAGCTGCGCTATACTTTGCCTGGAATATTTGGAATGAGCGAAAGCGAAGAATATTCCAAAACCTGTCTTCAACTGCTGATATGGTGGCTTGCTTAGTCAGGTCTGACTTAGCATACTTGGACATGGCCAATGTGAGGCCTTAGCTTTGTAAATCTGCTGTATCTCTATCCTTTTGTCTGCCTTAGGGCTTCAGACTTTTCCCTTGTAAATTCCTGAACTATAATGAAAAGGCAGAGCACCTGCCATTAGCCCTCAAAAAAAGACAAGGGGGAGGTTCCCTCTAATTACTACAAGCTAATTAATCACAATAGAAGTAGAGCAATGTCGCACAAAGGCCTCATCAGTTATTCCTTCATCGAAGATCTACAGTCTAGGCGGCTGGAGACGAAACAATGGTTCGTCCCGTATCCCAACGCCCAAAGAGAAGATGGAGGTAAGGCAGATCGTCGGGCGTGCTGGAGGAGGTCACGAGGAGGAAGAGCAACATCACGCACACGCCGATTCAGGTGTGTCTTCCTTACGATCTCGGTGGCCGACAACATAACCATGGCCCGGTGTTCGCACACGAACACGTCACCATGTATCACTACTAGGGAAAAGCCTAGTAGTAGCACGGGTTTAATGCCTACTAGCGCGGGGCCCCGCGCTACTAGTAAGGCGCTACAGCTATTCCTTAGCAGTAGCGCGTGTAACACGAGCTACTGCTAAGACATATAGCCGTAGCGTGTGTTGTTTCCAGCGCTACTGCTAATCTAACTAGGAGTAGCGTGGTTCCTGTCCGGCGCTACTAGTATTTTGTTTTTCAATATTTTTATTTTTAGTGTATTTATATGCCGTTATACAAATTTTGATACAGTACCAATTAAGAGGTTGTTATATCAGTATGTCCATGATGAATTAATATATCATTGTGAGGAAGAAACATCGATTAGATTCATTTGGATGAATCAAAAATTGAATTAGGACGTGTAGCGATCCGACCTCAAACGGTCAAATCTCTGTGCATAAGTGTCATCCCTGGATCGGTAATGCTGACACACGCAATACTTGAAGGGTTTATAACAGAGTGCAATCACACACTTATTACATTGAATGTCTCAAAGAGAACTTATTACAATAATATGGCTTAAGGCCATCTAAATAAGATAACTGTGGAAGCATCGAAGGTAAATGAGTTCATCAACTCCAACAGCATAGCTGAGTGCACGACAACGACCTAGCGCACCTTACTCTTCGTCTGAAAAGTCTGCAACATAATACATTGCAGCCCGAAACGGTTCAGCACATGGAATATGCTGGTAAAATGATACCGTAGAGCAATGAACAAGGTAAATGCTATCACTACATGCATATATGGATGGTGGAGGCTCTATGGTTATCTTATTTTGCGAAAAGCCAATTTTTCCCTACTACAAAGAAATAAATTTTATTTATCTACAAAGTTTGTTGAAAACATTGAGAATGGAAACCCCATCTCAATCCCAAATTAATAATCAATAACCCAACAATTTAATTAAGAGTGATGAGATCATCATAAAAATTCAAGAACCAGATACTCAAGATGTCCATAATCGGGGACACGGCTAACCATGATTAGTTTGTATACTCAGCAGAGGTTTGCGCACTTTTCCCCACAAGACTCGATCTCCTCCGCTAGATTTCTCGCACTACATGATGCTTGAGAAACGGATGACCGAGTCAAGTCTTTCATAAGCATTAACTCTTTCGACGGGTAAACCGTACCACCTACATCCCCTACATCTGCTAGTTTACCACTGAAAGAGGTCACACAACATACTCAACTATGCCAGAGCCCATAATGGCTTGTGGCTGCACACGAAAGTTTCTAGCATGAATAATCTTATGATCCCTTTGAGCCTGGGTGGCGAATCATAGGATGATCACACGGATTCCCCGGAATCTCCTTGGACAACACTGGATTCCCCAGGTGCCCACAAACAATCCACCCAGATGTGTGTTAAAGTAGCCACCTTAAATAAACCCTTAGTTCATAATAATGCTCACAACTGTCATGAATCACTCGAACCAATCCACGTCTACGAGCATAGTATAACAATATAAGCATTGTGTAGAAGTAACTCCCAGGGTTTGAATAAAAAGGCAATAGGTACTACCTCAACTACTACTTCCCAATACCCACATGTTATCAATCCTACTCATGCAATGTTTGAGGGTTGAAGCTAATGCATAAAAACTGGGTAATAAAGGGATATGATCAAAGTGTTACTTGCCTTGCTGACGATCTGCAAACCCTAGTGACTCATAGTAGCACGCTTCGCACTCCGGAAATTCTATCGCAAACAAACAATAGCATACATAAGCACTCAAGCATAGATGCAAGGATAAAACTCAGATGAAAAAGTCCAAACTGAAAGCTCAACTGAAGTGCTTCGATTTGCAAAAAGAATCAATTGAATCGAAGCTACGGAACTGAAACTACGTTCAAAAGAAGTTTGAAATGAAATCTGCTTGAAACCAAATTTTAATTTGTCAAAACCATGTTCAAGTTGGTTAACTGGAAAGAAGGGTTCGAGACGAAGATTTTGGCGTTGGTTTCACTGGATTTGGTAAAAGTTACGAGAGTTTTGAAGATCAGGGGCTAATCTGCGATAAAAATAATCACGGATAGGTCCCTGACCGAAAAAATAAAATAAAAAGAAAAGACTAACGAACGAACGTTCGCTAACAGACCCAAACGAACAAACGTGTTCGCTAGCGAAGACGTTCGAGTGAACGTTCGCTATCTAGATCAGATCAGAAAAACCGAGAAAAAACCCTAACCCTAATAATAAAACCGATCTAGATCTAAAACCGAAAAAAAACCGCGGCGGCGGCAGTTTTTACCGGTTCCTAAAAAAAACGGCGGCGGCGGCAATGAGATTCGGCGGCGGCGCGGCAACGGCAAGGCGGCTGGGCTGCGGCGGCGTCGGCACGGGCGGTGTGCGGCGGCGCGACGGCGGCGAGCAGCAGCGACAGTGGCGGTGCGGCGTGGGCAGGTGGCGGCGGCACTGGCGGCGGTGGTGCGGCTGCGGCGGCGGGGCTGGGTGGAGGAGAGGAGGCGGCGGCGATAGGGTATATAAAGGCCTCGGGGGGGGGGGGCTTTGGCTTGGGGAAGGGGCGACGGCGGCGGAGTCCGAGTCGAACTCCTGTTGGAGTCCGCCGACGGCACGGCGTGGCGCGGGGAGGCAGTGGCGCGGGCGGGCTGGCCTGCTCGGCTGGGCCTTCGGCGGCGGCACGGCAACGGCGAGGCGGCGGGGCTGCGGCGGCGTCGACGCGGTGCGGCGGTGCGACGACGGCGACCAGCAGCAGCGGCGCGGCGCGGGCAGCCGGCGGCGGCAGCGCTGGCGGCGGCGGGGCTGGCTGGAGGAGAGGAGGCGGCGGCGGCAGGGTATATAAAGGCCTCGGGGGGGGGGGGGGGGGGGGCGTTTGGCTTGGGGAAGGGGCGGCGGCGGCGGAGTCCGAGCTGGACTCCTATTGGAGTCCGCCAGCGGCACGACGCGGGGAGGCGGTGGCGCGGGCGGGCCGGCCTGCTCGGCTGGGCCCAGCCGGCCGGGAACCTTTAAAAAAAAATAAATTCCGCAGAAAAACAAAAATCCTAATAAAATATAAAAAAATTCTAAAAAAGCCAAAAACAATTTTCACCGTCTAAATAAAATATTTAGAACAAAGTGAACATTTTTCTGGCCTAAAATGTAATTTTGAAAAATGCATATTTTTCTAATTCAAATAAAATCTCGAATAAAATCCAAATAAAATATTTATTTGATTTTAAATTTTTTCCTCCAATATTTCTCTCTTTTTGAAGAATTCATATTATCTTCTCTCTTTTATTTTGATATTTGAAATATTCGGAGAGAAAAATTATTAAAACCAAAATGATCCTCTTTTCAAATTTGGGAAAAATTCAAATATGAAAATTTTGAAATCCCCAACTCTCTCCGTGGGTCCTTGAGTTGCTTAAGATTTCAAAGATCAAAACCAAATTGCAAATAAAATATGATATGCATATGATGACCTAAGTATAACATCCAAATTGAAAATTGGGATGTTACAAGACGACGATCCTACTAATTCAACTTTTGGTCACTTTAATCCATCCGCATGAATCTAATCCGCTTTCCTTCCACCAATGATATCATAACTAATCATGATCATAATAACAAATCATCATGATAATCATGATCAACATCATCATCATATTAATATAAAAACTCTTGCATCATATCATCACCAACAACACTAGCTAATAATCATCATAGTCATAGTGTAGCTATCTAATCACCACCAACACTAGCTAATAATAATCATCATAGTCATTACCACCAACACTAGCTATTTAATCATCATAGTCATAGTGTAGCACATCATCATCTTCAAACTCATTCAAGCTAGCTAATCACTCCTGCTGCTCTCTCTCTCAGGTAAAATAGCATAAAACATGTGTAGCACTCCTGCTTCATCATATTGGAGCATGCAGAAGAACCTGTCTCCTAATTGTGGGTTGTGCTTCTGATTGCTGCCCCCTAGTACTTCTCTGTTGCGATCCTTCGCAATTTTGCTCCAGTCTTTGACTATTAAGACTAGCTCGCTTCGAGAAATGATGAATGCACTCATGTGCAATGTATGATATCTTGGCCGTAAGCTAACCATTGTCATGCGACTTTTAGGCTCGATCCAATGAGGCACAACATTCATCGTGAGTCCCTGTTGAAGAACATCGTAGTAACATACTAAGCAATGAAGTTTAGCTTAAAAAATAATGTATGCAAAAGATGCACCGAGGACAAATAGTAAAAATCTTACCATCTTTCCTAAATAGATGTGACCGTAGTTCAATACGCACACTAGTGGTCGCACGTTTTGAGTACTAATATTTTAAAGTCCAGGAAAATAACCTGTCTTGACAGTACCAAGATCCTCAAGCCATGAAACATAATGACTTGTCTCCTTGCAGTTTATTTTAGCCCCGGGACAGTAGTAGGTGCTGTCTACCAAGCGCCGGACATGTTCGCTTGAATGGAAATAAGCTGTCAATAGAAATTAGTTGTTGATGTCTACTACACAACTTGTTCTTGTAGACTTTTGTTGGGCCTCCAAGCGCAGAGTCTTGTAGGACAGTAGCAAATTTCCCTCAAGTGGATGACCTAAGGTTTATCAATCCGTGGGAGGCGTAGGATGAAGATGGTCTCTCTCAAACAACCCTGTAACCAAATAATAAAAAGTCTCTTGTGTCCCCAACACACCAAATACAATGGTAAATTATATAGGTGCACTAGTTCGGCGAAGAGATGGTGATACAAGTGTAGTAATGATAGTAGATATTGATTTTTGTGATAGTGACAATAAAAAAACAGCAAGGTAGCACGTAACAAAAGTGAGCACAAACGGTATTGCACTGCTTGAAAACAAGGCCTAGGGTCGTACATTCGCTAGTGCAATCTCTCAACAATGCTAATATAATTGGATCATATAACCATCCCTCAAAGTGCGATGAAGAATAACTCCAAAGTTCCTATCCAGCGGAGAACATAAGAAGAAATTGTTTGTAGGGTCGAAACCACCTCGAAGCTATTCTTTCTGATCGATCTATCCAAGAGTTCATACTAAAATAACACCAAATAATTTCATATTCATAATACTCAATCAAACACAAAGAACCTCAAAGAGTGCCCCAAGATTTCTACCCGAGAAACAAAGACAAGAACGTGCATCAACTCCTATGCATAGATTACCACAATGTCACCTCGGGAATTCGCGAGTTGAGTGCCAAAACATATATCAAGTGGATCAATACGATACCCCATTGTCACCATGGGTATTCATAGCAAGACATACATAAAGTGTTCTCAAATCCATAAAAGTATTCAATCCGATAAAACAAAATCACAAATGGAAAACTCAATTCATCACAACAAGATAGAGAGGGGAAAACACCATATGATCCGACTATATTAACAAAGCCCATGATACATCACGATCGTGCCATCTCAAGAACACGAGAGAGAGAGAGATTAAACACATAGCTACTGGTACAAATCCTTAGCCCCGAGGGTGGACTACTCCCTCATCATCATGGTGGCCATAGGGATGATGAAGATGGCCTCCGGTGATGATCTCCCCCTCCAGCAGGGTGCCGGAACGGGGTCTAGATTGATTTTTCATGTCTACAGAGGCCTGAGGCGGCGAAACTTCTGATCTAGGGTTCTCCCGAGGGTTTTTGGAATATTTGGCAATTTATAGGGCGAAGAGGCGGTGCGGGAGGCCACCGAGGTGGGCACAACCCACCTAGGCGCGCCTAGGCCCCCAGGCGCGCCCTGGTGGGTTGTGCCCCCTCGGGGCACCCCCCAGGTGCTTCTCTGGCCCACTGTATGTCTTCTGGTCCATAAAAATCCACGAAAAGTTTCGCGGTGTTTGGACTCCGTTCGATATTGATTTCCTGCGATGTAAAAAACAAGCAAAAAACAACAACTATCACTGGGCACTGGGTCAATAGGTTAGTCCCAAAAAATGGTATAAAGTTGCTATAAAATGATTGTAAAACATCCAAGAATGGTAATATAACAGCATGAATACTTCATAAATTATAGATACGTTGGAGACGTATCAACATCCCCAAGCTTAATTCCTACTCGTCCTCGAGTAGGTAAATGATAAAAGAAATAATTTATGAAGTGTGAATGCTAGCAAAGTGCACAAATTTGATCAATGACAATTTCAATCACTTTTCCTAGCATCATAACAACAATTCTTTCTTATAAAACTTCTCATGTTAAAGCAGCAACCAATTCACATGTTAAGGTTCAAACAATGAATTCTCTTGAAACTCAACAACCTATGTTCTCAGTCACCAAGCAATTGCAATTCAACTTATTCAACAGAGTCTAAGTAAGAGCTCCACATACTCAACCATAATATAGTCTTCTATGATTGCTAACACTCACCGCATACACATAAGCAAAAGGTTTCAACCGGACACATTGAAAAATAGGGGCTTATAATTTCGCCTCCCAACGTATTCACCTCAAGGGTGATGTCAACAATAATAACTCATGATATCCATATCCAACTGGATACATTTGCCTAGATTTTTTTCTCACCACATGATGTTTGCCAAAAGAGAAAAATAAAAAAGGAATAGAGAGAAAAACTTTGACTCTTGCATGGAAGTAAATACATAAAAGTAAAAGGTAGGCCCTTCACAGAGGGAAGCAGAGGTTGCCATGCGCTTTTTGTCTGATGCTCAATCCCTTAGTGCAAAATAACATTGCGTTATATTGCCCCTTATGATAGAAACTTCATTATGCAGTATGTCGCTTTTATTCTTTGCCATCACAAATTCGTACAACGCTCAATTTTGTCTTACACTAAATGATATAACACTTTTAGAAGAAATTTTTATTGCCTTATTGCACCGATGACAACTTACTTGAAGGATCTTACTCAATCCTTAGGTAGGTATTGAAGGAAATATACCCTAGAGGCAATAATAAAGTTATTATTTATTTCCTTATTTCATGATAAATGTTTATTATTCATGCTAGAATTGTATTAACCGGAAACATAATACATGTGTGAATACATAGACAAACAGAGTGTCACTAGTATGCCTCTACTTGACTAGCTCGTTGAATCAAAGATGGTTAAGTTTCCTAGCCATAAACATGAGTTGTCATTTGATTAACGGGATCACATCATTAGAGAATGATGTGATTGACTTGACCCATTCCATTAGCTTAGCACTTGATCGTTTAGTATGTTGCTATTGCTTTCTTCATGACTTATACATGTTCCTATGACTATGAGATTATGCAACTCCCGTTTACCGGAGGAACACTTTGTGTGCTACCAAACGTCACAACGTAAGTGGGTGATTATAAAGGTGCTCTACAGGTGTCTCCGAAGGTACTTGTTGGGTTGGCGTATTTCGAGATTAGGATTTGTCACTCCGATTGTCGGAGAGGTATCTCTGGGCCCACTCGGTAATGCACATCACTATAAGCCTTGCAAGCATTGTAACTAATGAGTTAGTTGCGGGATGATGTATTACGGAACGAGTAAAGAGACTTGCCGGTAATGAGATTGAACTAGGTATTGAGATACCGACGATCGAATCTCAGGCAAGTAACATACCGATGACAAAGGGAACAACGTATGTTGTTATGCGGTTTGACCGATAAAGATCTTCGTAGAATATGTGGGAGCCAATATGAGCATCCAGGTTCCGCTATTGGTTATTTACCGGAGACGTGTCTCGGTCATGTCTACATAGTTCTCGAACCCGTAGGGTCCGCACGCTTAAAGTTCGATGACAGTTATATTATGAGTTTATGTGTTTTGATGTACCGAAGGTAGTTCGGAGTCCCGGATGAGATCGGGGACATGACGAGGAGTCTCGAAATTGTCGAGACGTAAAGATCGATATATTGGACGACTATATTCGGACATCGAAAAGGTTCCGAGTGATTCGGGTATTTTTCGGAGTACCGGAGAGTTACGGGAATTCGCCGGGGAGTATATGGGCCTTACTGGGCTTTAGGGGAAAGAGAGAGGAGAGGCTGCGCGCCCTCCCAAGGCCTAGTCCGAATTGGACTAGGGGGAGGGGCTGCGCCCCCTCCTTCCTTCTCTTCTCTTTCCCCTTTCCTTGACTCCTACTCCTACTACTTGGAAGGGGGGAATCCTACTCCTGGTGGGAGTAGGACTCCTCCAAGGGCGCGCCATAGAGAGGGCCGGCCCTCCCCCTCCTCCACTCCTTTATATACGGGGAGGGGGCACCCCTTGGAGACACAACAATTGATCCCTTGGATCTCTTAGCCGTGTGCGGTGCCCCCCTCCACCATAATCCACCTCGATAATATCGTAGCAGTGCTTAGGCGAAGCCCTGCGTCGGTAGAACATCATCATCGTCACCACGCCGTCGTGCTGACGGAACTCTCCCTCAAATCTTGGCTGGATCAGAGTTCGAGGGACGTCATCGAGTTGAACGTGTGCTGAACTCGGAGGTGCCATGCGTTCGGTACTTGATCGGTCGGATCGTGAAGACGTACGATTACATCAACCGTGTTGTGCTAACGCTTCCGCTTTCGGTTTACGAGGGTACGTGGACACACTCTCCCCTCTCGTTGCTATGCATCACCATGATCTTGCGTGTGCGTAGGAATTTTTTTGAAATTACTACGTTACCCTACAGTGGTATCTGAGCCAGGTTTTATGCGTAGATGTTATATGCACGAGTAGAACACAAGTGAGTTGTGGGCGATATAAGTCATACTGCTTACCAGCATGTCACACTTTGGTTCGGCGGTATTGTTGGATGAAGCGGCCCGGACCGACATTACGCGTACGCTTACGCGAGACTGGTTTTACCGCCGTGCTATGCACACAGGTGACTAGCGGGTGTCAGTTTCTCCAACTTTAGTTGAACTGAGTGTGACTACGCCCGGTCCTTGCGAAGGTTAAAACAGCACCAACTTGACAAACTATCGTTGTGGTTTTGATGCGTAGGTAAGAACGGTTCTTGCTCAGCCCGTAGCAGCCACGTAAAACTTGCAACAACAAAGTAGAGGACGTCTAACTTGTTTTTGCAGGGCATGTTGTGATGTGATATGGTCAAGACATGATGCTATATTTTATTGTATGAGATGATCATGTTTTGTAACAGAGTTATCGGCAACTGGCAGGACCCATATGGTTGTCGCTTTATTGTATGCAATGCAATCGCCCTGTAATGCTTTACTTTATCACTAAGCGGTAGCGATAGTCGTAGAAGCATAAGTTGGCGAGACGACAACGATGCTACGATGGAGATCAAGGTGTCGCGCCGGTGATGATGGTGATCATGATGGTGCTTCGGAGATGGAGATCACAAGCACAAGATGATGATGGCCATATCATATCACTTATATTGATTGCATGTGATGTTTATCTTTTATGCATGCTTTGATTGACGGTAGCATTATAAGATGATCTCTCACTAAATTATCAAGGTACAAGTGTTCTCCCTAAGTATGCACCGTTGCGAAAGTTCTTCGTGCTGAGACACCACGTGATGATCGGGTGTGATAGGCTCTACGTTCAAATACAACGGGTGCAAAACAGTTGCACACGCGGAATACTCAGGTTAAATTTGACGAGCCTAGCATATAACAGATATGGCCTCGGAACATTGAGACCGAAAGGTCGAGGTGAATCATATAGTAGATATGATCAACATAGTGATGTTCACCATTGAAACTACTCCATCTCACGTGATGATCGGACATGGTTTAGTTGATATGGATCACGTGATCACTTAGAGGATTAGAGGGATGTCTATCTAAGTGGGAGTTCTTTAATAATTTGATTAACTGAACTTTAATTTATCATGAACTTAGTCCTGGTAGCATTAGCATATCTATGTTGTAGATCAATAGCTCGCGATGTTGCTCCCCGTTTATTTTTTTATATGATCCTAGAGAAAACTAAGTTGAAAGATGTTAGTAGCAATGATGCGGATTGGATCCGTGATCTGAGGTTTATCCTCATTGCTGCACAGAAGAATTATGTCCTTGATGCACCGCTAGGTGACAGACCTATTGCAGGAGCAGATGCGGACGTTATGAACGTTTGACAAAGCTCGGTATGATGACTACTTGATAGTTTAGTGCACCATGCTTTACGGCTTAGAACCAGGACTTCAAAAACGTTTTGAACGCCATGGAGCATATGAGATGTTCCAAGAGTTGAAATTGGTATTTCATACTCATGCCCGTGTCAAGAGGTATGAGACCTCTGACAGTACTTTTCCTATAAGATGGAGGAGAGTAGCTCAACCAGTGAGCATGTGCTCAGATTGTCTGGGTACTACAATTGCTTGAATCAAGTGGGAGTTAATCTTCCAGATAAGATAGTAATTGACAGAATTCTCTAGTCACTATCACCAAGTTATTAGAACTTCATGATGAACTATAATATGCAAGGGATGACCAAAGTAATTCCCGAGCTCTTCGCGATGCTGAAATCGACAAAGGTAGAAATCAAGAAAGAGCATCAAATGTTGATGGTTAACAAGACCACTAGTGTCAAGTAAAGGGACAAAGGGAAGAAAGGGGAACTTCAAGAAGAACGGCAAGCAAATTGCTGCTCAAGTGAAAAAGCCCAAGTCTGGACCTAAGCCTGAAACTGAGTGCTTCTACTGCAAAGGGACTGGTCACTGGAAGCGGAACTGCCCTAAGTATTTGGTGGATAAGAAGGATGGCAAAGTGACAAAGCTATATTTGATATACATGTTATTGATGTGTACTTTACTAGTGTTTATAGCAACCCCTCGGTATTTGATACTGGTTCAGTTGCTAAGATTAGTAACTCGAAACGGGAGTTGCAGAATGAACAGAGACTAGTTAAGGGTGAAGTGACGATGTGTGTTGGAAGTGGTTCCAAAATTGATATGATCATCATCGTACATTCCCTATACTTTCAGGATTAGTGTTGAACCTAAATAAGTGTTATTTAGTATTTGCGTTGAGCATGAATATGATTTGATCATGTTTATTGCAATACGGTTATTCATTTAAGTTAGAGAATAATTGTTGTTCTGTTTACATTAATAAAACCTTATATGGTTACACACCCAATGAAAATGGTTCGTTGGATCTCGATCGTAGTGATACACATATTCATAATATTGAAACCAAAAGATGCAAAGTTAATAATGATAGTGCAACTTATTTGTGGCACTGCCGTTTAGGTCATATTGGTGTAAAGCGCATGAAGAAACTCCATGCTGATGGACTTTTGGAATCACTTGATGCTTGCGAACCATACCTTATGGGCAAGATGACTAAGACTCCGTTCTCCGGAACAATGGAGCGAGCAACTGACTTATTGGAAATCATACATACTGATGTATGTGGTCCGATGAATATTGAGGCTCGCGGCGGGTATCGTTATTTTCTGACCTTCACAGATGATTTGAGCAGATATGGGTATATCTACTTGATGAAACATAAGTGTGAAACATTTGAAAAGTTCATATAATTTCAGAGTGAAGTGGAAAATCATCGTAACAAGAAAATAAAGTTTCTACGATCTGATCGTGGAGGAGAATATTTGAGTTACGAGTTTGGTCTTCATTTGAAACAATGCGAAATAGTTTCGCAACTCACGCCATCTGGAACACCACAACATAATGGTGTGTCCGAACATCATAACCGTACTTTATTGGATATAGTGCAATCTATGATGTTTCTTACCGATTTGCTACTATCGTTTTGGGGTTATGCATTAGAGACAGCTGCATTCACGTTAAATAGGGCACCATCTAAATCCGTTGAGACGACTCCTTATGAACTGTGGTTTGGCAAGAAACCAAAGTTGTCGTTTCTTAAAGTTTGGGGTTGCGATGCTTATGTGAAAAAGTTTCATCCTGATAAGCTCAAACCCAAACCGGAGAAATGTGTCTTCATAGGATACCCAAAGGAGACAGTTCGGTACACCTTCTATCACAGATCCAAAGGCAAGACATTCGTTGCTGAGAATGGATCCTTTCTAGAGAAGGAGTTTCTCTCGAAAGAAGTGAGTGGGAGGAAAGTAGAACTTGATGAGGTAACTGTACCTGCTCCCTTATTGGAAAGTAGTTCATCACACAAATCTGTTCCTGTGACTCCTACACCAATTAGTGAGGAAGCTAATGATGATGATCATGAAACTTCAGATCAAGTTACTACTGAACCTCGTAGGTCAACCAGAGTAAGATCCGCACCAGAGTGGTATGGTAATCCTGTTCTGGAGGTCATGTTACTTGACCATGATGAACCTACGAACTATGAGGAAGCAATGATGAGCCCAGATTCCGCAAAATGGCTTGAGGCCATGAAATCAGAGATGGGATCCATGTATGGGAACAAAGTATGGACTTTGATTGACTTGCCCGATGATTGGTGAGCCATTGAGATTAAATGGATCTTCAAGAGGAAGACGAACGCTGATAGTAGTGTTACTATCTACAAAGCTAGAATTGTCGCAAAAAGGTTTTCGACAAGTTCAAGGTGTTGACTACGACGAGAGTTTCTCACTCGTATCTATGCTTAAGTCTGTCTGAATCATGTTAGCAATTGCCGCATTTTATGAAATCTGGCAAATGGATATACAAAACTGCATTCCTTAATGGATTTATTAAAGAAGAGTTGTATATGATGCAACCAGAAGGTTTTGTGAATCCTAGAGGTGCTAACAAAATGTGCAAGCTCCAGCGATCTATCTATGGACTGGTGCAAGCATCTCGGAGTTGGAATATACGCTTTGATGAGTTGATTAAAGCATATAGTTTTATACAGACATGCGGTGAAGCCTGTATTTACAAGAAAGTGAGTGGGTGCACTACAACATTTCTGATAAGTATATGTGAATGACATATTGTTGATCGGAAATAATGTAGAATTATTCTGCAAAGCATAAAGGAGTGTTTGAAAGGAGTTTTTCAAAGAAAGACCTCGGTGAAGCTGCTTACATATTCAACATCAAGATCTATAGAGATAGATCAAGACGCTTGATAAGTTTTTTCAATGAGTACATACCTTGACAAGATTTTGAAGTAGTTCAAAATGGATCAGTCAAAGAAAGAGTTCTTGCCTGTGTTACAAGGTGTGAAATTGAGTAAGACTCAAAGCCCGACCACGGCAGAAGATAGAAAGAGAATGAAGTCATTCCCTATGCCTCGGCCATAGGTTCTATAAAGTATGCCATGCTGTGTACCAGATCTATTGTATACCTTACCACTGAGTTTGGCAAGGGAGTACAATAGTGATCTAGGAGTAGATCACTGGACAGCGGTCAAAATTATCCTTAGTGGAATAAGGATATGTTTCTCGATTATGGAGGTGACAAAAGGTCCGTCGTAAAGGGTTACGTCGATACAAGTTTTTGACACTGATCTAGATGACTCTATGTCTCAACCTGGATACATATTGAAAGTGGGAGCAGTTAGCTAAAGTAGCTCCGTGCAGAGCATTGTAGACATAGAAATTTGCAAAATACATACGGATCTGAATTTTGGCAGACCCGTTGACTTAGCTTCTCTCACAAGCAAAACATGATCAACCCTTAGTACTCTTTGGGTGTTAATAACATAGAGATGTGAACTAGATTACTGACTCTAGTAAACCCTTTGAGTGTTGGTCACATGACGATGTGAACTATGGGTATTAATCACATGGTGATGTGAACTATTGATGTTAAATCACATGGCGATGTGATCTAGATTATTGACTCTAGTGCAAGTGGGAGACTGAAGGAAATATGCCCTAGAGGCAATAATAAAGTTATTATTTATTTCCTTATTTCATGATAAATGTTTATTATTCATGCTAGAATTGTATTAACCGGAAACATAATACATGTGTGAATACATAGACAAATAGAGTGTCACAAGTATGCCTCTACTTGACTAGCTCGTTGAATCAAAGATGGTTAGGTTTCCTAGCCATAGACATGAGTTGTCATTTGATTAATGGGATCACATCATTAGAGAATGATGTGATTGACTTGACCCATTCCGTTTGCTTAGCACTTGATCATTTAGTATGTTGCTATTGCTTTCTTTATGACTTATACATGTTCCTATGACTATGAGATTATGCAACTCCCGTTTACCGGAGGAACACTTTGTGTGCTACCAAACGTCACAACGTAAGTGGGTGATTATAAAGGTGCTCTACAGGTGTGTCCGAAGGTACTTGTTGGGTTGGCGTATTTCGATATTAGGATTTGTCACTCCGATTGTCGGAGAGGTATCTCTGGGCCCACTCGGTAATGCACATCACTATAAGCCTTGCAAGCATTGTAACTAATGAGTTAGTTGTGGGATGATGTATTACGGAACGAGTAAAGAGACTTGCCGGTAACGAGATTGAACTGGGTATTGAGATACCGACGATCGAATCTCGGGCAAGTAACATACCGATGACAAAGGGAACAACATATGTTGTTATGCGGTTTGACCGATAAAGATCTTCGTAGAATATGTGGGAGCCAATATGAGCATCCAGGTTCCGCTATTGGTTATTGACCGGAGAAGTGTCTCGGTCATGTCTACATAGTTCTCGAACCCGTAGGGTCCGCACGCTTAAAGTTCGATGACGGTTATATTATGAGTTTATGTGTTTTGATGTACCGAAGGTAGTTCGGAGTCCCGGATGAGATCGAGGACATGACGAGGAGTCTCGAAATTGTCGAGACGTAAAGATCGATATATTGGACGACTATATTCGGACATCGGAAAGGTTCCAAGTGATTCGGGTATTTTTCGGAGTACCGGAGAGTTACGGGAATTCGCCGGGGAGTATATGAGCCTTATTGGGCTTTAGGGGAAAGAGAGAGGAGAGGCTGCGCGCCCCCAAGGCCTAGTCCGAATTGGACTAGGGGGAGGGGCTGCGCCCCCTCCTTCCTTCTCTTCTCTTTCCCCTTTCCTTGACTCCTACTCCTACTACTTGGAAGGGGGGAATCCTACTCCCGGTGGGAGTAGGACTCCTCCAAGGGCGCGCCATAGAGAGGGCCGGCCCTCCCCCTCCTCCACTCCTTTATATACGGGGAGGGGGGCACCCCTTGGAGACACAACAATTGATCCCTTGGATCTCTTAGCCATGTGCGGTGCCCCCCTCCACCATAATCCACCTCGATAATATCGTAGCAGTGCTTAGGCGAAGCCCTGCGTCGGTAGAACATCATCATCGTCACCACACCGTCGTGCTGACGGAACTCTCCGTCAAAGCTCGGCTGGATCGGAGTTCGAGGGACGTCATCGAGTTGAACATGTGCTGAACTCGGAGGTGCCGTGCGTTCGGTACTTGATCGGTCAGATCGTGAAGACATACGACTACATCAACCGCGTTGTGCTAACGCTTACGCTTTCGGTCTATGAGGGTACGTGGACACACTCTCCCCTCTCATTGCTATGCATCACCATGATCTTGCGTGTGCGTAGGATTTTTTTTGAAATTACTACGTTACCCTACAGGTATGATGGACTCTTGAAAATAAGATTTGGGTTTAGGGGTTTTTGGATGCACAAGTAGTAGCTCTACCTGGTGCGGAATTTTGGGCTAGCAAAGATGGGGGGCAAGCACCACATGTTGAAGGATCTATGACAATATAACTTCTATGTGAATATGAACAAATTAAACATAAACCATTACGTTGTCTTCCTTGTCCAACGTCAACAATTTTGGCATATAATATTTTGATGGGGGCTCACAATCACAAAATATTTCCAAGATAGTGTATTTGCATGTGAAAGTTCTCTTCCTTATATTAATTATTCAGGAATTGCTTGTATGACCAATATTATGATTGTCAAGCTTAAAAAGATTTCACTTTCTAAACCCAATGTGAAGCTACCACTAGGCATGATATGAACATATAATTTCAACTTCATGATATTCAATTCGTTCAACAATTTACTCATAGGATATAAGTGAAGCACAAGAGTAAATGAAAAACTACTCCAAAAAGGATACAAGTGAAGATCAAGCGAGTAGTTATGTAAATGGGTAGCTATTTGAGGACTCTCTTTTATTTAAAAAACTTTCAGATCTAAGTATTTTATTAAAACAACAAACAAAACAAAACAAAATGACATTCCAAGAATAGCACAACTCATGTGAAGAAGCAAAAACTTAGGCTCAACCGATACTAACCAATAATTGTTGATGAAGAAAGGTGGGATGCCTACCGGGGCATCCCCAAGCTTAGATGCTTGAGACTTCTTGAAATATTATCTTGGGATGCCTTGGGCATCCCCAAGCTTGAGCTTTTGTGTCTCCTTAATTCATTTTATATCACGGTCTCCCTAAATCTTAAAAACTTCATCCACAGAAAACTCAACAAGAACTCGTGAGATAAGTTAGTATAAACACTACAAAAAAATACACTTCCGTGATGATACGTGTTTGTCACAGTAGGTCACGTTTTCTGTCATGCATGTACATCCATGACAAATTTATGACAGAATCAAGATATTCATACCTGTGCTGTCGTAGAAGTGTTCCATGACATTACCAAAATTATCATCATGGAAGTGTCCACTTCTATGACGATAAATCGCGCGTCACAGAAGTGCTTTCGTCAAGGGTGACCGACACGTGGCATCCACCATAACGGAACACCGTTAAGCTATCGGGTCCGGTTTTGGATCCGATAACCCGTTAACAGCCCCGACCAATGGGGATTTTCCACGTGTAAAATCATCATTGGCTGGAGGAAACACGTGTCGGCTCACCGTTGGGACAGACGTCATCCACTCATTGGACCCAAAGCACCTATGATACGCTGACATGTGGCACGGCCCAACAGAGGCCCATTCGTGTGAAAAAGCCGACCCGTTTGACTTGGTCAAAAGGTAGCGGGCCGGCCCAAGGCAAGCCTGTTAACGGCCTGTTCGCATATAGCCCATTTACAGCCCGCTATCCCAGGGCCCGTTTACGGCCTATCCGAATTAGGCCCAGTAGCGTCATCTGGGCCGTCCAATATAATTCCAGCCCGTTTTAACTTCCGGCCCATGTATGGCCCATGACGTCTTTTGGCCCATATGAGGCCCTTAGTAAACCTCGGCCCATTAACGGCCCGTGGTAAAAGTGGCCCGTAATGAACAATGTATCACTTTATACCCATTAACGGCCCATTATTCCGTTGGGCCGTTTCCAGCCCATGTTATCTTTCGGCCTTCTTAGGGCCCATTTATTCTTGGGCTCATTTCCAGCATTCATTTACTTTCGGCCCGTTACTGTCATTTTCAGCTTGTGGGCCAAATACAGCCCGTGGTTACAGTCGGCCCGTTTGTGGCCCGTTAATACGTTGGGCCGTTTTCATAGCGTCATCAAATACGGCCTATTAACGACGGCCCATTATGGTCGGCCCATGAACGGACGATTTCAACTCTAGCCCATTTACGGCCATAATGTGGTCTGTTATTGGCCCATGTTTGGCCAACCGATCATACGGCCCGTAGAAGGCCCATTGATGATACGGCCCGTAGAAGGCCCATTGTGTCTACGCCCCGTAGAAGGCCCATTGTGTCTACGGTCCTTAGAAGGCCCATTGTTTCTACGGCCCGTAGGAGGCCTACAGCAAATATGTAGCCCATTGTTAATGTGGCCTAGTTTAAAAAATAGGTTATTCCGGCCACTAGCAAACCGCGGAAAAAGAACTGCACTGACTACAAGAAAACAAATAAACAAGACAACGGAAATAAATAAGCAAGTAACTTACGCTAGGCTATCACGGCTATTACACACATTACATCCACTGGGCATCAAAGTTCGCCACCAGTGCAAATATAGGGAACAAAGCAGCATATAAACGCCGCAGCAAAACAAGTCCAGAACTGAAACCACTTCAGAAGAGCTCAAGAAACAATATCCTGGGTACCCATAATGCTAGCAAGATGCTTAGCAAGCTTATTAACTTTCTCTTGTTTGGCGCTTAAATCCTCCAGCACTTGCTGTTGCACCAGAAAGTATGCATCTGAATTCTGCAGGGACTTCCTCAGTCCTTCGGCTTCCTGTCGCATAACATCTGATCAATGTCTTTCAACTTGAAGTTGAGACTCAAGAAGCCGAACTGATTCAGGCAGCGAGTACGAAGAGCTGGTGCCAGCAGTAGTAGCCAGTAACTCGAACACTACATTAAGACAGGACTTTGGGGTTGTCTCAGTGTCTTCAATATAGTTTTTATCAGCTTTCTTGGAGAACAACAGGGATGTCTCACTATCTTGAACCTGATCTGCATTACTTCCTTTACCATTGCATAATGGGGTACTCTTCTCCAATATTTTATCCACGTTCTAAAGGAGAAACAAACAAACACATCATAGGTTTACAATGTAGTATATGAAACTCATTTTGGTAAACCGGTTCAGTAGTAAGGTGGACAGGATAACAACATGAAACAAACATATATCTATGTAGTATGGTCATTGTATGGTCTATATCATTCTAGTTTATGTTGCCAAATCAAGATAGATACAGTTCGAATCATATCTATTTAAGACAAAGCAGCATAGACAGAATATAAGTGTGGGAAACTACACAACAATAACAACACTTGTAATGTGCATGACATGAGAACATAACTGTTTATTCAATTGAAACTGAAATCAACATAGAGCAAGTTACAACAGTAAACACGTTAAAGAAACAGGTTTAAAACATACCTGTTGCGCCATTGGAGTTTCAATGCATCCTTCAAATTTGAAATTAGTTGGTATGAGTAAATACAGTGATGCAAGAGCAAAGTAGTATGAACCATAGCTACGGAACCTGACCTGAGAACAATTCTTCTTCTGCTTTAAGCGTTGACTTGGGGTTCGGAGTGGTGGTCCTCGTGCTTTGGGCACTGCAGTTGCCTTACTAACTGCTCGTGTTTGGGTGCTCTGTGGTGGAGACGGTGCTGTGTCAACGGGAACTGGGTTACTATCTGCTGGGGTTGGGGTTAGAAGGGGTGTAGCTGGTTCTCTGTCCAACTGGGTAGGGGTACAATCTGCGTGAGTCTGGGTTATGTGTGGTGGGGCTGGTTCTTGGGCAAGTACAACTGTGGTTCTATCTCCATCGACAGGTAGCACGATCTTTTCTGAAGACTGTGGTTTTACTCCCACAGATACTGCCATCACCCCTCCAATTGAAATGGCTGATAAACAAGAAAAGTAATTGAATGTATAGACATTGTAAGATAGACAGGTGCAATGGATAGTAGGGAAGAAAACAGGGCATGAAATAATTTAGATTTATGTTGTCTAACCAAACAGAATAGCAGGACATAATTTCAAATATATGATGGCTAATTAAATAGGATAGCATGACACAATTTCACATGTATGATGGCTAACTAAACAGGATAGAATGACATACTTCAAAATATGATGACTATGTAAACAGGATGACATGATATAACTATACGATGTGTCTATTAAAGTGGTTGGCATGCCATAAATCACAAACATGCCGTCGATGGAAACATGATGGCATGATATAATTCACGGATAGAATGACATAATTCAAAATATGATGACTATGTGAACAGGATGAGATGATATAACTATATTATGTCTTTAGAAAATGGGTTGGCATGCCATAATTCAGATACATGCTGTCTATGTAAACATCATGGCATGATATAATTCAAATATATGATTTATATACTAAGGAAGTGAGTAGAGGGCAATCGCATATATGATGTGTCAACTAAGGAGATGGCATTCAACATCGTGTATATGATGTAAAAACTAAGCATTGCAATACAACATATGCATGATATGAGTAATATAACCCTGCCAAGTTTGAGCATACACCTCAGGGGGATAATAGGACTGGTCATCTGCCTCTGAATCCTCCTCTGAAGAGCTATCTATAAGCAGCAACATATCTGCTTCACCAGGTAGCATTGTCTGCTCTGAAGACCTTGTTTTCACTCCAGATTTCTCCATCACCAATTCAAATGGCTGATGCACAGGAAGAGCAGTTGAATATACAAACATTGTCGACAAAAGCAATGAGAAATACAAAAAAAAGGACGGCATGATATAATTCACATATATGACGCTTGGCTAAACAACACGACATTGCATAATTCACATATATAATGCCTTGCAACAAGATAGCATTGCATAATTCACATATATAATGTCTTGCAAAAAGATGGCATTGCATAATTCACATATATGGTAATTAGACACTAAACAGGTGGCATTCACACAAATCATGTCTAAACTAAGCAAATGAGATAGCAATGCAAGATACCATACGCACGATATGAGCAACATAACCCTGCCAAGTTAGAGCATGCACCTCGGGGGGGGGGGGAATAGGACTGGTCATCTGTCTCTGAATCCTCCTCTGAGGAGCTATCCGTAACCAACGAGATATGCGCTTTGTCAGATAGCATAGTCTGCTCTGAAGACCTTGTTTTCACTCCAGAATTTTCCATCACCGTGTCAAATGGCTGATGCACACGAAGAGTAGTTGAATGTACTAACATTGTTGACAAATGTAATACGTAATGAAAAAAAAGGATGGCCTGATATAATTCACATATAAGATGACTGGCTAAGCAGGATGGCATTGCAACATTCACATATATGATGCCTGGCTATACAAGATGGCATTGCATAATTCACATAAACGATGAATAAACTAAACAGATGGCATTCACACAAAGCATGTATAAACTAAGCAGTTGACATATTTGATGTATAAAGTAAGCAATGCAAGGCACCATATGCATGATATAACCAACATCAGCATGCCAAGTTAGAGAGACCTCATGGGGTAAATAGGAGCGGTCTTCTGCTTCTGAATCCCCCTCAGAACAGTTATCTTCCTCTTGATTACGATCCGAAATGGGTGGAGGGGGCTGCCTTTGCGCCCACCATGGAGCGACGTCTGCATGAAATTTTATTGCCATGCAAGGCTCGTCTCTTTTGCTCTACATGTTCAGTTCCATTGTGTACAATAACTGACATGCGTAGGAATAAAACATAGTGAGATTATGTAAGGAGTGCATGCACAAATCCAAAGTGATGGTAGCAAACTGTGGATAGACCCAAAACCAATGATAGCAGGCAGATAATAGCTTTAGTTAAAAAATACAGATAATGGCTCCTTTAATGTTTGTTTGCACCCAACATGAACTCATAGTAGACACCCGAGATTAACCAGATAGTAGACAGATAGTACTGATTGCTGCCCCAATATGTACCCCACAACCATTTAAAAACTCAAGTTTCAGCATAAGTTTGGACCTGAGTCGGAGTCTAATAGGTGAACACGACGATAAAGTAGCATGTCATCATATTAAGTGGTGCATAACGTAAGCAGACACGAAAGAGTGCGACCTCTCTTGCGGAACCGTGTAGTCCTCAAGGTCATCTGCTCAGTTGATGATGGTAATGCAGTTGTCGTGGCTGCCGGCGGCGGGGAAGAAGATCTGAGGCGGCGAAAGACAGTCTGGAGAGCGGATCCCTGTTGTGGTGAACCCTTCCGTCGTTGGAGCAGCTGAGCTGGGGTGGAACACAGCACCGCAGGAGCAGGACAAACCACACAAGGTTTTCTTTGACACATATCTATAACAGAAGTAATTGTGGAAGGGCTTGTTTGAATTTGAGGATTCTAACAATGCAGGGATAGGAAATAGACAGGAATAGGATAGGAATGCACGTGCAAAACAGAGAATTTAAAGACACAGGATTTCTGCCAATCTGGGTGTTTGGTTCACAAGAATTGGAAGATCACAGGATGCAAAGAAGTATGGTGAGATTAAGTCAAACCACAAGAAGTGTACAAACTCTTTGGCGAAGCCATGTCGATCTCAGCATGATTGGGTTGGCCGGTGAGGATGCTCCGGCTGACTTGGCTATTGAAGGAGGGGAAGAAGATCTTAGGCGTCTGGAGATGGAGCCCGAGGTACTGCTCCGCTGTGATGGAGGGTTTCGTCGTTGGAGCAGCTCCGGTGAGTTGTACAACACCGAGGCTGAAGCAGGACAAGAGAGACAATGTTAACCTGAGTGGAATTCTAATAGCATCTCCAATAGATGACGTAAAATACATAACCACAAAGTGCTAGATGTATACATCAGCCGCTCATCTCTGAACTTAACTGTCGAAACTGAATTTAACTGTCAAAACTGAACTTCACTGTCGAAACTGAATTTTGCTGTCGAAACTGAATTTTACTGTCGAAACTGAATGCACTAGAGGTGAGGCTACACGTCAGTCGACTGACTTTTTCATCTCTGGTCAGTCGATTTTGCAGCCGTTGGATACGAAATCAAGGGCCTGCAGTTCATCTTCAACCTCCACCCCCCTGAGCCGCCAGCCACCACCGGCCAAACAGCCGCCCCGCCCGCCCCGAAAACCCTCCCCACCGCCGGTCCGCCGCCGCCCCGGCCATCCCTCTAGGCCCCCCGTGCCGAGCTTTTTCTCCGGCGATCCCCACGCCACCGCCCCACCACCGCCGGCGACCACCGCCCCACCCTGAACCCTAAGATAGATAGTGGGGTACTTCTCCGGCGAGCCCCCCTCCCCGCTGCGGCTGGTTCTTCCTTAACTCCGGCGAGCCCCCCCACCCCCTGAAAATCGATTGACCCAAAAGTCGATTCAGTCGACTAAAGTGTAGCTAAATCGGAGCAGCATCGCAAGCAAGAGCAAGAGCGAGAGCAGCAGCGCGAGCAAGAGCAGACCAGGCAGGGGACCGAGAGCCAGAGCAGAGCAGCAGCGCGAGCGAGAGCTAAAGCAGCAGCAGCTCCTACTGATGTGGACGTTGCCGCCGAGGGAGCGACGCCGTGGAGGAAGTGGCCGGCGACACCGCGGTGGATGGAGCCGCACCGTGTCAGCTCGGGACCGAGCGCCGGCAACACCGTGAGATCGAATCAAGAAGAAAATGCAGCGATTAGTGTACAACCTCTTTGGTGGCGCCAATTAGGCCGCAGCTTCATCCGAGGAAATGGTGATGCTGATGCTCTTCCGGTGGTGTAGGTGAAGACGGCGGTGTGGGAATGGAGGTGACGCGAAAGACGAGGGGAACATCGGGGCAGCTCCTTGGAGGTGGAGGACGGGGTGGCTGAACCGGCGGGACGACCAGATCGACGACGGATCCTCATCCGGTACGGTGGATGAGGGACGTCGAGGTGTTGCTGTGGACGACGTCGTCGGGGAAGAGGCTCTGGCTGGGTGGCGGACGGAGGAGGGTGTGGGGCTTCACGGGTTTTCCCGGCCTCGGTGTACGAATGAGTGGGCGGATGGGATGGGAGTGGGGAACCATGGCTTAGGGACGCGCTTGTCCGAAATGTGGGGTAAGTTACGAAAGTACCCCCACCGATTTGAGGCGGTTCTTTCGGCAGGGGTATCACGGGCATTTCGCGTGTCGGGATTTCACAGGAGGTGGGAGTTTTCGCGCGCGTTGTAATTTTGGAATAGCAAGGCGCGGGTTGAGATGGAGGGAGTTGTCAGAGCACAACGAGACAAAGATATATCTTAAATATTTTGGGCTAACAAGGCACGGGTTGAAATTTCCGGACAAGCCTAACGTGTACTGTACCAAATCAATTCGCACTACAAATGTCATTCAAAACTTTGAATTCATGTTATGTTCAATTAAAATATTTCACTACGTGTATAATGCATGCAACCTAGTACTCAAATGAACGTTTTAGTGCATTCCAAACGTATATACTACCGCGTCAATATGAACTAAATTTGAATTCGTTTCTCTATTTGAATAAGATCTACAATAATGATTGTTGTGAAGTCAAAGCGTTTGAATTCGTTTCTCTGTTTTAATAAGATCTACAATCGTCATTATTGTCAAGTTAAACCATCATTTGTGTATCTTCACAGCACACCACATGATTAGTCTCGAGTTACATATGAACTATGTGTACTATATGAACACGAACTCAATTTTTTGAATCCACTTTGTGTTGATTTCAAATCATAGTACATTTGAAGCTCTAGCAAGATCTTCACAAACTAAACCATGTCTCATATGTATAATGTGTTTATCACATTATGTATGGTTCCCCGCCCCCTACGCCTACAAGTACTTAGATGTGAGTTGCAAACACCACACATTACCACAAATTCGAATAAAATGTGAGAATGTTCGATATATAGTATTGTTTAGATTGTTCGATATTTAGTTGTAAGCTGCAAACGCCACACATTATCACAAATTCAAATAAAATGTGAGATTGTTCGATGTATAGTATGGTTTAGATTGTTCGACATTTAGCTGTGAGTTGCAAACGCCATGCATTATCACATTATGGTATAACATGTGCAAAACCACAACACGCGTATCACTGCTATATTCATGCATGCATATGTTTAAAACACTATGATCTCCTATTCAAATATATGAATCCACTTTCATATCAAATTATGATCTTTTTTAGTCTCTTACACCCACACAATCCTCTAACCTTTGTAGCTACCACTAACTTTCTCTCGTGCATGCACACGCCCTCCTCGCCCTCCTCCTCCCTCAGCATTCTATCCATCGCGTACATTCATTTTCTTCTTCTTTATGTCGTTCTCCCACAGTCTCCACAACTCCTTTCCGACACACACCGATCGATAAACCTCTCCAGCGATGTCTGCCTACAACATACACATGCACCTTCAATCTCCTCCTTCATGTGTCCTTGCCTTGTGTCTCTCATACAGTCCCACTCACGTGTAAACTCTCGCCCCTCTTTTCATCGATCTCACAACCGCACACTCCTCCCCCTATCTAGCTAGTAGCTGGGCCTCTCGCACCACCTCCTAGCTCCATTATCTCTGTCTATCCGTCTCGTCGGGCCTTATTTGCCTCTAACAAATGGACGTACACCAACCGATCTCCCGCTATACATATAGCTAGCTAGGTCCTTATAAATCATTTTTCCCACGCGTCGATCGATCTACCTCATTAGTTATGTCTCTCCCTTCCTCCGACAAACAACAATTGATCTACCGATCTAGTTAGGTTTGCTTACCAAACACATGGTTCCCCTTCATCATCCATGGATGTGTCCCGACAGATCTATCACGCATAGGCACACACAGAAACACATCCCCACTCTTATTGATAATATTGCAGTTCCACCCTCAGTTTGTCTAGTAGGCCTCTCCCACCATCTTCGAGAAGCAACTCCATCACCCATCCAGCACTCTACCCCTCTCCCTCCCTCTCTCTCCTCTCTCTCTGTCCCATCCTATTTCCCGTCCTTCAGTTATGTATGGATGTCGACCGATCTCCCTCAAGACATAGCTGGGTCTCTCCTTCTCAACACATATACGAGTCGTTCTACCTCTTTAGTTAGGCCTCTGCCTACCCCTCCCCCCACCCCCTCGCACACACACACACCGATACATTGAGCGCTCTAGTCATGTCTCCCTGCCACACACAAACTTGACCTATGCCCTCTGACGTTCCGGTAGCTAGGTCAGTCGCCCT